>NC_141536.1:9007498-9319998 GCF_021556685.1 Rattus norvegicus
ATCTTAGAGCCCTAGGGTATAGAGCAAGCTCTGCATAGCAGATTCAGAAACCAGGAGCTGCCACCTGCTACCTTCTGCACTTGAATGCAGAATGCCTTTGGTTAGATCCCAGTGCCCAGATTTCCGCCATGCCTTCTTTCAATAAAGCTGGTCCCTATTCTGGGCACAGGTGTGACAGTCTAATGGGTCCCAGATTTGTGTAATAAGGTGAAAGCAGATGATCAGAGCTGAGCACAATCTTAGAGGAGGAAAGAGGTATTTTAGCACTCACAGGTCTTCTTGGAGGGGTATTCCAGAAAATTGAATGTCACTTATCACCTGACAAACTGAGCATGTGTAGTGTGGACTGGGTTCCTGTTCTTTCATGAATTTGCCTTAGTCTTTAAACTGTGTTCACTTGAGCAAAACATTTCTTCACATGTTTGCCCCAGCAAACACCATCCAACACTGAGTCCCCTCTTCAGTTGACACTCTCACTCTGTAGCATGTTGTAGACCCAGAAGACTGTAGACAGCCTGGGCAGAAGATCATATAACATTTGTGGAGGGATGAAGGTACCTGCCTCCTGTTTCAGCTTCAGATTTAATGAATTCTCCACCTCCTCCTGGACAGGGAAATAGGCACATAGAAGAATATCATCAGAAGAGTACAAATCAAAGCAACACACATACATAATAAATATACCACAATTACGCTCATTACTCTGTATACTAACTTTAAATTTTGAGGATATAAGTGTAAAATAAACAGTTAATGTCACATCCTCAATGTGTCAATACATTCCCCTTTCCCCCATTTCACTCACAGTAAACAGAAAGTCCTTAGAGTGGCCACAGATAATTGCTATTTCTTCTATTCTTTCTCTGTCTGGTTACAGCATCTTCCCTTACTTTCCTTCCCCTCCAGTCTGTTTCTGGCTCAGCCAGGATCCCCTTGGCTCTTCCAGTCTCTCCTGAATGTTCCTTCCTTCTGCCGTTCTCTTGTCCTTCTTTTTGGCTCATTTCCTTCACTTCTTTTCAATTACATCTCAATGGCCCCTTTGTGTAGCTGACTTGGGCAATTCCACTGAATCTCCCAACCATTTGTTCCCCTTAGCTGTTCCCCAACTTGTTCCATTTGGGGCTTCCTAATGGCATGTGTCATACTTGTAATAATACATAATTAAGTAATCATGAATGGAACACACAGTGGACTGAGGAGGGACAGTTAATACAATGAACAGTTAACAACAGAAGTGTAATGAGAGCTAGACTCACTAAAAGATGGTTATCAGAGGTCAGTGGAGGAAACCGTTCTGTTGTAGTGGGCTCTCTTGCCCTTGGCTGGTTCCAGCATGGTGGAGAATTGTTCCATCCTGGGTTTTTGGCCAAGTCACTTGTCAGTTTTGGTTTTAACTTTAGACTCATTTAATTCTTCCATAGAGACATTCACACCATCTCCACATAGAGTCTCTTTCTCATTTCTCTACACCTACACCTTTTACTCCCCTTTACACTCTCACTGATCCAGCTGGAAATCACTATGCTGGTCCTTGCTCATCAGGAAAATCAGGGATTGATATCTGTTTAACTGAAAAAGACCTGGCCCAGTCAAAGTTGGTGGAGTAAAGGGTTTATTTCTTCTTACAACTTACAGTTCACAAAACAAGATCGAAGAGCTTAAGGCATGGCCCTGGGGGTGAGAGTGCAAGCAGAACGCATGTAGGGAGCAGTGCTGCTCACTAAATTGCTCTCATTACCTTCCCAGCCTGCTTTAGTGTACTACCCAGTACTAACTGCTTAGAGGTGGCACTTCTGACAGTGAATTTTGTTCTTCCTCATCATTTGTTAATTAACAACATGCTTTGCAGATCGGTTATTTGCCAGTCTGATGGAGGAAATCCCTCAGTTGTGATTCCTTCTTAATGTCTAGGCCTGTATCAAGCTGATATTCAAACAAACCAACAGATTGGACCACTTATCAACTTGATGCACAAGCACATCAATTTCCTTTCTCATTTGTTCCCAAGCAGACAGGTTGACATTAATACTAAAACATAAAACTGAAAAGATATAGAATCCTACAGCTTTCAAAAATTCCAACACTGAAAAAATCAAATTCTTTTTAAAAAACAATGTTTCCTTCAAAGTCTTACAACTGTGGGCCCTTATAAAAAAATAAACAAGAAAACCCCACAACTGGTTAAATACTTTTTGTTCAAAAGGGGAAGAAATACTTGCACCTAAATCAAAGTACAACCAAACTTCAACAGTGTAAAAGTGCTTGATGTCTGGGACCCACTTAGAATTCTCTAGGCTCAAAGGGGCCTTGGCAAATAGTGCACTCCTCTGCCTCTGCCTCTGCCTCTGCCCTCTACAGGACAAATAGCTCGTTTCACGGGCTCAGGCCAGCCTCCGTCTCACCTGGATGCTCTCTTGAAAGCAATCACAGACGGTACTGGTATTTTGAAGGTCCTGGGATCTCCATACCAACTGAGACTACACTTCCCTCGCAAATGGTCTCTGGCCTTCTTTCAGAGTCTTATAATGCCAAGACTCAGGTTCTCTCCATGACCTCTTCATACCTTTAAAGCCAGGGAACTGGAGAGCTGGCTCATTAGTTAAGAATACTTAACGCTCTTGCAGAGGACTGGTGATTGATTCTCAGTACCTACATGGTAATACAAACTCAACTCTAATTTCATTCCCAGGGCATCCCTTTTTTGTTGTTTGTTAGCACCAGGCATTTACATGATGCACAGACGTATATGCAGGCAAAACCCTCATGTGTAAAATGAAATGAATAAGTGGCATCAGTGGTTAGGGGGATGTTGGCCCAGAAACCGGGAAAGGGAATAACACTCGAAATGTAAATAAGAAATACTTAAGTTAATAAAAAAAAAGTAACTAAAAAAAAGAAAAAGAAAAAAAAAGAATGAGAATCTTTTAAGCTGGCCCTTGCTTAGCCCCTAGATGCAAGACAGTAGACCAGAAAGTACAGAAAGCACATTCCCACCCACTCTCTAGGAAGCTGCCAGACCATAAGAACAGATGGTATAGAACATATTTACTGCAGGGCAATTACAAGACAGGAAACATCTCCAGGAAGCTGACTGACCACTATAGATTGTGCCCCAGGATGAGAAAACCTATATCAAGTTAGATGTCCTTGGTACTGACATAGCTATGTTGACATAGCTATAGCCTTGTCCTGGGAACCCCAGGATGAGAAAACATATATCAAGTCAGACGTCCTTGGTACTGAAATAGCTGCATTGATATGGTTATGGCCTTGTCCCAGGAATCCCAGGAGGAGAACATCTGCCTAGTTTGTCTTGTGTAGCTAGCTGATGCTGGCTTAAAACTCAGTTTGTATCTGAGGTCCTCAGTACACTCATTTTCCTCCTGCCTCTACATTCTAAGTGATAGGATTAACATGTTCAGCACCATACCAGACTCCTCATATCCTTTTTGTAACTGCCTTTTTAGCTGAGTGTTCTAACATAGGGCACATTTGGGCCTCAGCATAGTGTGTCCTAGAAATACAGAGGAGCAGCAAGTAGGACCCAAGGCAGGAAGCCTACAGTCAGTGTGCCTGGCCTTGTCTTCTAGTACACAGGGTATCAGCATCTTCAAAGATCCTCTGTTGTGGTTTGCCCTGGAGTTATCTGTATTTTGATGCTAATTCCTCTGCCCCAAGGACAGCTGCCCTGTCACTTACTCAGAAATCAGGTGACTTCACCAGAACCTTCTCCCCATTGAATCTGTAAAGTACAGGTGAGGGGCAGGTACAGGATAAAAGGAGGCCTGTCATTGGAGGAGAAGGAAGGTGGGCGGGAGAGAAGTTTGAAAGAAGAGGAAGAACTAGGAGAGAAAGGAAGAGACAGGAGAGAGGAGAGGGTGAGAAGCCATGGCAGGTGATGTTAAGATTCTGCTCTGTGTATTTACAGGTTGTTATTAATGTTCCTAAGGGATGGATGGTACCGTGCTTATATGTTTAAGTGGGCAATTATATCTTATCAATTGCATCTAAGATCATTGTGTTGTGTATTCTTTCATGTGACGGTTTGAGTGTAGGAAAGTGTGCGGCGGCAGGAGACACTGGGCCGCCACGGAGTTGGGATGTGTTTCCGCCAAGATATCTAGCAGATATCTTGGGGCACCATGGTGCAAGACCAAGTGAGGAAAAAGACAATACCTTTTTTTATTTTTATATTTTTACAACAACAATCCTCCACTTCTTATACTGACCCTCATGCTTCAGATTTTCTCTATTCTGGAACTGAGCACCCAGAATTGTTCATGTTTAGCCTCAAAATAATGAAGTCTATAGGGAAACAATCTCTTGTCCCTACCGCTCAGGGTATCTTCCAGGAGCGACTGATACTCATCTCAGAACTGATCCCCATCTATTTGCAATGCACTTTTATCCTAAACAACAGACCTACCTATGTATAAATGCCATGAAAGACTCCATAAGGGACCTAGGACTTAGCAACATCTAAAAGATGACCATAAGTTTCACATTTATGGGTAGTGAAGAATGTGATCAGAATTGGTGAGCCAAGGAGTTGTGGAATTGGGGGACTCTGTAAAAACCACCACCAGGTGAAATGGAGCCACTCAGAGAAATGCCTTAGGCATGCATCTCTGTGGACAGGGCATCCTCTCTCCTTCCTTAACATCTCTTCATATTATTTCCGTGGATTGACCACAACCAACTGTGATTTTTGGCCCTAAGAAAATGTATGGTCTGAGATTTCCACATTATGCCTTGCCTCAGTCACATGGGACTGACTGAAAGTCTTTCCTCACGATGGATTCTCTCATCACTTTTCCTTTTGGGGCTCTGAACACAGTTGGCAGAAGTCAGTTCACTGGGACAGAGGGAAAGGCAGGAGGTGGATAGGAGTGCAGAGGCTTCTCAGCATACTAGACATGGCACTCATGATTTGTCAGTCACCTGTGGCTATTGTTTCCCATTGCTTTTTTAACAGATGGAATTACGTACACCAGTGATTGTGTCAGTGATCCACATGCTGAAGTATATATTTGGGTGCAGTCAACCAAAGAACAAACAAAAATAATCTTTGGCATGCCACATAGACTCCACCTTCCCATTATTCTTTGTATCTAAAGATCACAGGTCCCACCCTTTCCGCTTTGAGGATGACTTTTGCTCAGTGGCACGTTGCGTGCTTGGGTCAAAGAATAGGTCATATTAGCATATCACCAAGAGACAAGGCTTGTCAGAGAGTGGTCATTAATATTGTTTATTATGCGATGCTGTTCAACCTGGGTCCAAAGAGGCACAAAGACACTACTGTAGGACCAGCACCTGTCTCTAGAGCCTGGGCCAGCTGGGCCGTAGATCAGGACAATGAGGACCAAGAAGTGCAGAGTTGAGAAGAAGAAGAAGACAGCATTCCCACTGGTGAGGGATCTGGCTTGAATCATAGACAGGGCAAATAAGACAGCTCATCCATGAAGTCTGGATGCAAAAAGGCCTTGGCCTTCATGTACCCCCCTGCCACGCTTTCCCCTTTTTATGCAAAGGTAACTAGACATTGGGTCACCTTGGTGGCTTGTCAGTGTTAAAAAATGAGAGGGTAAACTTAAGTCATAGGTGTGTCAGGGCCTTAATGGTCCAGGGTGTGATAGGGCTCCACCAGTCCTGTCAGCAGGCCCTCAGGTGTCCTTGAGGTCACACAGGTGGAAACTCTGACATATCATATAGTGAACACATAATCATGACTCCCTGACTTGTAGCTGGAGCTTTTCCAGCTTCAGAATAATACTGTGACACATAGGCATCAAAGTCCTACTCCTCAGGAGCTTAGCATGTAACAGAGGAGGTGGATTTTGGGTAGAGGTGAGGGAGCTAGATATCTGAGAGTAAGAAATGCTCTAGAGGAGAGCACAGCAAGTGCTGGGTCCAGAGTGCAGTGTTTTGGGTAACTGAGAACTTGAGTGTGGCTAGGAGCCTCTTAGAACCAGAGACTACCCAACCTAGGGATCCATCCCATCTCCAGGCACAGAACCCAACACTATTGCTGATCCCAAGAAACACTTGCTGACAGGAGCATTGGTCAGCAACTGATCAATGATACAGCCAACCATTAGACTGAGCCCAGGGACCCCAAATGGAAGAGCTAGGGGAAGGACTGAAGGAGCTGAAGACTATTGCAACCCCATCATAAGAACAATATAAATTAACTGGAGCACCCAGAGCTCCCAGAGACTAAACCACCTATCAAAGAGTATACAATGGAGGGCTCCAGGGCTCCAGATACATATGTAGCAGAGGATGACCTTATCTGACATCAGTGGAGCGGAGGCCCTTGGTCTTGTGGAGGTTTGATGCCCCAGCCTAAGGGGATATTAGGGTGGTGAGGTGGGAATGGGTGAGTGCGTGGAGGAGCTTCCTCATAGAGGCATAAGGAAGGGGGAAAGGAGGAATAGGACAGGGAGTTTTGGAGGGGTAACTGGGAAGGGGTATATCACTTAAATATAAATTAATAAAATGATTAATAAACATCTTAAAAGGCATTATTTCAGGCAATCCTAAACCATCACACAGTGACCATACCCACATCCAGGGTAGATCTGCCAGCTATGAGAAGCAGTGAATTGTGATCTTAGAACATAGTAGGGGCCCTAGAAATCAGCAGGACTCTTCATGATGGAGAAGCCAAGTGTCCCTTTCTGAGCAGCAGGAGCCAATAAAACACCTATCATGGCTAGCCATGGCTATCTGAAGCATGAGAACAGGGCTAATGATGGCAAGGGAATTAATGCAGCACTGCTTTGCTGGCCCAGAGTGCAGACTGTGCCTCCACCCCACACCTGAGTCACTCACTTTCTGGACTCCTTCATCAGTAACACCCTTAGATGGTGACAACATTGCAGATCTTTTGTCCAGAGGTAGAAGTAAATGACCACCAGGTCCCAACAGGAACAACATCTACTCCCATTATGAATATGCATTTGGCCATGACAGATGACCAGGAATGGGTGTGGCCAGTGTAATTGATGGCCATAAAGAGCATTCTCTGAGGAGCCAACACAGCCTCATTGTGTCATGCTAGCAACCTGTGTTGTCTGAGACCACACAGCCTGGAAATGAAGTGCCTGCTCCTGGCTGTCACACTGTTTGGCCTGTTGGCTATTCTATAGGCCCAGGATGACCTGCCCTTCCTCTCAGATGAAAAGAAAGTGAGACAGGGCAGGGGTGTGTATGTGAAAGTTTTGACAGTTGGCCAGTGTTGGGAGCAATGCTCTTAAAACCCTCCATTATTGATGCTAATAGTATAGTTAAGTATGACTGGGTTCTTGGAAAATCCCCAGCCAGCTGCAGAAGACTGATACAAATCTGGTGGTCAGGATGAATAGTGATATGACAAAGTTGTGACCTTGCTGAGAAATACATCTAACATCAGGATGCCCAATGATATGACCTGTAACCTTTCTGAGAAACCAACATCCTGCTGACTAATGATATGACAAACCTGTAACCTTTCTGAAAAACCAACATCCTGTTGACATCAGCTGACCACAAGAGAGCTGTGTCCTTGGCCTGCATAAATGTTTCCCACTTCCCCCCTCTCTCTGTTACCCCTGTTATGGTATAAATTCAGCCTTGGGGAAAAATAAAATTGTCACCTTGATCAGACTCTTGTCTTGGTGTCCTTCTTCACGTCTCTTGTCCCCCATTCTCTTCCAGGTACCCTCTGCACCCTCGCTGACTGTCCTACTAGCTCCGGGACAGGCCAGTGCCTGAGGACTATGCCTAGCACTCATGAGGGTTTAATTCCTCTGATACTCAGCAGAGAATGCTGTTATCTAACACAGGTCTCCTGGTCCACAGAGTCGGAGCAGGGATAAGTCCTTGAGCAGTGATACTGAGAATGAGAAAATCTCACTTGGCAGAACATTTGTCTTGGTTCCTAAAATCCCAGCTGTTTTCGGTCTTTAAAGATAATCAAGTTCCATGTCTGTTGGGCCACCAAAGGCAGTTCTAATCTAATTGTAAGGAGCATGTGGTTGCAGAGTGGAACCTTATCATCCTGGGAGAGGGGGGAATCTTGGGCCCAGGAATATATACTCAGGCAGCACACCTATGGGCAACCTGGATGAGGCATTGGGATGGTCATGTGTGGGCTCAGGGCTCTGTCTTCTCCAGCTCTCAGGTATCTGGTTTCTAAAGGCCACAGTGAGTCAAAGGAGACAGACAGGGGAGCAAACTGTGGTTGCATTCCCTCATAGCCTCACATGCCCAGAAGAAGGAATCTTGGAGATCAGGAACACTTTCATGTGAGTGTCCCCAATCCATTTTTTCATCTTTCTCTCCTCTGTGTTTTGTATATTGATCAAAGAAAAACTCCTTCCTTGCAAGGGCTACAGTCTTAGCATTCTAAAACTTAGGAAAGGTTAGTATGGGATTTCAGAAGTCATTGTGCTAAGAATGAGGAACGAGGTAATCTCAGTAGAGAATAGACATGTTCTGAATAGGCTACAGTTCAGTTTCCTGTTTTCCAGGTCTGGTGGACAGTGTATTAAGGTACTACTTCACATGCAGAGAACAGAGGAGTCTGGTCAATATAGTACCTGTGAGTCCCTGTCTCATTTCTTCTCCTGTTGCTGTGATAAACCATTATAATCAACCCTGTTTAAGGGAGAAAGTATTTATTTAACTCACAGCTAAAGGTTCAGTCCATAATGGTAGGGCATTTCAGGCAGCCTGAGCATGAATCATCTGTTCACATTATGCCATAGTCAGACAAGAGCAATGAATGCACTCATGGAGGTGTTCAGATGGCTTTCACCATTGTACACAATAAGGGTCTAGTACCTTCACAATGTTTCTGCCCATGATTAACATGAATCTTCTGTAATAAATTAATATAATCAATGTCATGACCATTGTCATGGTCAGGCAAACATCTCCCATGAGATTATAGTTTACATTGAGTTATTAACACATCGATCCTGCCTGCGTGTGACTATCTTTGGCAAAGCATACTTCTGGGTTGGAGCACCCACGCCCTGCTTACTTTTCAGACAAGTCTAACCAGTTAATTCCCAGGTGATTTCAGAAATCATAGACTAGTTCACAGAAGAGGCTATGCTTCCCTTTAGAAGCCTACTGTCTAGTCTATGGAGACTGAAGCTTAGGATTTAGGAAGAAGGAAGGGCAGGGTAGATGGTAAGCTGCCAGTCAGGTCCAGCATCCATCTTCCCTGACACCCATGGTTCTGACTTTATAGCTGGGAATGACACTTTTTCTGGAGAAAACTCTGTCTTGTGACAAGGTTACAGCAAGGACTGGAGTTAGTTGGGTGGGTGTTCATCAGTCATTGTTGAAACTTTCTAGACTGTTCCTTAGTGTCCTCTGAGTTTGTCTTTGAAAAAGATACTACAAATCCATTTCTTTTTAATCTTCAATTTTTTGTCATAACTTTTTCTACATCTATGAGCTACCAGTGAAGGACCACTACATTGTTTACATGGAAAGCATTCCATTTGAGAAAATTTCAAGAAGGACACCTCATAGGTAAGGAACAGCAGAGAACATAGCTCCCACACATGCTCCCTACTATACCATTAGCTATTTGAATGCATAGCATTTACAACTTGCAAAAGGCAGTATAAATTCCCCTAGGTGATCTTTGAGCAGCTCTGCAAAATGTTCTATGTGGTCAGTGTGATACTCTGAAGTGGGAAGCAGAGTCTATACAGAACTTTCAGATATGGGATATGAGCAGATATGACCTTGGGCACTAAGTAATAGGGCAGAAGTCCTCCCCAGTCACTTACATGTCACTTCCTGCCATCTCAGGATTCATGGCAGGCAGAGCAGTGTCCTAACAGACCTTTTATGGTCAATGTTACCTAGGGACAGGAGGCAGACTAGTGACTTTGAAACAAAAGCTTCTTCCCTGGCTAGAGTGTGATGTTACTCTGCTGCTTAGGATGTCACCTATATTTTGGTCATACTGCAGCCCTGTGTGCCAGTTATACCCATTTCCTGTGGAGAATCTCTCCCACTATCACCATTTTGCACCTTCATGTTCACTCTAAATTCTCCTCCTGTCTTGCTCCCATATGCTCCAGTTTGAAGGCTCTAGTTCTGGGCAGTCTTTTTGTCTTTGAGTCAGTGGCTTTCAGTAGGGCTGTGTAGTAAGACCTCCACCAGCTTATCTGAATTCTGCTCATAGGAAAGTGTCCAAAAGAAAACCTGGAGGCCTTAGAAGAATTTAAAGAATTCATACAATGCAAAGGACTTCTTCAAGAAGACATCATTGTACCTGAGCAGAGGGGTAAGAGGATGCTCGGCTCTGCCTCTTGCCCGTGTCTCCTTGTTTCCCCCATAATTTGAGGATTCTTATGTAAACATGTGTCTTCCTTTCCCAGCAGGCCCCTTCTTGTGATCTTAATCATGGGGCCATCCAAGCTGCATGTATAATCAGGGTCTTTATCCTGGACCCCCTCTTATATTTGATATTATTTTTCTTGGTTTTACAGAACTTTGTGTTCCCATACATGATGGAGTAATACTATGAAGAAACACTGAGAGATCTCAGATACCTCAATTCCAGGATTGATGCCTCTATGTGGTTTTAACCATGCTGCCTTCCTCCTACTCTGTAGGGAACCTACTTAGTCAGGAAGCAGTGATCATGCCAGGAGGTGTCCTCAAGCATAATTTCCTGGATACTTAGAAAATCTGTCTTTTCTATTCCCGGAGTCTTTTCTATACCATGCTCTATCCACTTAGTCTAATTCTATACCCACCAGACATGTTTAGAGATCTAAAAATTCAAAAAAATCAGGATAGTTCTGTGGCACATGTATTCTTAAAATGGATCTCCCAGAAGCTTGCTGAAAGGAACATCCTTATATGCACCCAACTCCTAGGTACCTACTCTCTAACTGCTATTCCCCTGGTAAGGTGAGGGAATCTCTCAGTCATGTACCTCTCTTTGTCACAGCCCACAAGAACCACAAATGCTGAGTCATCTTTGCCATTAGGACATGGCCTTGACCTCACTGGACTACTCTTCCTTCTGGACCACATTCCACTTTACTGCATTTCCCAATGTAATCTTCCTTTACCAGCAGGTTCCTTATTGTGAGCTCAATGAATGTATAATCTGGGTCTTCATCCAGGACCCCCTGTCTCATTCCTTCCTTGATTAGTACTACCCATTGGAATTCCAACCTGCCTGCTTTACATTTTAACTTTTGACCCCAACTCCATCTGCATCCAATAAAGCATTTGGCAAATTTTCTGAGTTCTACTTGTATGTGGCAGGCCTTCTTAGTTCTAAGGTTAAAAAGGTATTGGAATTAGACACCCAGGTATTGGATACCAGACACTTATTAGCTTGGTACCCAGAAGTCCTGTAGAGTTCTGTGATAACTTGGAAGTACAAGTGATATGTGGCCAATGTCAAGTAGCTTCATAAGATGTCTGACACTGACTGGTTTAGGAAAATTTGTGTAGACACTAGATTGGGCAGGACCAGATGATGGCCTTGGATTTGCAAATATCTGCAGATTACTACAAAGAAATTGTTGTGTTCAGGAAATTCATGGAATCCTGGGAAGAACCTAGCTTTGAATTACCTAGGAGCAGTGACATAGGTGAAGTGAGGAAGATTGCCTGACCGTCCTCATCATGCTTAAGCAATGCAGACCTGGATGCAGCTCTCTGAGTAATTGTAATTACCTTGGCTTTTCTGTGATTGGTCAGTATTCAAGGTCTAGATGACCCTCTCTAGGTCAAATTTGGGGAAGATCTACCTATGAATGACACCACAAAAAATATTTGGGTAACAAAACTATACAGGTAACACAGACTAAGATGTATAAAATGTGGAAGGTAAACATGCATTGAAAAATAAACTCTAATGAAAGCTCAACTTTTTAGACCAGTACTAAGATTTGTGTAGTTTGTTTGGAGACAGGGTCTCCCAATTTAAACCCGGCTGACCTGGAAATTTCCATGTAAACTAGATTTGTCTCAAACTCAGAGAGATCATCCTGCTTCTTTTTCAAAGTGCTGAGATTAAAGGTGTATAATGTTGTATGACTTATCCTGGAGATAATGTGTGTCTTCATTCCAGACTTGGAAATGACAATAAACAAGGAATCTTTTTACCCAAATCTATCCATCTGACCCACTGATTTTTTTTGAGGACAGTGTGAGAGGCTAGTTTGAGGAGTGCACATGACTTAGGAGGCTGCATAATAAAAAGATCCTTGGCCATTGGTGATGCTTTATGTAAGCT
The DNA here is from genome assembly GCF_021556685.1 of Rattus norvegicus. NCBI lineage: Eukaryota > Metazoa > Chordata > Mammalia > Rodentia > Muridae > Rattus > Rattus norvegicus. The sequence goes on from NC_141536.1 coordinate 9,019,770, forward strand.
AAATAGCTTGATCTCTCTCCACCAAACCAAGGCAGCTTCACTACAGGGTCTCCTCTTTTCTTGCATTGTTTATTGTTTATACAATCTTGATGAAAGGGAAAGGTCATGAATCATGTAGATTTTTTGTGAGTTTTGTGGACCTCCCGCAAGTCTCTCCATAGTGGAATATAAGTACACAACGCTCAACCCGTTCCTATGGCTTGTATGCTCTTTCTGCTCAACCTGTAGATGAACTCGCTCTACAGATAGCAGGAAAATGCCATTCTGGAATACAGATCTTAGTGGATAACACTGAGCTCTGCACAGATCTCCACCTGTGAAAACCATCAACAGATCTGAGACTATTATCCAATCTAGACTCATGACCATAGACACCCATCTAAGTTCTTGCACCACCCCCTTATTATAGGAGCTACAGTCATGCAGGCCTTTCATCTGCTTGCACCACAAAGGGCAGGGTCAGACCCACAGTCCACAAGAGCAGCTGCATGGTCACCATGGTGCCTCTGTGCTTCTGGCCTCCCTGCAGCATGTATATCTTGCACTGTTTGACCCCTAATCTGCACAAAGCCCTCATCCATGCTATAGAATGGTTACACTGTTTTGTTTGTACCTCATGAATACATGGTGTTAATTTCTGTAACTTGATCTTACTTGTTCTTTGACTCATTCTCAGGAAACCTTGTCAGGAGAAAGAGTGTTATTGGAATGGGTAGTGACACCTGAGAACCCAGAGCCAGAAGGATAACAATGGCTCCTGTGTCCCCATCACTCCCATACCCAGGCCCCATTTCCACCAGAAACTGACTCCTCACACCCACATGACTCTCTTAGCTTCCAATTCAAAGCACAGAGTCTGGACCCTCTCCAGACAATATCCCTATGGCGATACCCAGTTATTCCCTACCCCAATGAGAAGTGAGTTGTCTCTTCCTCCTGTACCATGGCTCCTGTGTTGTCTTGCTTTCTGCATCCTACATTAGCTCTCAATATCTTGCCTGCTGCTCCACAGCCACCTGATAGTTAGACCCCTAGAATGTGCCCCAAAACTAAAGTCACCCTTTTCTCAGGACTTCACCCTTCTTTCCATGAGATAAGACTGAAGTTGGACCAGACTGAAGCTACATGGGGTCTCCACCTCTCCTTTGTCCTCTGATCTATGCCACACCACTGAATAAATGCATTATCCAGTTTCTATGTGCATGTGTAAGTGTGTGCGTATGTGTGTGCATGCATGCATGCGTGCGTGCATGTGTGTGTAGCTATGTGAGAGAGCACATTGACATATGTGTCTGCATGGTCATATGTACAACTGACTCTGCCATTTCAGTCTGTGCCTGTTCAAGCAAGTGTGTTCATTTGTGCCTGTGTGTATTTAATACTAGATGTGGACATTTCTGAGATACAATATCAGATACAATATAGTGATGCTTATGCATGTGTATGCAAATGTTTGTGTCTCTATGTAACCTGTGTCCTTGTGAGTGTATGGTCATTTCTGAGTGTATGTAACTGTGTGGGCACTTCTGTTTTTGTGTGTACATGTGCATGATGTATGAGGGTCTGCATGTGTGCTCATCTGTGCCTTTGTACAACTGTCTCTCTGTGTGTTAGTTTCCTGGATGTCCTGATTTTAATCTGAAATGACCCCACAGAATCAGAGGTTTGAACACTAGCCCCCACTGGGAACACTTTGTTGGAAAATATGAAAACTTTCCACTCTGGTCTCATGAGAACACATGGGGTGTCAATGGAATCTGCCTCTGGGTCAGCTCTGAGCCCTCTGCTTCCTAATGCACTATGATGTGAACAAGCCATGGACCAAGTGCCCACTGATATGGTTGAGCTATCTCAGTCACTCTGCTTTCCCCAACATCATGCTTGGGGTCTCCAGAATGACAAGCCAGATAATCCCCTGATCCCTCAGATTGTGTCTAGTGTGTGTTTTGTCAGAGTGTCAAGAAAATCTAGCATGCAATATTGTTACCAGGAAGTTCAATCTTTGCCCTGAGCAGCCTAAGGATATGTATTCTAGGCCTTAGAAACTGGAATGCAAAGGAAATTGGGAAAGGTTGGGAGCTGTGTAGTAGAAAGGACCTACAACACTGTACACACAGCTCACTGGATCATTCTAGAAGTCTCCAAAGACTGGACTCTGCATGCAAGAAAGACTAAGCTTCTAAGATTAGGAGAGGATGAGGTCAGTGCTAGAAGTCCCTCATGTCACCCCACAATAGACATCCTAGCTACATTCAGCTGACATCCTGGCAGTTTGAGTTAAGCTGAACTGAACATTTATGGACTGACTTGTTTGGTGGGGATTTCATTCATGCTGCAGTATGGTGACGACACCAAGCAAGGATGCTACAGGAACCTCCGTGTTTCAGGCAATATCAACTTTCAGGCTAGTCTTGAATTATTCTATTTTTGTAGTAACTGCTTTGACCTGTTACCCTATTTTGTGAAAATGTTCAACAAAAAGTGACTCCACATTTGTTTACACAAGTTAACAACCTCTTCTACCTGCACAGCTTGAGGCAAAAATGGATGAGAGATTGCTGTGTGACAACAATGACACTGAAACATGTCAGAATGTATCAGAAACACCAGATATCTGAACTTTTCAATAACCCTAGATGGAATCTCTCACCCAAGACTTCAAAGGAGCACCCTAACACTGAGATGTGCAACATGATCATGTATGACTGAAAAACAGAGATAATATTTGAAGCGATCAGGGAAGGCAGTGAAAGCTGGATTAGAAAAGGTGATTCTGGAATCTCAGGGGCTCTACTCAGCAAATTGGACAGTAGAGAAAAAGCCAGTGCCCTAGGCTGCCCACAACATCCCATGTCCATGTATCACAGGGAGAAATGACCCCTTGACAGAAGCATAGCAAGAATAGATAAGAATGCTGTCTGGGATCCCTGCCCACAGCTCACTGCTCCCAAAGCCCGTGGGAGAGAGAGCTCACCACCTGGACATGTGGGCACTCCTGAGACTGCAGAGCGGGAGAGACCACCAATACTGCCCACCCCTGCCCACATCCCTGGCCCAAGAAGAAACTGTATACGGTGTAAATAGTGTATTGTCTTCCTGTTTAAAAATCCCCAATTTAAATGTCATTAATTGTTAATCAAGGTTCTGATACTAAAAATTCAAGCTATGTGATGAATATCACAGTGGTTTTCCTAAGACATCATCTTTCCATTTGATGTTCTCGGTTTTTTTCACAGTTGCTTCATTTATTCATACTATTTACACTTCTTAGCCTTTGATGCAAATTATGTCATTAGGTAATTAATAATTTCTGTAAAAGTGCAGCATGTGTGTTATAAAGTATGAGTATGTGGTATTCATTCATTCCAAATTATTAAAGCTATTTTATCAAAAAAAAGAAAGAAAAAAAGAAACTGTATATGGACTCTGGGAACCAGAAGATAGGGGCACTGGAGCTGCAGGTCCCCCATGTTCCAGACACCACCGGGACCTGAAGGGACTGGATCAACAGTTCTCTGCACCAAAATTCCATGGGAGGGAAAGCTAAACATTCAGAGAAGCAGACACGCCTGAGAATCCAGAAGAGATTACACTCTGCCCACATTTCTGACTCCAGAGGAAAACACCTAATGCCATCTGGGACCCCGGTGCACAGGGGCTCCCAGAAAAGGCAGTGCAGGCCCTCCTGGTTGCCGCCCTCAGGAGAGCTCAAAAGCACCACCCCACGAGCAAATTTGAGCTGCAGGACCACACATAAAACCAAATTTTCTGCTACAAGCGACCTGCCAGGTGAACTCAAGACACAGGCCCACAGGAACAGCTGAAGACCAGTAGACAGGAAAAACTACATGCCTGAAAGCAGAACACTTTGTTCCCATAACTGGCTGAAAGAAAACAGGAAAACAGGTTCCCATGACACACAGGCCTATAGGACAGTCTAGCCACTGTCAGAAATAGCAGAACAAAGTAACACCAGAGATAATCTGATGGCAAGAGGCAAGCACAGGAACCCAAGCAACAGAAACCAAGACTATATGGCATCATCGGAGCCCAATTCTCCCACCAAAGCAAACACTGAATATCCAAACACACCAGAAAAGCAAGATCTAGATTTAAAATCATATTTGATCATGATGCTAGAGGACTTCAAGAAAGACATGAAGAACTCCCTTAGAGAAACACAGGAAAACATAAATGAACAAGTAGAAGCTTATAGAAAGAAATCACAAAAATCCCTGAAAGAATTCCAGGAAAACACAATCAAACAGTTGAAGGAATTAAAAATGGAAATAGAAGCAATGAAGAAAGGACACAGGGAAACAACCCTGGATATAGAAAACCAAAGGAAGAGACAAGGAGCCATAGATACAAGCATCACCAACAGAATACAAGAGATAGAAGAGAGAATCTCAGGAGCAGAAGATTCCATAGAAATCATCTACACAACTGTCAAAGATAATGTAAAACGGAAAAAGCTGCTGGTCCAAAACATACAGGAAATCCAGGACTCAATGAGAAGATCAAACCTAAGGATAATAGGTATAGAAGAGAGTGAACTCCCAGCTCAAGGAACAGTAAATATCTTCAACAAAATCATAGAAGAAAACTTCCCTAACCTAAAGAAAGAGATGCCCATAAGCATACAAGAAGCCTACAGAACTCCAAATAGATTGGACCAGAAAAGAAACTCCTCCCATCACATAATAGTCAAAACACCAAATGCACAAAATAAAGAAAAAATATTAAAAGCAGTAAGGGAAAAAGGTCAAGTAACATGTAAAGGCAGACCTATCAGAATCACACCAGACTTTTCGCCAGAAACTATGAAGGCCAGAAGATCCTGGACAGATGTCATACAGACCCTAAGAGAACACAAATGCCAGCCCAGGTTACTGTATCCTGCAAAACTCTGAATTAACATAGATGGAGAAACCAAGATATTCCATGACAAAACCAAATTTACACAATATCTTTCTGCAAATTCAGCACTAGAAAGGATAATAAATGGTAAAGCCCAACATAAGGAGGCAAGCTACATCCTAGAAAAAGCAAGAAACTAATCGCCTTGGCAACAAAACAAAGAGAAGAAAAGCACACAAACATAACCTCACATCCAAATATGACTATAACAGGAAGCAATAATCATTATTCCTTAATATCTCTCAACGTCAATGGTCTCAACTCCCCAATAAAAGGACATAGATTAACAAACTGGATATGCAATGAGGACCCTGCATTCTGCTGCCTACAGGAAACACACCTCAGAGACAAAGACAGACACTACCTCAGAGTGAAAGGCTGGAAATCAACTTTCCAAGCAAATGGTCGGAAGAAGCAAGCTGGAGTAGCCATTCTAATATCAAATAAAATCGATTTTCAACTAAAACTCCTCAAAAAAGATAGGGAAGGGCACTTCATATTCTTCAAAGGAAAAATCGACCAAGATGAACTCTCAATCCTAAATATCTATGCTCCAAATACAAGGGCACCTACACACCTAAAAGAAACCTTACTAAAGCTCAAAACACACATTTCACCTCGCACAATAATAATAGGAGGTTTCAACACCCCACTCTCATCAATGGACAGATCATGGAAACAGAAATTAAACAGAGACATAGACAGACTAAGAGAAGTCATGAGCCAAATGGACTTAACAGATATTTATAGAACATTCTATCCTAAAGCAAAAGGACATACCTTCTTCTCAGCTCCTCATGGTACTTTCTCCAAAATTGACCATATAATTGGACATAAAACAGGACTCAATAGATACAGAAAGATAGAAATAATCCCATGCGTCCTATCAGACCACCACGGCCTAAAACTGGTCTTCAATAACAATAAGGGAAGAACGCCCACATATACGTGGAAGTTGAACAATGCTCTACTCAACGATAACCTGGTCAAGGAAGAAATAAAGAAAGGAATTAAAGACTTTGTAGAATTTAATGAAAATGAAGGTACAACATACCCAAACTTATGGGACACAATGAAAGCTGTGCTAAGAGGAAAACTCATAGCGCTGAGTGCCTGCAGAAAGAAACAGGAGAAAGCATATATCAGCAGCTTGACAGCACACCTAAAAGCTCTAGAACAAAAAGAAGCAAATACACACAGGAGGAGTAGGAGGCAGGAAATAAACTCAGAGCTGAAATCAACCAAGTAGAAACAAAAAGGACCATAGAAAGAATCAACAGAACCAAAAGTTGATTCTTTGAGAAAATCAACAAGATAGATAAACCCTTAGCCAGACTAACCAGAAGACACAGAGAGTGCGTCCAAATTAACAAAATCAGAAATGAAAAGGGAGACATAACTACAGATTCAGAGGAAATTCAAAAAATCATCAGATCCTACTACAAAAGCTTATATTCAACAAAACTTGAGAATCTGGAGGAAATGGACAATTTCCTAGACAGATACCAGATACCGAAGTTAAATCAGGAACAGATAAACCATTTGAACAACCCCATAACTCCTAAGGAAATAGAAGGAGTCATTAAAAGTCTCCCAACCAAAAAGAGCCCAGATCTAGACAGGTTTAGTGCAGAAATCTATCAGACCTTCATAGAAGACCTCGTACCAATATTATCCAAACTATTCCACAAAATTGAAACTGATGGATCACTACCGAATTCCTTCTATGAAGCCACAATTACTCTTATACCTAAACCACACAAAGACCCAACAAAGAAAGAGAACTTCAGACCAATTTCCCTTATGAATATCGATGCAAAAATACTCAATAAAATTCTGGCAAACCAAATCCAAGAGCACATCAAAACAATCATCCACCATGATCAAGTAGGCTTCATCCCAGGCATGCAGGGATGGTTTAATATATGAAAAACCATCAACATGATCCATTATATAAACAAACTGAAAGAACAAAACCACATGATCATTTCATTAGGTGCTGCGAAAGCATTTGACAAAATTCAACACCCCTTCATGATAAAAGTCCTAGAAAGAACAGGAATTCAAGGCCCATACCTAAACATAGTAAAAGCCATATACAGCAAACCAGTAGCTAACATTAAACTAAATGGAGAGAAACTTGAAGCAATGCCACTGAAATCAGGAACAAGACAAGGCTGCCCACTCTCTCCCTACTTATTCAATATAGTTCTTGAAGTTCTAGCCAGAGCAATCAGACAACAAAAGGAGGTCAAGGGGATACAGATTGGAAAAGAAGTCAAAATATCACTCTTTGCAGATGATATGATAGTATATTTAAGTGATCCCAAAAGTTCCACCAGAGAACTACTAAAGCTGATAAACAACTTCAGCAAAGTGGCTGGGTAAAAAATTAACTCAAATAAATCAGTAGCCTTCCTCTACACAAAAGAGAAATAAGCCGAGAAGGAAACTAGGGAAATGATGCCATTCATAATAGTCCCAAATAATATAAAATATGACTTTAACCAAGCAAGTAAAAGATCTGTATGATAAGAACTTAAAGCCTCTGAAGAATGAAATTGAAGAAGACCTCAGAAGATGGAAAGATCTCCCATGCTCATGGATTGGCAGGATTAATATTGTAAAAATGGCCATTTTACCAAAAGAGATCTACGGATTCAATGCAGTCCCCATCAAAATACTAATCCAATTCTTCAAAGAGTTAGACAGAACAATTTGCAAATTCATCTGGAATAACAAAAATGCCAGGATAGCTAAAACTATCCTCAACAATAAAAGGACTTCAGGGGGAATCACTATCCCTGAACTCAAGCAGTATTACAGAGCAATAGTGATAAAAACTGCATGGTATTGGTACAGAGACAGACAGATAGACCAATGGAATAGAATTGAAGACCCAGAAATGAACCCATACACTTATGGTCACTTGATTTTTGACAAAGGAGCCAAAACCATCCAATGGAAAAAAGATAGCATTTTCAGCAAATGGTGCTGGTTCAACTGGAGGTCAGCATGTAGAAGAATGCAGATCGATCCATGCTTATCACTTGTACAAAGCTTAAGTCCAAGTGGATCCAGGACCTCCGCCTCAAACCAGATACACTCAAACTAATAGAAGAAAAACTAGGGAAGCATCTCGAACACATGGGCACTGGAGAAAATTTCCTGAACAAAACACCAATGGCTTATGCTCTAAGATCAAGAATCGACAAATGGGATCTCATAAAACTGCAAAGCTTCTGGAAGGCAAAGGACACTGTGGTTAGGACAAAACGGCAACCAACAGATTGGGAAAAGATCTTTACCAATCCAACAACTGATAAAGGGCTTATATCCAAAATATACGAAGAGCTCAAGAAGTTAGACCTCAAGGAGACAAATAACCCTATTAAAAAATGGGGTTCAGAGCTAAACAAAGAACTCACAACTGAGGAATGCCGAATGGCTGAGAAACACCTAAAGAAATGTTCAACATCTTTAGTCATAAGGGAAATGCAAATCAAAACAACCCTGAGATTTCACCTCACACCAGCTAAGATCAAAAACTCAGGTGACAGCAAATGCTGGCAAGGATGTGGAGAAAGAGGAACACTCCTCCATTGTTGGTGGGATTGCAGACTGATACAACCATTCTGGAAATCAGTCTGGAGGTTCTTCAGAAAATTGGACATTGAACTACCTGAGGACCCAGCTATACCTCTCTTGGGCATATACCCAAAAGATGCCCCAACATATAACAAAGACACGTGCTCCACTATGTTCATAGCAGCCTTATTTATAATAGCCAGAAGCTGGAAAGAACCCAGATGCCCTTCAACAGAGGAATGGATACAGAAATTGTGGAACATCTACACAATGGAATATTACTCAGCTATCAAAAACAATGACTTTATGAAATTCATAGGCAAATGAATGGAACTGGAAAATATCATCCTGAGTGAGGTAACCCAATCACAGAAAAACACACATGGTATGCACTCATTGTTAAGTGGCTATTAGCCCAAATGCTTGAATTACCCTAGATGCCTAGAACACATGAAACTCAAGATGGATGATCAAAATGTGAATGTTTCACTCCTTCTTTAAAAGGGGAACAAGAGTACCCTTGGCAGGGAATAGGGAGTCAAAGTTTTGAACAGAGGCAGAAGGAACACCCATTCAGAGCCTGCCCACATGTGGCCCATACATATACAGCCACCCAATTAGACAAGATGGATGAAGCAAAGAAGTGCAGGCCGACAGGAACCGGAGGTAGATCTCTCCTGAGAGACACACCAAGAATACAGCAAATACATAGGTGAATGCCATCATTAAACCATTGGACTGAGAACGGGACCCCCATTGAAGGAATCTTAGAAAGGACTAAAATAACTTTAAGGGGCTCGAGATCCCATATGAACAACAATGCCAAGCAACCAGAGCTTCCAGGGACTAAGCCACTACCCAAAGACTATACATGGACTGACCCTGGGCTCCAACCTCATAGGTAGCAATGAATAGCCTAGTAAGAGCACCAGTGGAAGGGGAAGCCCTTGTCCTGCCAAGACTGAACCCCCAGTGAACCTGATTGTTGGGAGGAGGGTGGTAATGGGAGGAGGATGGGGAGGGGAAGCCTATATTGAAGGGGATGGGTAGGAGTTAGGGGGATGTTGGCCTGGAAACCGGGAAGTCGAATACCAATCGAAATGCAAATAAGAAATACCCAAGTTAATAAAGATAAAAAATAAAAAATAAATTGTGGTTCATTTACAGGATGGAATACTACTCTGCTGTTAAAAACAAAGACATCATGAAATTTGCAGGTAAATGGGTGAAACTAGAATATATGATCCTGAGTGAGGTAACCCAAACCCAAAGACACATGCATGGTATGTGTTCACTTCAGTGGATGTGAGCCATACAGTACAGGACACCCACGCTACAATTCACAGACCCAAAGAAACTAAACATGAAGGGCCCAACAGAAGACACTTGTATCTCACTCAGAAGGGGAAATAAAATAGTCTTTCAACATTCTAAAAGCTCCCTAGAGCTTCTTGTTTGAGAGAATGAGGGCAGGTGTCACTGTCTACAGCTGAGACCAAAGAGAAACCGGATTTTCGTGGGTAGAGATGAGGAGCTGATAGAACTTCCTTCTGGCCTAAAGGACGGAGAAGCTGTTAGTGTGGAGAAGGGGAGGGACACCTTTCCCATACCTGTGTGTGCCAGATTCATGTGGCTTCAAGAGGAGCCCAGCTAACAAAGGAGTGCAGTGAGTAATAACTGCAGGTATCCACAGCAGCCAACTGGGGCGCTCCCTTCCACATGCCTATGCCTCCCATGTGCAGGATTGGAGTGTCAGCAACGACCTCAACCTGTACTAGGGGCTCCATTCCATGCCCTCTTCTGTGTTCACATTTGCCTGGTCATTGGGAAATCTCACAAGCCTCTGAGCCCTTGAATGGTAATGATGGCAAGTTCCTGCTTGGGGCTTGGTTTTATATGCTGGCTCCTGTTTCTTTTCCCATTCCTCTCCTCTGACAATGCCCACAGTAATCAGGATCTTTTCTCTGCTATGTGAACTTTGATACAATGATGATGTTTATGGTATCTATGTCACAGTTTGTATTTTCTAGCTTTCCCTTAGAGGAGAACAAGGATGGGCAACCTTAGGTCCTCAGTCTAGCGGAGGGGCAAGGTCACGTGGGTCTCAAACGCCAGTGTATTCTCCCAGGACAGAAGAGGATAGCCAAATTACAAGAGATAACTTGACTCTGCCACAGGTTTGACCCTCAGACCTGATGCACCCACAGGTTCTCCCCTCCATGGAGGATACAGTAATCTTTGACTGGATACTTTATAATATACACCACGTGTTTGCGCCCATCTGCAGGTGGACTCCTGAACAAGCCACCTGACCTTGCACAAAAGATCCCCAGTGTCCTGACACCCAGTCTGGATAATCCCTGGTTTCCACAACCTCCAGAGCTCCTTCCAGGTTCCTCCACCAAGTCAGAGTTGTCAGATGAGTCTCCTGTTCCAAAGAACCCAACACACCTGAGAGGGAGCCCTTCCCCAATCATTATTCTCTGGAAAAACTATAGGAATCACACTTGCAGAGGTCACAGCTAGAGCAGCTCAGTCACAAAGAGCCAAATACAGCCCTTCTCGTGATCCTGTTAGGGGCTCAGTCTCTAGCTATGGAACAACGTAGACAGTGCTGGCTCTCCTGGTCACAGGTACTTGATATCAGCTGTTGCCAACTTTACAGAGAAATGACCAATAGAGCAGATACTCAACCATAGGATCAAAAAGGTTCTCAAGTCCAAAGCCACACTACAGAGCCCCAGTCTGACCTCACTGCCCTGCAGATTATTGGGATGCGACCCTGAGAGGCTCCACACTCACTGTGCTGCCTGCCTCAGCTGTGATCTGAGGTCAGAGCTCATCTCTCATCATTGGCCTGAGGTCCTGGACAAGAGATGCTCCGTAAGGAACACTGGCCTCACGCCTGCCCCAGTGGGTGTAGCCACTAGGCACGTCTTCCGTGTGCTGTGTCAGGGACTTCCAAGGCAAACATGGCTTCTATGCATGTCATGGATGTGCACCAACTGCAACATCCAGCCTGAGCTTTGGGCCACACCTGCTGATGTCTGTACCTCAGCACATGATGGCTGCCCTCTCAACCCACCCTACAGACTGGCAGACACTGAGGCTATGGTCCTGTCCACTAACCGTCACCCTGCACAAGTATTCTCCAGAGGCTTTCTGTCACTGGAGGCATTCAGATCAACACCACATCCCCTGTCACCTGGCTGTCGGAGAAAAGTTTGGAAACTCCGAGGAACAAAGGAAATTGCAGGGATGTGGCCAGGGACAGTGGCTGCCCAGACACCCACTTCCATGCGCAGACGCTGGCCTCTCGCACAGGTGGAAGACACGTGGCTGTGAGTCTCATGAACAGACTCACACAGATATAAAGTACATAGACCTCACATGGACAGACACGAGCCACAGACCTGAGGACACACAGGTATGAAGGCATAGGGGAAATGGCACATAGATAAGCCCAGTGTTGCGAGGTTCACTCAGATGTCAGCCTTACAGGGCCAGGCTGTGCAAATGGAAGCCAAATGATGGGAGTCACAAAAGTGTGAGATGCATAGGGACGGAAGGTCAAACATGAGAGCACACAACGGGATTTCACTGTGTCTAGGCCCGGTCGGAATACCCTTCTGCTGATGTCTTGCACCCCCTATTGATCATTCTCAAAATTCGGTCTCTGCAGATCTCCTAAGCAGGAATTTGCTGGGAGAATCCATTCCTCTGGGAATGAAACCCTGGTTACCTACAGCATTTGTGTAGCAGGAGCCATTCTCCCATAGGAGAGAAGGTGAGCACAGAGCAGTTCAGCCATCACCTGCCACCCTGTTTCCTCTCCTCAAGGTCTCCATGTTCCTCCCTTGCACCTCCGGGTATGATTGCAAGTCTCTCAAATGAGTTTGCAAATCAGTTAAATACTCCAGGATAGCATGGCATTGTCTAAGTCGTGAAAAGGTTTTACAGACCCAAAACTGCAGAATATCCTGACACAGGGCAACAACAGGATATATAAGGAAGAGTCCCGAATGAAGATGCAGCATCGATAGCACAGCAGAAGCCTTGCAGCAGATCCCTGGCTCATTGCAATGCACATTAGCAAGTAAAGATGTGTGAACCAAAGCTATCCCGTGTGACATACGACACAGTGCAGCACACTACAGCTTCCACAATGAGACGCTCTGGGTGTTCGCTTTCATTTTTATTTTTCATCACATTTGGGGGAGGTTGCAAGGGCAGAGGCCAGCTATAAATGCTGTATTTTATAAAAGAGCAGCGGTGATACAGCAGGAGGGAGCACCTCGGCAGGCCCAGCCAACGTGTTCCCCTGTGGAATCAGCCATACAACAAGGTTAGTATAAAAGGAAGTTTATTGGCAGGAAGAGGACCTGGAGAAGAAGGTAGAAGCAGAGAAAGGAGGGGGAAGGAAAAGGGAGAAGGACAGAAAGAGAGGAAGGGAGGAAGAGACCAGCCAGGGACATCATGTGGGAGGGAGGGAGGGAGGGAGGGAGGGAGGGAGGGAGAGAGAGAGAGAGAGAGAGAGAGAGAGAGAGAGAGAGAGAGAGAGAGAGAACACAAATGGTCTTCTCATATGCCTAGCCTAGCTCCTGGTTCATACCTGGCAGACGGAGATACAAGCTTTTGCTAGGTAACTTTTCGGTGGAGCCTGGTGGGAATGCTAATATTCCTCCATTTTGGCTTAATTAAAGTGAGGAACTAGAAAGAGGTGATGATGAGGCAGGAGTGGGCTCGTTGTGTTCTGTAACTACTTCCTGCTGACTTTGGGGTGAGGGTTGTATTATGAAAACCTAATTGGGATGGGGATCCTGGTCATGTCCTAAGAGAGCTGGCTGTTACATTGCTGTCCAGGGTCTGTGGTACCATCTGTGGCTAAGAAAGTGCAGGCCCAGGAGAAGCATCTGTGAAGGCAAACCAGAGCATCTGTGGTTTGCTTCTCTGGTGCTGTCCTGGATTCAGATTTTGAGAAAACACCTGGACTTGCCAGGATGCTGAAACAAATATACATTATTAAAGGCAGAAAATAAAGTTAAGTAGGTTTGAGAGAAAAACTTTTTCTTAGGTGTACATTTGAAACCTTTAGGCCAATAGTCTTCATGGTTGGGGAAGTCCCCAAGCCAGGGAACTGGGAAGGAATCCTACCTTCTGGAATAGGCATAATCTGGGAACTTAGGCTATTGATTGAAGAGGTACTCACCCGGATGGAGCTCACATGACCCATAAGAGGTCGATCTGAGTGTGCTTCTTGGAGCTTATGAGAATCATTTTTTTTTAAGTTTATAGAAGAGAAAAACTTTGTTAACTACATGAACAGTCTTTAAGGCAAACTCAGGAAAACAAACCCTTTCTTGGAGCAGAAGAGGCAGGAGGGGCTTTTTCCCCTCTATCCAGAAGACTGAATGTACATAAATCTAGCATAATGACAGAAATATTTAAGCCTATGTTTAAAAACAAAGCAAACTTAAAATTTTGAACTGGTGACTATGATAGGTGATTGTATAGTTTTAGCATGAGAAACACCTTAAGTCTATAGTTAAAAGACAACCAAAGGAAACTTAAAGTTGTGAGCTAGTGATTATAAAAACAGATCGTACAGCAGAGTTAAGGCTAATAATGTTCAGAACTCCGTTAATTAGTGTTAGGGTTCTGAACTTTTGAGGTCTTAACATAACAATGGCATGGTGAGGGGAAGGAAGCCGCAGCATTTTTACATCTTAAATTCTTCTCCGTCGTCATCAAGGTTTATGTCCTCCAACCTTAATATCTTGCAATTGCCGACTTCAAAACACCTTCCTAGACCCTCAGATATTTTCTTAGTCCTCATTAGGTTTTCACTTCCTCAGACCTCGCATAAAGTTTATATCTTTTTCCATCTAATTATTTTCACAGGACATAGGTAGTTGGCCGATGTGGAGCAGTCACCGAAAACCGAGTCTTTAGATAAGGATGCAGCAAGCGGTTACACCCGAAACCTGTGCATCTTTTATCATGAAGCCGGTGGGCCAGGCACACCTGTCTGCCTGTCTGAGAGACCTGGTAGTCTCAACCAGCTGATTCACTGATCAATAAGCTACACGGTGGTGGATTACCATGGGGCAAGAAGCTATCACCTGTTCTCTAGCTGTCAAGCTACAGTTAGTTTAGACGTCAATGTAATCAGAGACCTGAGAAGGATAAATTATAACCTAGATGTCGTATATTAAATAAAATGACAGAGGTTTCTCAGGTCCCTGTGGTCCCCATCACAACTCAGGCAGAGGCATTGTAGTCGTCAGGCCCATTAGATGAGAGGCTTTTTCCTCTCGTGGAGGAACACGGGAGAAATGGCATCACCTTGACTTAGGCAATATGAGACATTCAATTCTCTGGGTATCCTCTGTCCACAGTTGAGGCCAAGCCCTAGCAGTGGGCAAGGTATTGAAATAGTGTTGTCTGATGCTTGGTGTACTACAATCCAGGCAGAATCCTTTGTCACTGTGCCCATATCTTCTTGGAGACCTTGGGAGTCTCTGTCATCATAAGCTTACACATTTAATGCCATATTCAGCAGCTCTCTGACAGGATTGAGAGCTAGTAACAATTGAGCATGTCTGAGCTAGACAATCTGTGTCTGATTTTAGTTATCTGCTCTAGCTGTAACGAGCAAATACAAAACAGGAGACTAAAGCTTAATATTCTAATTAGCTGCATTGATTCTAAGCATGGCTTTAACTACATTTTGAACAAATTAGAGAATATGGCCATTTATAGGGTTACTGACTATCAACTTGTATTTTTAATTATAGTAGCTTTTATGAGACTATAAGTGTTTCTGTAACTTTTGAGACTAAAGCCTGTAATAGTAACTTTTGAAACCAAAGCCTGTTAGATTGGAGCTTTAAAAATTATGATTTTTGAGTTAAAGCTAATTTAGTATCAAAACAAAACTTTTACATTTATAAGCATAGTTTACAAAGTGATTGAGAAACTTTAATCTTCCCATGATGTATCTATAGCTTATTACATGGTGTATCTATAGCTTATAAAAGTACAAAGCTACATTATAAAATAACAGCAAATACAAGGCTAACCATCTTTAAGGCAGTGATCTTTATACCTTTTAATGTTGTAAACCTCTAAAGTGATATTAAAATAAACAATCTTTTAAAGACTGAAAACATAGAGCAACATTGTGACAATTTACCCAGACAGGATAGAGGTCCTATAAGAATCTAAAGTATCTTTGGTGGCCTCCATTCCTAGTCTGTTTAAGTCACCAGTTGCTGCACTTAAGCAAGACGTCAATGAATTGAGGACTTCCCACAACAAAGATGTGACTGACTTCAACCAAGATGGCGGTGAGGCTACAGCTCTGCCTTTCCCAGCCTTTAGCAAAGATCGCAACTGGTCATTGGTTGGTTACATTCTAGGATGGATGTCATGTGTCTTAAGATTACCTGAACATGAGATTTTAATTACTGTTTTGGCCTGGACTTTAAAAACATATTTGAGTTTGAAAATGGTGAGCAATAACATATTTTTAAAACACCATAAAAGAGCAGTACAACAGTACTAAATAATTTTAAGCTTCTATATGTTTAAACAGCATCTGAAAAGAACAGCATTCATTTACCCAAGCATGCATTGGCTTTGTGCTAACAAAGAGACAGATGGTTAGACGCACATTAAATTAGCTTTTGTTAATCTGGATGGACCTCTATGATCTTAAAATTTTATCATCATATAAGAAACATTTTAAACCAGGTTAAATTGTATACATAGACTGTTGTACAAATATAACTTTGAGGGCTGGAGAGATGGCTCAGTGGTTAAAGCACTGACTGCTCTTCCAGAGGTCCTGAGTTCAATTCCTAGCAACCACATGGTGGCTCACAACCATCTTTAATGGAATCTGATGCCCTCTTCTGGTGTGTCTGAAGACAGCTACATGTCATGAAGACAGTGTATTCATACATAAAATAAATAAATAATAAATCTTTCATATATAATGATATATACTATATATAACATATATAAAACTTTAAATTTTTATCATACAAAAATCCATATTGATTTAAAATATAAGCCTTGCTGTTTTCTTAGTCTGGAAGGAGATTTCTATAATAAACAGTTAATTGGGATTAAAAAGTTTATAATTGCTATTTCACAGTTAAAGTTTTTTGTATAAGCAGAATGGAAAGAAATTAGATTTAAAAATTTTAGGAAATAGAAGTTTAAGGGTAAGCAGAGGGAGTTAAGTATAAAAGTTGTTTGAGAATTGGGAAATCAGAAATAAAACTTGGAGGGTGGGGTGACAAACGCGGGTGCACACGGGCAAGCTGAGACCCGGTGCCGCGTGGAGGGAATGGATCTCAGTAGAATTTGGAATTAAGTCGGACAGTGATCCATGCTTCTCAGGAGTGAGACCAGGCAGGAAGAGACGGGGCTTAAAGAATCGCTTTCCACTTCCCGATCGCTCGTATTATTTGTAGAAATTGTATTGGAAAGGTGAATAAATTGAGGACTGAGATTTTTTTTAAGAGGTATCCCATGTAAACACCGATCATTCAGCAGATCATCACGCACTCAACAGGGGTCAGAGCTTAGCCCAGCTAAGGAGACTTGGGCCTGGTACCAGGACTTCTGAAAAGCCAGAAGGCAGAGGACCAAGTTCCAGAAAGGGGTCCCATCCACAGGAAAGATTTGAGTAAGAGAAGAGCGGGAAGAGGTGCAATAGCACAGCAGGACCTGTGGAAATCGCAGAGCTGCAGCTCCAAGCGTAATGAGATAGGCACAGGCGAAGAGGGTCGGACTGAAGTAAGGCTTAAGGGCTGCGGCCGAAAGTGCCTCTGCATGTGAGGGTGTCAGAGGAGATCTGTACAGGAAAAGGTCAGTCCCTGGGACTCTGGGAGATCTTAACAGGAAAAAGAAAAAAGGAAGGAAGCTTTCCTAATTGTTTTGGTGGATGGACTGGTGAGCGAATGTCGAGCCTGACAGCGCCTTTTATAACACCGAGCCTTTAGGCACCAGATGTGGTGGGAGGGAACACCTTGGTGGGCCCAGCCAAGGTGGGGCCCTGAGGAATTAGCTATGCGACAGGATTAGAATAAAACCAAGTATATTGGTGGGAAGGGGACCCAGAAAAGGGGGTAGAGGCAGAGAAATGAGGACAGATGAGGAGAGAAAGAGAGCAAGGAAGAGAGCAGGAGACTAGACAGTGACATGACAGGGAGAGGGGTAACGAGAGGTTTTCTTATAGGTCTGGCTCCTGACTTGTACCTGGCAGTGGAGATACAAGCTGTTGCTAAGTAACGGGTGAGTGGAGCCTAAAGGAAAGGCTAACAGTGGGGGGACCGGGAGATGAGTGGGATTGGGGCGCATGATGTGAAATTCACAAAGAATCAATAGACAGTTAAAAATATATTCTGGTCAGGTGTGGTGACAAGCAGAGGGAGATGGATCTCTGAGTTCCAGGCCATCCTGATGTAGAGATACACAGGGATCCTGTCACCAAAAAATAAAGCTCTCAAATGGAAAAACAAACAAGCACAAAAGTACTTCTGTGCTCAGAAGCCATTTTGGAACAAGATAAATGGGGTTTTAGAAAAACTGAGACCATGTTTCCATTGTGTAGGGGAATGCCAGGGTGTTGAGGTGGGAGTGGGTGGGAGGGGAAGCATCCTCATAGAAGCAAGGAGAGAGGACATGAGGAGCGGACTGGAAAAGGGGATAACATTTGAAATGTAAATACATAAACTATCTAATAAAAAAAGAGGTACAAAGGAAGATGAGAAAAGAAACACTCCAGCAGAGTAAGGTATGGTGGTTTGGAATCCCAGCACTCCAGAGGCAGAGGCAGGAGGATCAGGAGCTCAAAGGCCATCACGGTAAGGCTGAAACCAGCTTGAACTATTAGACTGCATCAATAAAAACCAAGCAGCAATACCCCACCACAGCCCCCCAAAAATGTAAATTTTGAGGCTAGGAACTGAGTCTCATAGCAACACTACAAAAGAAAAAAGTTACAATCCCTTTATATTGGAGACTTTAAATGAAGGCCAGAGTATAGAAATACTGGATTACCTGGTGTGTGGAGATGTTCAGTGATCATGTGGGTGTGGACTCAGCACGTTCAGTCAGCATGTGCCTCTAATATGGAGTCTCGAGGGAAAGCACCTCAGTGATACCATACCTGACTAGCATCCATGAGGTTCAATCCCAAGGACCTCACGAAAAGAAAAAAGGAAACAAAAAACTTCCTATATCACCTAGAAATGCATTTATTCCCAGGAATGGATAGATACCTATTCCCAAATAAACCAAAAATGAGCGGTGATCTGCCCCGAATGAGCTGAACGGTAGATAAGCACCTCTGTGGACTGCAGGCTGACTCTCCCTGCCCTCCTGCCTGTTCCTATGGGCACGGGCCCTCTGTCAAGCCTCCCTGAAGAGGAAGGACCAAGCCTGAGGGAGGATGCACCAACCCTCAGTTAACTATGTAACAGACTCTCTCCATGTTCTGAAGATTCCATATACCATGCCACTCAATGCAAGGAGCTCAGGGACACATAGTGGAGCTGAAGATGGTTGCCACTCCAGGACTCAAGTGTGTGGTAAGCCAAGTGACACTGGGCCTGCTGGACTCTGAGGTGGGATAGAGGGTGACAATTGTCCCTCAAATCTTTTCAGTTCCAGCACAGGCTGGAGTGCCCCTGGCTATGGCCTGTCCTCTCCAACAGGGATTCAGCTATCAGTTCCTGATCGCCTGATGGTTCTTGGGCACGGCCACATATCTCAGCTTCTTCATGATGGAGGGCCAGCCCAGTAGCTGCTGGTCCCACATGTACTCTGGGGACAGCACCTTTGTCGGCTTATGGTATAGCAGGTACTTGTTCAGATGGCTCTCGTCATGCCACACGGCCTCAATGCCATTGGCCTGGTCCTCCACCATAGCCTGGTGGCAGGCCTTGGTGAGATGGTGCACCTCCACCACTGACCCCCCAAAGAAGGCTCCCATATAGTAAAAGTCACCCTGGTCCCAGGGGATGTAGGCCTGGGACTGTGGCCGGCGCTCATAGGTAAAGGACTCTCGTCGGCTACGGTAGAAGCCAGGATGCAGGGTGCCAAAGAGCGCTGAGAGAATCTCCACACCCACGTGGTCCCTGAACTTCATGTCCACATCTGCACACACCAGGTAGTCCACCTCATGCCGAAAGCGCTGCTCTGAGAAGTGGCTGATCACCTCCATCCTGTGCATGGACACGTCCTGCCAGCGGGTGTAGTTGCGCACAGTTAGCACCACCAGCCGCCGTCCTGCACCCAGGGGCACCTGTGGGACATCAGCTGGCCGGTCAGTGAAGACATAGTAGATGACCTTGTGTCCCACCATGAAGTGCTGCTCTGCCGTCTCCAGGAAGAGCTTCAGGAACACCACATACCTGTAAGGGAGGACATGGGGGTATGGAGGTTTAACACAGCTAAAACAAAACTTATCGGTGCACAGGGACAGGCTGTGGAAACCAGGCTACCTGGAGGTTTGATCCTTCCTCTGTCCTGGCTACACTGCTGTCTTAACCCTCGTTTGCTGCAGAAGGCTGGAACATCAGCACCGTCTTAACAAGGAACACTGAGCTAGAACCCTGGAAGCCTTAAGCCAGGCAGCAGGGCTGATTCCTCAACTGGAGTTCCAGGCATATCTGCCACAGATATCTGTTGTCTTGGCAGCTCTGTGGCAAGCCACCTCTCTGTGAGTCTGCCACAAACACCCTCCCACAATGACAGCTCCATCACAGTACCCACCATGCCTCATACACTTGCACCACCCTGAGCAGAGCCTCTACTCATAGAGACCCATTTCAAACCCCAGTGGAACTGAATGGATACTTAAGGGCCAGAACCTGCACCCCCTCCTCTGTGGCATGTTGCAGGGACCTGTCTCAGGAGAGCAACTGGTCTCCATATCCCAGACCTTCCTCCTCAGAAGATATATAGTACGTTTAGAAAAGGCACTGGGTAACTCACATATGTTCCTGAGAGTCATCCCCCATGAACTCCACCAGAACAAGAATTGGTCTCACAGGGTAGACTGGAAAAGGGTGAAAGGCATCCACAAAACAAGGGGAAGCCTAAAACAAACCCTAGGTCCAAGGACAAAAGCCTTAGATCCCAGGTTCTAAGTCATCTCCCAGCCCAAGATTTCACCTGCTTCATATGGCTGCCCCTCTCTGGATGACCCCCAGGACCATGTGTCCCCACCTGGCAAATGTGCAAAGCCCCCACTTAAATGCCAGAAACAAGCAAGTAGCAGTTTTCCCTGCATACAGATGACCATGGGGTTCCCAGCTAATCCCTTCAGAGGCCTTCTTTCCACAAAGCAGCTACCCACACCTGACAGGGTTCTTGCTGATGTACTCAGCAGCACCCAAAGAAGGTTGTGTTTGTGTCTTCTTACTAAGAAGTCCTTGGTTCCTAGGTGCTCCAGACATTCGCAAGGTTCCTAAGATCCCTCCAACCAATCCCTAAACATCTCTCAAGTCTGTTTAGTTCAAAGGACTCAGAACTATCCTTGGGTCTCACCCAGCACTGCAGGGAAGCACAATGTCTTTCTCATGTGCACAAATGGCTTCTCTCAGCACCCACAGCCTTCCACACTGTAATGCTGCCCTGTCCTGCTTCCCACAGGGCACAGGTCTTGCCTGTGGCCTAAAGTCAGCCTGACCCGGCGTCTCAGGGCTTCACAGGTCTACTACTACCCACGGTGCCCAAGGCTGAGAAAGTTAAATGTTTCACCCAACCCTTGATGTCACCTTGTCCTGCATCTGAGGGCACATTGGTGGCCATAGCTCTGCTGGCCTCCTGTTCTTTCCTGCCAGCTCTATGGATGAAGAGGCCACCGTGGAGCCTGAGGGATGTGAATGGCACCTGGCTTAGAGCACAGTGGGAAGGGCAGCTGGCCTGGGGCTCTGGGAAGAGGCAGAGACGGCTTCCTTCACCTGTTGGCCCACCAGAGCTCAGGAAGGTGGCAGAGTGAACAAACCCCTCCCCTGCTTCATCCTAAATACAAGCGCGGAGGTTAGTATACTGCGCCTCCACTTGACCATTGTGTGTGCATATGTGAGGGCGCTCATGTATTGTATATTCTCATGTTTACCTGCCTGTGTGCATGTGTAAAGGCCAGAAGTTGACTTTGTGTATCTTTTGTCATCCATCTTATCTGTTCTTCAGACAGGGTCCCTTCATTGACTCTAAAGCTCACTGTTTGGCTAGTCTGTCCAACAAGTAGGCTGGATCCACTTGTCTCTGCCCTCTCCCCACATCTGAGATTACAGGTGCTGCCACCATTCTCAGCGTTTTCATGGGTGTTAGGGATAAAACTCATGACCTCATGTTCCTGAGGCAAGTGCTTTACCCACTATCCATCTCCCCATCCCAAGATGCTTACTTTTTGACGGCAAACACAGTCAGTCCGATCGTGGTGTTCCGAAGCCTGAACTGCTCATTCAGTGTGTCAATGTCGAAGGTCCCCTCCCAGATGATGGGAGCCAGCCAAGGAGTCAGGACAAGAACATCTGTCCTACTACATGGAGAGAGCCACCGGGAAGATGTGACCAAACATGCCTGCAGGAACCCGTCTCAGATCCCACACCCGCAGCTGCCCCCAAGGCTGGTCACCCACCCAGAATGGGGTTGTGCAACCAAGCAGCAGCGACTCTCACTATTCCAACTGCAGCCATAAAGGCCATTGGGTTTACCATCACCACATCTCCCTCCACAGCCTTGAAAATCCCTGATGACGGAAACAGAAAATAAGGAGCAAGAGCCCAAATGTGAAAGAAGAGACAGAAGATGATCTGGGCCCCAGACCTGAATCAAACAACCCTAAGACAGCTGATGAAAGTTGGTCAAGGAGAATTATAACCAGGTCTTTGGGCTTTTCCTGAGTTTAATTTTTTCCTGAGACTAACTCAGGCCTTCAGTTATGCTACTGAACTATTCCCCGGGGCAAGCACATCATCCTTTAGGACTCCTGCTCTACACATGCAGTGACTAAATCTACTCACGTGGGTGTCAGTACCCTTGGCTGGGGATAGGCCTTCCTGAAAAAGAAAACAGCAGAACCCAAGTTGACAGGAAGGTTATGGGATGCACGTCCCTGGCTGCCATGCACAGGCAACAGACCTTCGTGAGCAGTGGTAAGCAACCCACCCTGTCTGCTCATGATCCTGGGATCCAAGGAAGAACCAAAGCAGGGAGATCACAGTCTTCCTTGACAGAAGGTAGAAAGAGGAAATCACTTGACACGTCCCGCCACCTACCCCGCTGAAGGCTGGGCGATCTAAGGACTACTTTAATTCACAAGCTGGATGAAACTGAACACACCTCTCCCTGGGAGATGCTGAGCACCCCACCTGGGCCTGCAGCCTGCCTTGGTCCTGTCCCTGCTGGTGGCATAGGTCCTGGCCCTCTGTCTTTGTCAGGAACCAGTCCTATCATCAGTGTAAAGTGTTTCCACAAAGGGCCTGGGCCAGTGTATGGCAGTGAGCTGTCCCCACAAAAGATGTCAATCCCCAAGGGACGAAAACCACTTCTGCTAGCAAGCTGCATGCCCTATGATGGTGTGCAAACCAGAGAGCAGGGCTAGAATGGTGCTTGGCAGTAAGAGCCCTGGATACTCTTGCAGAATTGCTAAGTTCAGTTCCCAGCATTCACCTGGAGACCCACAGCAGTCTGATTCTAGTTCCAGGGGACCTCGGGCCCTTTTCTGGCCTGTTTGGGCACTGACGTAAATGTGGTATACAGACATAAAGGCAGGCAACACACTCACACACTTAAAACCATGGGATGCACGGTATTAAGCCTACTTTCCTTCTAGCAGCTAATGATCCTTCAGAACAGAAGGTAGGAGGATTTCTGAGATTTGGAGCACCCTGTTGACACTCTCCAGCAGCCATAACTGGGACAACTCTGGTGCTGCAGCAGCACCCAGTTAACACTCTAGAGAGGCCGCCATAAAAGGTAGAACTGTGTCCCAAGACAAATGAAGGTGAGTGCTTTGCAGAGTGTAAAGCTGACACAAGAGGGAACTGGCGGGAGTAAGAATGTAGGGTGGTAGGGAGGCTGTGTAGTCTACTTGGAAGCACAGCATAGACAAAAACCAAGGCCAGAGCCCCAGTTCAACAGCACACTTGGATTGGAGGGAACACAGAGGGACTGGCTGCTGGAGAGTGTCAACAGGGTGGATCCAATCTCAGAAATCCTCCTACCTTCTGTTCTGAAGGATCATTAGCTGCTAGAAGGAAAGTAGGCTTAATACAGACAAGCATGTGGCTGGTGCAAGGCCACAGAAGGCTCGGGAAAGTAGGCTTAATACAGACAAGCATGTGGCTGGTGCAAGGCCACAGAAGGCTCGGGAAAGCAGGCAAAGCCAGGGGATGCCTTCCCAAAAGACAGACTGACAGGATCTGGAATTGGTGGGATGGAGAGGGTCTCCAGCGTGGGTCCGGTTGTAGAAGGGAAAAGGCATTGCCCTCAGCCGGCTGCTGGGAAGGTGGGTGAGGAGCAGAGAAGCTCTTGGAGCTGCCCAGGCAGGTACAGAGGGAGGATGAGGCAGAGAACACAGATGCCCATTTAAGACAGCAGGGGGCAGCAGAAACTGGTCTGAGCAGCAGAGGCAAAAGCACCATGGACCAAAAACTTCATCCAGCCAGTAATCTATCCCCCTACACATGATCACACATACATACATACATACGTATGACACATACACACATACAGACATGACACATACACATATGTACATCTGTGTGTCTGTGTGTGTCTCTGTGTGTGTCTCAATACCCACTCACCTATTCACAGCTCCTGGGTGCCCCCATTCCTGGCTTCTGAGGCTCAGGCACACGAAGCTGTGGGAAGGATATGCACAGGGGCTGCTATTCAGGACACAGACCTGACACCAGCTCTCTGTCCTTCCCTCCAAATGCACCACTGAATCCAGCACAGTGAGCACAGAAGATCCCAGTGGAGGTGCAGAGCCAGGTAACAGGGAAAAGCAGGCTGACCCCACTGGAAGAAAAGATGGCAAGAGAGGAGCCCAGGAACAAGGTCTGCACAGGGACAACTCTGGTGCTGCAGACGGCCCTGACTCCATGCCAGACACCTACAACCCAAGACCATATCAAAGAGTATTCCCTGGCTGTCTACAGAAGCCCCAGTAGACATGGCAGTGTCTTGCTCTCTGAGGGTTCATGGACCATTTACATTGAGAGAGGGCTGAACTCCACCAGGCCTGCCCTCCTCTCTTTCCCCAAGGCCCACCCTCAGAGTTAACCAAAAGACTGGGTGTCCAGCCCCATTCCCCACTGGGGATCAGAGGCTTCACTATGTGGACAAGCAAAGCTGGTCATGCCTCTGTGTGTGCCAAGCCAAGAGCCCCCTCGTCATTGCTGTGGTAGTAGAAATGCATGCAGCTCACTGTCCCCATCAGGGTCTCAGCTGTCCCTTACCAAACTGGCTTCTTACCAAAAGAAGACTAAGACGAGCACCGTGAGGGGAAGGATTCCAAGATGAAGGGAGTAGCATTTCAGTCTTCCTGTAAAACAGCAGAACAGGATCTGGTTACTCACTGGCTTCTCAGGCCTGACTCCCCTCCAGGCCTGTCCTGAGATTCAGAGGTCATCCTGTATCCTGCAGCCACCACTGTATCTCAGGCAGCCCCAGTTCTGGCTAGAGCTCCAGCACCACTGAGCACAGAGAGGAAAGAAGGGTATCACTTCCCACTCGTGACTGCCCCTTGGGCCCTCACATCCTCATGACTCTGAGCACTCCCTCCATGGTCAACTGAAATAAACCAAAATGAATACCGTGGTGTCACTGCTGCCTCCTTTACAGGAAGCTAGGACCAGTTCCCCTCTGACCCCATCCACAGGGACAGCAAATGCTCATTCTAGTGAAATTCTCTGACGTGTGAAGGTTGAAACCCAGAGATGATGTGTACTAGGTAAGAGCTCTACCACTGACCTATGCCCCCAACACTTCAGATGATTTCGATGTCTCTCGACGTTATGTGTTCTCATAATCAAGTCCACATAGTCCTAAAAGACATACATATAAATAGATTCATATGCCAGCTCTGGAGAAGGCTCTGTGGGTGAAGTTTTTGCCACAGCCACACAAGCATGAGGACCTTGTTCCTATCCCCAGAGCCTAAGTAAAAACCAGACACCAGGTAATCCCAACACTCCTACGATGAGGTGGGAAAGGAAAGTGGGAAAATTCATGAGAGCTCACAGGCCAGTTAGCCTGGCGTATACAGTGAGGAAGAAGAGAAGAGAGCCTGCCTCAAACAAACACAAGGCAAGGATGGATACCCATGGTTGTCCTCTGACCTTCATGGGCACCCACACTCACAGGACATGTCCCATCCCAGCCAGCAACTTTCCCTTTTCACCCACCCGATGTGGTAATCTGTATTAAACAGTTTTGTATTTATTTAGTGTGTGTGTGTGTGTGTGTGTGTGTGTGTGTGTGTGTGTGTGTGTGTGTACCTGTGAATGATACAGAGCACAGAGAGGTCAGAGGACAAGTTGGGGGGGGGGTCGTACTTCTCCTTTTATGATGTGAGTTCTAGGGATTGAACTCAGGTCATCATATTTAGCCAAAACGACCTTTACCCCCAGAGTCATCTCATTTGTTACTTCTTAGATTTTTCTCTCCACGTCTCCAAATCCCCTCATAATGGAACCCCTGATTTCTTATATTTTTGGCTGTGAGTCTAGCCTTTAACGACTGAGCAATCTCTCCAGCCCAGGACCCCTGATTTCTAAAGGATCCTAGAATCATATAATGAGAAGGCAATATTTAAACTTTATTTGTTCTCATTATGTTCTGCCCACTCCACCCCCTTGTACAGTTACTAGTTTAGCTGTAGAGAAATCTAACTGACAGGAGAATTTGTCCAATTTTGAAATAGTTGCTCCTTTTTAATTTCTGGACTGAAGAGATGGCTCTACTGTTAAGAGCACGGACTGCTCTTCCAGAGGACCAAGGTTCACATCCACCTGTCAGCTCACAACTGTCATTAAGTCCAGTCCCACAGTATCCAGTGCCCTCTTCTGGCCTCCACAGGCACTGAACACACACGATACACATATATGCAGGCAAAACACACAAACAAATAAAGTAAAAATAAAAGATGAAAAAAAGTACTTTCTTCATGATTATTTGAGACAGGGCTTCTTTGTATAGCCCTGGCTGTTCTGGAACTTACCCTACAGAGCAGGCTGGCCTCAAACTCAGAGAGGTCCACCTGTCTCTGCCTCCTGAAGATATGAGCCACCAGCTTAAAAATCAAAATTAAAGAAACTTCTTTAGAGTATAATTTCTATCTAATAAAATGTGCCCATTTTAGATAAAGTTTGATAAACTTTGAACAACCCCCCTTACTGTCTATGACCCTACATTTCCTTTCTCATCTACATAGTAGGCATGGGACACATGTGCTGCCTTGTCTGACTGCTTATATAACACAATGCTGTTCAGACTCACCACAAGGTCATGTGAATTCTTGGAGAATAACTGGGGTTCGTTGCCTTCCAGCCTAATTGAGAAACCTGAGTCTCAAGATAGAGAGCCCCTTCCTCAAAGGAATCACTAGAAAGTGATAACGGAGGACACCTGATGCCTTGTACTGGCTCTCATAAGCACAGACACACACACACACACACACACACACACACACACACACACACACACACACACACCATACACTCACCTTTCTTAAAAACCACTGACTGAAAATCCCAGCATGGATTCTGAAGGGTTCACAAAGTCCCACCTCTAAGGAGCCATTTATAACTCACAACTGTGGGAAGGGAAGAGTCCTCTTTCTTCAAGAAGACAACCCCTGAGAAGCTACTCATGCTCCCATAGATGACCCTACATCCAGGCACATACAAGTGGTACTAAGTGGATTTAGTGGGTTTTAAAAGAACCACATTTGTGTGGAACCTTATGTGGAATATGGCTGCAGATGGTAGGAGGGGAATAGAGGAGGAGCTAGAGGGATAAGCGGTTGATCTGATCAAAACATGTATATGCATGTATGAAATCCTCAAACAATAAAAAGTAAATCTAAAATAAGAAAAACTATTTTCTCTAAGCAATCAAGCTAATGAGACAGCTCAGCAGTTCAGAGAGCACATTGCATAGCTGAGGACCCAAATTCAATTCCATTACCCTCTCAGATGGCAAACAGTCTCCATAATTCCAGCTCCAAGAGGGTCTGCCGATACCTCTGATCTCCACAGGTACCTGTGCGCACAACCACAGACAGACACATCCACAGCCACATAATTTTAAAGTAATAAAATTAAATCTTTAAACCTAAAACCACTTGACTAGTATGTGGGGCCAAGATTGGACTATGTGTCCAGTCTATGGAACTGTAGTCTACCCTGACTCCAACCTGCAGTGACAACTGCGGCCGTGTAATATAACCTGAAGGGCAATTCCTCCAGCTATGCTTTTGCTTTTAAAAATATTTTGAAACCTTTGACTATCTGTCTATTTTCAAACCTTTGAATTTTCATTTAAGGTTTAAAGTCAGTTTGTTGATTTCTATACAATTTTCCCCAGAGTTTTGCATGGTGTGATGCAAGCTCCAACCACCAGCCTAGGCAGAAGGCAGCTTAGCAACATTAGATCTTCCCACCTATGCATGGGGTGTCCATATTCAGTTCTGTAACTAATATTCAATGTATAGGCATTAGTTTGTCAGTAACCACTCTTGTCTTCAGATGTTACTGAAAATGATACTATTTTCATTTGATGTTTAATAACTTTTAAAAAGTATCATACTAATAAAACCAATTTAGGCATTGACTTTGGTTCATGAAACCTTGTTCAGCTGACGTAGTCGCTGAGCCTGTCACACGTAGAGATGAGACATGAAAACAGAAGTACAAAGGATCAGGGAAACTGAGGCCACACCACAGAGAGGGGAAGCCGGCTGTCAGGAGCCTGCAGAAAAGAAACTGAAAAAATGAACAGCAGGTGCACAGCTTAATTTAAGGCCAGAGGGACATTCTTTCTTGTTGATTTGAAAGAAGTGATGACACACTGTAACATAAATAAATGAACGTTCATGACACCGAGACCATAGATAAACATTTATGGCATAGTTAACAAAGCTGAGAAAATAGACACAGAAAAGAGAAAACGAAGGGGGGTGCCTACAGCCAAGCTAAAAGTCTGGGGCGGACAGTGACTCACGATCAAGAAAACAGAAGAAAAGTCTCTTCCTCTAATCCCCTCCTGCTGCCCTTAGCCACTTTCCACACAAGTGTGTTTCTTTTAAAACCCACTAAGTCCACTTAGTACTACCTGTATGTGCTTGGATGTAGGGTCATCTATGGGAGCATGAGTAGCTTCTCCGGGCTTTCTTCCTCAAGAAAGTGGATGCTTTCCTCCCCACAGCTGTGAGTTATCATTGACTCCTTAGACAGAGGTGGGGCTTCATGAGCCCTTCACCTTCCAAGCTGCAATATTCAGGCAGTGGTTTTTAAGAAAGGTAGGTGAGGGGATTGAGGATTTAGCTCAGTGGTGGAGTGCTTGCCTAGCAAGCACAAGGCCCTGGGTTCGGTCCCCAGCTCCGGAAAAAAAAAAAAAAAAAGGTAGGTGAAGGGCGGGGGTGTGCATGTGTGTGAGTGTGTGGGGGTGTGCATGAGCACAGAACAGTCAAGCTCACTTCTGATGACAACACAAACAGAAAAGGGAAAACATTATACCAAAAGTGAAGGAAACAGACAATAAAGATGAGGGCAAAACTCAATAAGCCAGAAAGAAACAAAGACAAAATCGAAAAAAGTCAAAATCAAAAGCCCCAACATTAATTCTCAAAAAAATTTAATAAAATCAGAAAAGCAGTGGCTGATCATATACTGAGAAACGAGCCAGGTAGTGGTGACTTACACCTTTACTCCCAGCACTCAGGAGGCAGAGACAGTTGGGTCTCTGAGCTCGAGAACAGCCTGAACTATAAAGTGAGTTCTAGGACAGCCAGGGCTGTTACGCAGAGAAATCCTGCTGGAAAAAAAAACAAAAACAAAAACAAACAAAAATTCATGAGAGATTAATGAATAAAATCAAAATGAAAGAGGAGCACCAATGCTCATAGAAAATGCTCAGAAAAAAAAATGTGAGTCTGACTGTGACATTGAAGCCTAAAAGCCCAGATGTGACCCGGGTGCATAATCAGAAAGTAGGGAGATAACTGCAATCAACAGGGACTTGGGATGTCTGGCCTCCAGGAACAAGACATGTTGTGGGAGCAGGAACACTTTCTCAGTGATATGCCTGCTTCCTAAACACTTACTGTACATTAAGAATATATGGGGCATTTCTGTTCCCGCCTGTGCCGGGGTAGAGCCCAGGTGCTGGACCCGATGACACACAGCCCACACTTGCAGCTCTACTCCACAGGTATCCTGACAGATCCAAGATCACAGGATCACAGGAAGGGGAGGCTCCAGTCAGAGACAGGAAGGCCAGAAAACACCAGAAATAACCAGATGGTGACAGACAAGCGTAAGAACATAAGCAACAGAACCAATTTGACTTGGCACCATCAGAACCCAGTTCTCCCACCACGACAAGCTCTGGATATCCCAACACACCTATAAATCAAGATTCAGATCTTAATTCTCATTTCATGAAGTTGATAGAGGAATTTAAGAAGGACATAAAGAGAGTGTGGAAAGAAATTAAAATTGTGTTCTCTCTTAAAGAAATTCAGGAGAACACAAGTAAACAAGTAGAAGTCCTTAAAAAAGGAAACACACAAATCACTTAAAGAGTTACAGAACACAAACAGGTGAAGGAAATGAACAAAACTGTTCAAAGATCTAAAAATGGAAATAGAATCATTAAAGAAAGCTCAAAGGGAGACATCCCTGGAGATGGAAATCCTAGGCATGAAAACGGGGATCACAGATGCAAGCGTCACCAAGACAATACAAGAGATAGAAGAGAAAATCTCAGGTGCAGAAGATACACTAAAGGACATCAACACAACAACAGTCAAGGAAAATACAAAAAGCAAAATGTTCCTATCTCAAAACATGCAAGAAATCCAGGACACAATGAAGAGACCAAAGCCGATAATAGTAGGTATAGAATAAAGTAAGATTTCCAACGTAAAGGGCCAGCAAACATCTTCAACAAAATTATAGAAGAAAACTTCCCTAACCTAAAGAAAGAGATGCCCATGAACATACAAGAAGCCTGCAGAACTCCAACTGGACCAGAAAAGAAAGTCCTCCCGTCACATAATAATTAAAACACCAAATGCACAAAACAAAGAAAGAATATTAAAAGCAGTAAGAGGGGTTGGGGATTTAGCTCAGTGGTAGAGCGCTTGCCTAGGAAGCACAAGGCCCTGGGTTCGGTCCCCAGCTCTGAAAAAAAAAGAAAAAAAAAGCAGTAAGGAAAAAAGGACAAGTAACATATAAAGGCAAACCTACCAGAATTACACCAGACTTCTCACCAGAGACTCTAAGCCAGAAGACCTGGGCACCCTGAGAACAAAAATGGCAGCCCAGGCTACTATACCCAGCAAAATTTAAAATAACCATAGATGGAGAAACCAAGGTATTCCAAGACAAAACCAAATTTAAAAAAATATCTTTCCTCAAATCTAGCCCTACAGAGGATAACAGAAGGAAAAGTCCAACACATGGAGAGAAACTACACCCAAGGAAAGTCAAGTAATTAATATTTTCACAAAAAAGAAGAGAAAAACACAAACATAATTCCACCTCTAACAACAAAAGGAACAGGAAGCAACAATCCTTGGCCCCTAATATCTCTCAATATCAATGGACTCGATTCCCCAAAACAAAGGCATAGGGTATGCCTTTTAAACTGTATGCTCTAGTACTATAGATGGTGGACAGTACTGCACCATACCTCTGTGAATGTAAAATAGTTTGTACCTACTTCATGATACGTAGTTGTGACCGTGCTTTATCAGACCTGTTTTTGATGATGTTCTTCAGAATGTGTTCTTTCCAGATGACAATTGAGAAGCTAACGTTAAGAAAAAAATGGTGCCAGGTACCACAAGAGTAACAGAACTGTGCTGTTTCCTGGGGTTTTGTTTTTTACTTTTTTTAATGGAGTGTGCTGGATGTCTCTACAATTTTGTTCAAAAGACTGCAGAACCTGGAAAAGCTGTGGCTGCTGTTGATGCACAACACACTGCTATCATTGATTTTATATAAATATATATTTTTTTAATTTTTGGAAACTTTAGCTGTGCTGTCAAATTTGGAAAAAAGTACCCCAGTTTACTGTGTTGAGTTGGCATTGTACAGAAATTAACAGTCATATTGGTCTAGAAATGTTGAACTTAATTTTTTCCATTTGTACAGGGCTGACAAACTGTATTAAATATGCAAGGTCTTATCTATGTGGGTTTGATACAAAAACTAATAAAGTACTCTTTAAATAATACTAAAAAAAGAATAGGGTAACAGACTGGATATGTAAACAGGATCCAGAATTTTGCTGCATACATGAAACACACCTCAGAGTCAAAGATAGACATTGCCTTAGAATAAAAGGATGGGAAATTTTTTCCCAAGCAAATGGTCACAAGAAAAAAGCTGGAGTAGCCATTCTAATTTCCAACAAAACAGTCTTTCAAGCAAAAGTTGTCAGAAAAAGGTGGAAGACACTGCATAGTCATCAGAGAAAAGACTCCACCAAGATGAACTCTCAATTCTGAGCACCTAGGCCCAAATGCAAGGAGACCCAGACTTGTAAAAGAAATGTTACTAAACCTCAAAGCACATACTGAACCTCATTAATAATAGTAGGAGATTCCAACACCCCATTCTTACCAATGGACAGTTCATGGAAACAGAAACTAAACAAAGACACAGGGAAACTAAATTATGAACCAAATGGATTTAACAGACATCTACAGAAGATTTCATCTTAAAACAAAAGAATATACCTTCTTCTCAGCACCTCATGGAATGTTCTCCAAAATTGACCATATAATTGATCACGAAACAGGCCTCAACAGATACAAGAACACTGAATTAATCCCATGTATTCTATGGACACCACGGACTAAGGCTGGTCTTCAATAGCAACAAAACAACAGAAAACCCCCATATACGTGGAAGCCAAACAACTGTCTACTCAATGATAATTTGGTCAGGGAGGAAATAAAGAGATTATAGACTTTTAGAATGTAGTGAAAATGAAAGCACAACATACCAAAACTTATGGGACACAATGAAAGCTTTTCACTCATGGCCCTGAGTGCCTCCACAAAGAGACTGGAGAGAGCATACATTAGCAGCTTGACAGCACACATGAAAGCTCTAGAACAAAACGAAGCAAATACACCCAAGAGGAGTAGTTGACAAGAAATAATCAAACTCAGGGCTATAATCAATAAACTAAAAATAAAAAGAGCTATACAAAAAAATCAACAAAATTAGGAGCTAGTTCTTTGAGAAAATCAACAAGATAGATAAACCCTTAGCCAGACTAACCAGAGGACACAGAAACAGTGTCCGAATTAACAAAATTAGGAATAAAAAAAAGGAGACATAACAACAGAAACTGAGGAAATTAAAAACAATCAGACCCTACTACAAAAGTTTATACTCAACAAAACTGAAAAACCTGGATGAAATGGATGATTTCCTAGACAGATAAAAGGTACCAAAGTTTAAAATCAGGATCAGATAAATCATCTAAACAGCCCCATAACCCCCAAGGAAATTGAAGCAGTCATTAAAAGTATCCCAACCAAAAAAAGTCCAGGGTCAGATGGTTTTGCAGAATTCTATCAGATCTTCAAAGAAGATCTAATACCAATACTCCTCAAATTATTCCATAAAATATAAACAGAAGGAACACTACTCAATTCTTTCTATCAAGCCACAGTTACACTGATACCTAAACGACAAAAAAAAAAATCAAAGAAAGAGAACTACAGACCAATTTCCCTTACGAATATCGATGCAAAAATACTCAGTAAAATTCTCACAAACCGAATCCAAGAACACATCAAAACGATCATCAACCATAATCAAGTAGGCTTCAACCCAGGAAATGCAGGGATGGTTCAATATACAGAAATCCATCAATGTAACCCACTATATAAGCAAACACAAAGAAAAAAACCACATGATCATCTCCTTAGATGCTGAGAAAACATTTGACAAAATTCAACACCCATTCATGTTAAAAGTATTGGAGAGGGGGCTGGAGAGATGGCTCAGCAGTTAAGAGCACCAACTGCTCTTCCAGAGGTCCTGAGTTCAATTCCCAGCAACCACATGGTGGCTCACAACCATCTGTAAAGAGATCCTATGCCCTCTTCTGGTGTATCTGAAGACAGCTATAGTGTACTTACATATAATAAATGAATAAATCTTTTTTAAAAAAAGTATTGGAGAGATCAGGAATTCAAGGTGCATACCTAACTATGATAAAAAAAAATATACAGCAAACCAATAGCCAACATCAAGCTAAATGGAGAGAAACTTAAAGCAATCCCACTAAAATCAGGGACTAGACAAAGCTGCCCATTCTCTCCCTCCCTATTCAATAAAGTACTGGAAATCCTAACCAGAGCAAATAGACAACAAAAAGAGATCAAAGGGATACAAATTTGGGGGAGGACGTCAAGATATGACTATCTGCAGATGATATGGTAGTATTCATAAGTTACCCTCAAAATTCTACCAGAGAGCTCCTACAGTTTATAAACAACTTCAGCAAAGTGGATGGACATAAAATTAAGTCAAACAAATCAGTGAACTTACTCTACTAAAAGGATAAAAGGGCTGAGAAAGAAATTGGGGAAACAGCACCCTTCACAATAGTCACAAATAATATAAAGTATCTTGGTTTGATCTTGGTGAAAGATCTGTATGACAAGAACTTCAAATCCCTGAAAAAATAAATCAAAGAAGGCCTCAGAAGATGGAAAGGTCTTCCATGCTCATGGATTAACATAGTAAAAATATTTACTATAATTAAATATCATCTCACCAAAAGTAATCTACAGATTTAATAAAAGCCCCATCAAAATTCCAACTCAATTCTTCATAGAGTTAGAAAAGGCAATTCTAAAATTCATTTGGAATAACAAAAAACCCAGGAGAGCAAAAACTATTCTCAGCAATAAAAGAACTTCTGGGGGAATCACCATCCCTGACCACAAGCTATACTATAGAGCAGTAGTGATAAAAATGACATGGTGTTAGCACAGAGACAGGCAGGTAGATCAATGGAACAGAACTGAAGACCCAGAAATGAACCCACACACCTATGGTCACTTGATCTTTGTCAAAGAAGCTAAATCCACCCAGTGGGGAAAAAACACAGCATTTTCAACAAATGGTGCTGGTTCTGCTGGCAGTCTGCACGTAGAAGAATGCAAATCAACCCATTCTTATCTCCTTGTACAAAGTTCAAGACCAAGTGGATCGAGGACCTCCACATCAAACCAGATACACCCAAACTAATAGAAGAGAAAGTGGGGAAGAGCCTTGAATAATTGGGCACAGGGAAAACTTCCTGAGCAGAACAACAATGGCTTATGTTTTGAAAGCGACAATCGACAAATGGGACCTCATAAAATTGAAAAGCTTCTGCAGAGCAAAGGACACTGTCAAGAGGAAAAAACAGCAACCCACAGATTGGGAAACGATATCTACCAACCCTACATGTGTTAGATGTATTCAAAGAACTTAAGAAGGTAGACTCCAGAGAACCAAATAAACTTATTAAAAAGTAGAGTACAGAGCTAAACGGAGAATTTTCAACCAAGGAATCTCGAATGGCTGAGAAGCACTTAATGAAATGTTCAATATCTTTAGTCATCAGAAAATTGCAAATCAAAACAACCCTGAGATTCCACCTCACACCAGTCAGAATGGCTAAGATAAAAAGAACCCAGGTGACAGCACATGTTGGCAAGGATGTGGAGAAAGAGGAACACTCCTCCATTGCTGGAGGGATTGCAAACTGGTACAGCCACTCTGGAAATCAGTCTGGAGTTCCTGAGAAAACTGGAAATAGTTGTTTCCTGAGCTATACCACTCCTGAGCATATACTTAAAAGATGCTCTAACATATAACAAGGGCACGTGCTCCACTATGTTCATAGCAGCCTTACTTAAAATGCCCAGAATTTGGAAAGAACCCAGATGTCCCTCAACAGTAGAATGGATACAGAAAATGTGGTACATCTACACAATGAAGTACTATGCAGCGATAAAAAACAATGACATCATGAAATTCACAGACAAATGGGTGGAACTAGAAAATATCATCCTGAGTGAGGTATCACGGACACAAAAAGGACACATGGTATACACTCACTAATAAGCGGATATTAGCCCAAAAGCTTACAGTGCCCATAACACCACCCACATAATACCACAGGGCATATGGAGCATAGAAGGAAGAAAGACCAGACAGTGGATGGTTCAGTCCTGTATTGAGGGGGGACCAGGACGATTGTGGGAGGTAGAGGGAAAGGGGAACATGGAGGGAGAAAGGAGAGGGAGGAAATAAGGATGGCAGTATCAGCAACTTGAGGAGATGTGAGGGAAGAACAGAGGGTCAGGAAATGGAACAAAAGTATGTAGCCGGGGGGATGAGGAACTGGAGATAGCCACCAAAGAGTGCCAGACACCAGAGAAACGTGAGGCTCCTAGGACCCAACGGAGATGACTTTAGCCAAAGGGAGCAGAGAAGGGGGAGATAGACCTGTAAAGACCACCTCCAGCAGACAGGCATGGCCCCCGGTTGAAGGATGGTAACACCCACCCATCTCAAAGGGTTTTTTATTGGGTATTTTATTATTTACATTTCAAATGTTATGCCCTTTCCCAGTTTCCCCTCTGGAAATCCCATATCCCATCCTCCCTTCCCCTGTTTCTATGAGGGTGCTCCCACACCCACTCTTACCTCCCCGCTCTGGCATTCTCCTACACTGGGGCATCAAGCCTTCTCAGATCCAAGGGCCTCTCCTCCCATTGATGTCCAACAAGGCCATCCTCTGCTACATATACGGCTGGAGCCAGGGGTCCCTCGATGTGTACTCTGGTTGGTGGTTTAGTCCCTGGAAGCTCTGGGGGTGGGGGGTTTGTTCATTGATACTGTTCTTCCAATGAGTTGCAAACCCCTTCAGCTCCTTCAGTCATTTCTCTAACTCCTCCATTGAGGACCCCATGCTCAGTCCAATGGTTGGCTTTGAGCATCCACCTCTGTATTTCTCAGACTCTGGCAAAGCCTCTCAGGAAACAGCTATATCGGGCTCCTGTCAGCATGCACTTCTTGGCATCTGCAATACTGTCTGGGTTTGGTGTCTATATATGGGATGAATCCCTAGGTAGGGCAGTCTCTGGATGGCCTTTCCTTCAGTTCCTGCTCCACACTTTGTCCCAGTATTTCCTCCCTTGAGAATATTGTTCCCTCTTCTAAGAAGGACTGAAGCATTCACCTTTTGGTCTTTCTTCTTATTGAGCTTCATAATGTCTGTGAATTGTATCTTGGGTATTCTGAGCTTTTTGCCTACTAGCCTCTTATTAGTGAGTCCATACCATGTGTGTTCTTTTGTGACTGGGTTATCTCACTCAGAATGATATTTTCTAGTTCCATCCATTTGCCTAAGAATTTCATGAAGTCATTGTTTTTAAAAAACTTAGTACTCCAGTGTGTAGATGTACCACATTTTCTTTATCCATTCATCCGTTAAAAGACATCTGGGTTGTTTCCAGCTTCTGGCTATTATAAATAAGGCTGCTGTGAACATAGTGGATCATGTGTCCTTGTTATATGGTGGAGCATCTTTTGCGTGTATGCCCATCACCAATCAACAAATGGGACCTCATAAAACTGCAAAGCTTTTGTAAGGCAAAAGACACTGTCAATAGGACAAAATGGCAACCAACAGATTGGGAAAAGATCTTTACCCATCCCACATTCAACAGAGGGCCAATACCCAATATATACAAAGAACTCCAGAAGTCAGACTTAAGAGAACCAAATAACCCTATGAAAAATGGAGTACAGAGCTAAACAAAGAATTCTCAACTGAGGAATCTCGAATGGCTGAGAAGCACCTAAAGAAATGTTCAACATCCTTAGTCATCAAGAAATGCAAATCAAAATTGGTGAAGGAGTAACCAGGAAGTGGGATATCATTTGAGATGTAAATGAATGGAATGATTAATAATAAACAAATATATATAAATAAATAAATAAAATAGGAATATATTAAGAGTTAGGCATGTTGGCGCAGGCCTTTAATTCCAAAACTTTGTGGTCAGCACAGCTCCGTTCACCCTTCCCACTGTGTCTCTCCAAACCTCCCCTTAGCAACAAGGGAGTGCCTCGCCCCTTCACAACCCAAGGGCTTCCTGACACATCAGTGAACCCAAGGACATCATGGCCGACTGAGCACTAACACTGTGACTGTTGGAATCATGTGTCCTGCTCTGAGTGACTCCATGTTGTATAAATCAGGGTGCGGGTTGTTTGTTCATTGGAGGGCTTTGCCAGTGCTCCATCATCTGTCCAGCACCACCCATCCAGCACTGAATGACAAGTGCCTTATTCCTCGAAATAAAAATGAAATTACCCTAGCACGCTATAAGAATATGGGTGTGCGTTGAGAGTATAGGATTCTATGGGCATCATAAAATCATATCTGGGAAACTGGACTGTGGTAGTTTGAATAAGAATGACCCACGTAGACTCACATATCTGAATGCTTAGTCACCGGGGACGGGCACTATTTGAGAAGATTTAGGTGGTGAGGTTTCATTAGAGTAGGTGTGGCCTTGCTGGAGTGGCTGTGTCACTGGGGGTGGGCTTTAAGGTTTCAAAGGTAAATGTCAGGCCAAAATTCTTTCTCCTCTCTCTCTCTCTCTCTCTCTCTCTCTCTCTCTCTCTCTCTCTCTCTCTCTCTCCTCTATCATACTCTGATGCTGCCTAGGGAGGAGGATGTCGCTCTAGGATACTGCTCCAATGCCATGGGTGTTACCATGATGATAATGGACTATAAGCCTCTGAAACTGTAAGCAAGCCCCAAAGAAATGCTTTCTTTTGTCAGACTTCCTATGGTCATGCTGTCTCTTCACAGGAATAGAAAGAACAGTGACTAAGACAGAAGCTGAGACCAGGGAACGGGGTATTGCTGTGACAGGCCTGGCCATGCTGTTGTCGGCCGAATGTGAACTCTGCAACTTCAGGCTAGAAAAGCGTTTGAACTCTCTAAGGGGATTTAATGTGCATCTGAGTAGGAGCACGGAAGACAGCAGCTGAGAGCGATAGAAACCATGAGAGCCCAGCTCAAGTTTCAGAAGGGAAGGATACTGGTGAGTGGCCTTAAGACCATTCTTGAGACATTTTGGCAAGAATGCAGCTGCTTTCTGCCCTTGTCTAAAATATATACCTGAGGTTAAATTGAAGCGTTTTGGATTAATAGTGTGGCAGAAGAGATCTCAAGACAGCCTAAATTGACCGGAAAATGAGCAATCTGGACAAAGAGAAATACAAAATGTTCCGTGTGAGGAAAACAGAAGCACCAGAAGGTGTGACAAGACGATAAAACGTTTATTAAGAAAAGCCTGATGCGCCTCAGGTAGGGGAGGGTCCTCGCCTGACTTTCAGGGATCCCCTCTCTCCCTCTCCTTTCCTCTAAGCTCACTCTGGGTTTAACTCCCAGTTCCCTGCGGAAACCAGAAGCTTTTCCAGGTAAAACAGATCTTGCTGCTTACCGCAGCCCTGATAGGATCACTCACCGAACCGCAGATCCTTCATTGCTCTGCTGCAGCACCCGAGTTCAACGCCCGAAGGATACAGGCAGGGAGGAGTAGCACCCAGGAACACAGACCCTCCGGCACCCGGAGCCTCCTACTGACCAACGTTCCGCAAACAGAGCACAAGCTGACTGCTCCAGAGATCCACGTGGTGCACAAGAAGCACCGCCCCTCCCGGCCTGTGGCATTCAGTCCTTTATCCTGGGGCACATACCCCCACCCAGGGCGTGCTCCTACCCCCATTGGTCCCACTCCAGAGTGACCTGAGTAGTTCCTGCCTAGAGAACCTCAGCTCCCTGAAAAGTCGTTAACTCTAGCGGCTGGTTACGCATGCAATTCCAGTTCACAGGACTCAGCAGCAACCCTCTGCATCTCCAACCCCACGGTCCTGTCTGGTGACCTAGATTTTGTCCTCTGTCTGATAGGGCCTCTAGGCAGGCAGACACCATACCTGAAGGGTATCTTCAGGGAGGAGGAGCTAGCGCTCAAAGACCAAGGTACCAGCCAGTGCCCTGTTCTGGGTGGTACTTCCAAGGCTATTAGAGACCTGTTTACACTTCTGCTTCTTGGCTGTGTCCTCCTAAACCACTTTTAGCAGGTGAGAACACAGAATCACCCAGATGTGACAGGGTCAAGCAGAATGGAGTTTGGTGGCCCCGCAACTTAATTAATTTTTAACCCATATTTTTACTCCTCTAATGGCTGTCAGCCTTCACCCTCCAACTCCTGTTGGATGTGGGACCCAGGGTCTCAATCTTGCACTGCATGCTATGTGCCAGAAACCTGAAGCCTTAGGGTCTCACCACTAACCTTCACTTCTCTCCTAGTCAGCTGCTCCTTCCCAGGCTTCTACTGCCTGGCCTGCTCACAAGGGAACTGGACACCAGCCAGGCCAGTCACAAGGACCCATTCTGCCTTCTCCCATCAAATGCCACATTAGTAGAAAGAGACCACAGTTTATACGTGAGACATCTCAAAGCTGTCGAGATACCTGCCCATCCCAGACTTCGATAGAGTCAATAGAGCACCATCAAAATCCTAGCAGGTTCTTTCGTAAATATCAAAAGACTGATTGAGAGCTGGAAGTTTGTCTCGGTTGGTAGAGTGGTTTTCCTACGATGCACAAAACTAGGTAGATTCCAGCACTTTGCAGGTGTGTGGATGCTCGACCCAGGGAGTGGCACTATTAGAAGGTGTGGCTCAGTTGGAGTAGATGTGTTGCTGTGGGTATGGGCTTTAAGACTCCTAACTGCCTGGAAGTCAGTATTCTGCTAGCAGCCTTCAGATGAAGATGTGGAACTCTCAGCTCCTCCTGGACCATGTCTGCCTGGATGCTGCCTTGGTGATAATGGACTGCACCTCTGAGCCTTTAAGCCAGCCCCAATTAAATGTTGTCTGTATAAGAGTTGCCTTGGTCATGGTGTCTCTTCACAGCAGTAAAACAAGGTGGATGCAGGAGAATCAAGATTTCAAGGCCATCCTTGGCTACCTAGTGATTCCTACATCAGCCTAAGATAAGACACTCTGACTCAACAAAAGACTGATTTTAAATTTTATGTCAGGAAGGTAAAGGTCCCAGGACAAACAACATAGTGATGAAGGATAGATCCTGAGGACTCAAATTACCTGAGGAAGCATGATATTTGAAAGACTGGACAAATAGGCCAATGGGGCAGAACAGAGAGCCCAGAAATAGACCTAGTGCACTGACCTTAAGCAAAATATTGAGGCCAATATTGTAGAGAAATAACAGAGCTTGACCCCTTGAACATTCACATGCAGAGCAAACAAGGAAGACACTACCCAGACGTCATAAAAGTTAACTCCATACAGTTCACAGAGTTACATGCAAGTCAGTTACTAACGTTACTCAGTTACTCAGGAGCAAACGGAGACAATGGGAGTTTTGATGATGACATTTTAGATACAACACCAAGGACAGGTACATGAAAGAGATGGCTAAAAGCTGCCTTTCCTTAAAATTATATTTTTCTGCTCTAACAAAGGAGCAAAGGAAAGACAACTCGTGAACTGATTGCAAAAGACATTACTTGATAAAGAACTATCATCCAAAGTGCACAAAGAATTCATAAAATCCAACCACATAAAAGTTGCCAACCCTTCTGTGGTGGTTAAACATATCAACCAACTTGGCAAAATCTAAAATCAATCAAGACACATTTCTGGTAAGGCATTTCCGTGAAGTATTAACTGGATAGACAACAGCTTCCTGAAGTGGCTCAGATGAGGGTCCAGGGAAGAACCTCTCTGCACACTTCCCTCATTCAGCTGGTAATGTGCCCTCTCATGGGGGTGGGGCACCACTGCCACCAACACTGCTCCTTGTCAAGAGCCTCATCTGAGAAAGAGACCTATTGTAGTGACTGCACTGTGAGCATGGCAAAACGGCCTGAAACCTACCCATACCTTCCTCAAAATGTTGATGATCCTTTCAGAATCTTTTGTTGACTTTCTTTTTTGCCTTACAAAGGCAGTGAAAAAGACAGGTAGCCACCTGTCAACAAACTCAGCCAACAAAAACATTTTGTCTGTTACTAGCAAGAACTGAGACCAGGTGGGCTGATTTGCTTTAGATGTGGTAAGCCAGGACACCTGCAGATTGTACAGATGCCTCCTCGGCTCCCTAACAGGTAACAGGAAATTTAACATGACAATTCTGCACTTGTTGGCCAATCAGTGGAGAACATGCTAGATAAAGATTGACAGCTCCTTTCTTCTATGCCTGCAGCACCAGAATAAAGTTATCAACAAGTCAGGGGGCAATGGACAATGAAACATTTCACCTCTCCAAGCATCAACCTCAGGGGACGCAGGATTAGACCTGCCAGCAGCTGGGAATATGATTCGTACAAGTGCAGTGGGCATACAAGCAGTGCCTACAGGAACTTGGGGACCTATTCCCCAAGCCCCAGAGGGGTTATTTGGAGGGAAGGTAATATAGAATGAATGGGGGTTCCCGGTACTGCTGGTGTAATTGATAAAGATTTTAGACTAGAAATTAAGGCACTAATGTCTTCAAGAGGAATGCTGTCTATTAACAAGGAACGCTCTATTCCTCAACTGCTCTTACTACCTTATGTCACCATGAACAAAGAAGTTTATAATAAGGATTCTGTGGGGTAGGAAGTGTCATATCATGTGGTCACTGAAGCAGTAGTAGATTAATCCACTCTAAAGTCACCAGTGGGTACACTCGAGCTCCTTACTACCTGTCTAAATGCTTTGGATTCACAAATGAAAGACACACACACACACACACACACACACACACACACACATACACGCACACACAGACCACAGCACACAGACACACACACACACACACACACCACAGCACACAGATACACACACACATACACATCATATACCCATCACATACACTAAGCACATCACATACAGACTACACATACACACAAACACACACCTGTACCATATGTTATACACAATACATACACACACACATCATATACCCATCACAGACACTATGCACATCACATACAGACTACACATACACACAAACATATACCTGTACCATATGTTATACACAACACACACACATACACACACACACACACACACACACACACAGATTCTTCTATTTTAATATGTCTTAAACAGTGCAATGGCTAGGCACTTCCAAACTTCCCCGCGGCTAACACACTCTCCCCTCCGATATTCCTGAATTATTACTTATTAAACTCTACATTCTATCTTGGCCACCACGGACCCAGGTCTTCAGCCATTATGGGCCACACTCTGCCATGTTGGCAGTGTCTGTCTCTCTGCCCTCCATTTCTCAGGCCAGCACCGTCTCCTTTCCCAGCAATGGTGATTCTCCAACCTCCTCCTACCCATTGTTCCCTTGCTCACAAATCTAAAGTCCCCCTCTGTCTCCATGCGCAGCCATTGACCACTGGAAACTTTGTTTACCAATTAGAGCCAATGGGGCACAGGGACCCTCAGC
This sequence comes from Rattus norvegicus, assembly GCF_021556685.1. Lineage (NCBI taxonomy): Eukaryota > Metazoa > Chordata > Mammalia > Rodentia > Muridae > Rattus > Rattus norvegicus. Next base: position 9,063,110 of record NC_141536.1, read on the forward strand.
ATCTTCCAGGCAGACATGCTTGGTCCTTTGTGATTGGGGAGCTGAATTGATACAAATAGCATTAGAACCAATCCACAACATCTCACAGGCTTCATCCATTAAAAACGTCTTTTCTCTCAGATATACACTGACTATAGTAATAACTGATATGTAAACTATAAGGTATGATATACACTAATAACATCCCGTCCAACAATTTTGTCAATTTACATACATTATTCTAACTTAAAGAGTTTAGAATTCTATACCTGAATTTTGTTTTGATTTTAACTTGCATTACGATCTGAAAACCATCCTTTCAAATCTGCACCATCTTCCTTAATGCTGAACAACTTAAGTTTGATTATGAGTCTATAACTAGTCTTCAACCCCATCAGAGATCCAAGGACAAATTAAATATCACCCGAATACATAGGAAGCACAAAGATATAGCCTTCGAAACTTAACCACTTGCAGAGACAGCTAACTACATGGACAGGCCCGATTCCTCTAAACGTTGAGCATCTGTCTTCAGCCTTCTGGTGCAGATCCACCTGACAGAACTAAGTGAAGCAGGGACTACAAAGGCTTAGCTTTCCCTCTCTTGGTAAAGATAAGCTGTCAAGCAGCCTGCATCACGAGTTCTTTCCTGGACAGTATTTTTGTCTGTAGATGGACTAGGGCAATTCTTGCCCGGTGGCTACCTTGTCACAACTGGAGTAACTCCATATGCAGGTTGTGACGCTCAATGTCTTCTTTGAACTCTGAAGGGGGCACTTTCAGGAGCGGACATGTCTGTTGGTCAAAAATCTAGTGAGAACAAGATGACTTTAAATCCTGTGGATTTCTAATGGTTTTGAAGAATATCTATATAAAGTATATGTGTACTGTTAAACTTTGACTATTCTTAGCTATTTCTATTTGGATAATGTTGAAAACACTTTATTATAATTAAATCAGAAACTAATATAACCATGAGTTTACTATTGGCCCTTACAGGCAGAGTGCAGGTTCCTGTGTGATTTAGGGAGCCGAAACAATACAAATAGCCCTAGAATCAAACCACAAGAGATCACATCACATCACCAGGGAACAACCCTCTTTAACTCTTTATGTAAGTGATAAAACCTTGTCTGGTCTTACCAATATTGTTGCTGCAAAAATGTCATACTCTGTCACAGTCCTCCACTTAGATTGGTATTGGTGTTGGTGTTGGTGTTGGTATTGATAATGGTATTGGTGTTGGTCCTGGATCCCCAACTAAGTGAAAACAAAGAGTTCTGAGATGCTAAAATAGAGAAGTCAGAAAGGACATACAGAATCTATACAGCTGTTTGTGGCAGATGTTCCTGTTAATATATGGGTAATGAGAGTTGTCATCTCAAGTGTAAGTTACTGTCTTTTCTGATAGCATTGAGGTACCTAAGCTCCTATGGTTGGGGAAAATGAAGATGGTTAAGTGTTACTCCTTGAGATTTGGGGTTAAAATGCTCAGTTTGGTTTATGATTTCCAAACGTGTTGGAATGCTGTCTGGTGACACACCAACCTAGATGTGTATTTTTCCTACCACAGTGTTGACCAATTCCTCAGTTTCGGTTGATAAGTGGCCAACAAAAGAAGGAAATTGAACTGCTGAAAGTCTTGCTCTAGCAAGAACTGGATGCAGGACATAGAGAACCCTCCAACAGTCTTTGGAATCCTGTTTTCACTATACCAACAAAATCAGAAAAATGATAGTCACTACAAGACTTGCATGCAGCACGTAGGGCCTTTGCAACCAGGTTGTTTGCTTCCCCACAGCCACTCCTACAGATTCACCTCTTATCGTGAGAGATTTCAGAGAATGCTTTTATATTTAATACCCTAACACTATGAAAAATGTTTATCATTCTGTACCTGCTCTCAACCATAGGCAACCTCTACAGGGACATCAGTAGAAATTTCTTCCTCAGAGAGAGATTAACAACTCCAACAAAGGTCAAAGTTGGGGGCAGAAGCCTTGTTGCAAAAACACCTTCAAGTTTATGTTATACATTATAGGATAATATGTATTTTACCTACAATGGAAAATCCCACTGTGCAAAGATTACCAGTATGTTTTTAGTTGTCTTGAAAATGTTATTCTCTAAATTACACAAATAAAATAAAATAAACACCACCCTTTCGATAGCTGAGATATATTGTGGGTGCATGTTCCCTACCTAACCCTCACAAGAGACAGCTTCAAACCTCATCTTTTAAAGCATGAGATAATTTTCCAAAGCTATTTTGTGATATTAATACATTTCAACAACTAGAGACCAACCTCCTCACCCCATTTTTGAATGTTGCTAATGGAGATTCTAACTCTTTGTGTATCCTCAGTGCAAAATCTCATGCCATTGTGCAATAAATAAGAAAGCTTTTCAAAATATCAAAATGACAAAAGTCGATTATCACTTAATAGCATACCTTTACATTTGGAACACACCTGGTTTCCTACAGGCATTCTAGCACAATTGACCCCTGCCCTTAGCATCACAAGATGAACAAATTTGTCATCTCAAAGGTCTTTTACACTGTACATTGACTTAATTTCATACTGCATAGGAAAATGGTATAAAAGATCAATTCAGTTAAGAAAAATGAGAAGTTATTGTCCTTTTCGAGGCCACCCAAGTTACTTCTTTATATTCTTTCTATGTCTCATAACAAACAAATTTATCCTCTTTTCCAGGACAGATCTTATATCATAAGCCCAGTGATAAGACTCTACAATACCCACAGCACGCCTCTTTTGTTCCCAAGGTTCTGTCCTCTCCCCTCTATCTGATGCATTCACATTTTTACTAACCTGGGCTACAGCTCGAGAAATGCTAGGCCACTCCCTCTGCCTTGCTATACATTGTGTTCTAGTAGTTTCTCACATGAGTAAAAATATAATGAACCTGGTCTGTGATTTTTTTAAAGTGACACTTGTTCTATCTACCCACCCCACCCATGCCTGGCCTGGCCTTTGTAGGAAAAAAATTGAAAACTCTTCCCAGGGCCAGAGCCCCAGCCTTTCTCCCAGTTGTTCATCCTCCCTGCCTGCCTCTAAACCAGCTGCCGTGGGACCTGGGCAGCCTTGCTCTGCCTTTTCTCTTCTGTCCTCTGAGAGTTCAGCCACCAACCAAGCTGACCTCAGTCCTCCATACAACCCTGACTTTCCTGCCCAGGTCCCTCCTTTGCTTTATCTTTGCTCCCTTGCCCTCTCAGCCCCTTAGTGGATCCTTGGAGCATCCCTGCCCCCACTCCTGCTGCCCAACCCATGGGCTTCAAGCACAAATTGGAAACAACTTGTTTCCTAACCCAACCTCAATCTCATCCAAAGGTCCATCCCAGAAACTGAACAATCCTTTGCCCAGCATAGAAATTATGACAGTCTCGCTGCATCCACACTGGACCAGGGCCTCAGGCCCCTCCCTGGGGTATTGGAGGGCAGCACTGAGCTTCCTCCCCACATCAAATTCACCAAAATAGAAAGTTATGCAGTCCTACTTAAAGTGAATGAATTTAAAGACACTGAACTTTTCAGTTAAAATTGCTAAGATTGGCCAATAAAATGGCAGAGCAGGGAGAGCCTTCCTGCACACACTTGACAGCCTGAGTCTGAGCTCTGGAACCCATGAATTAGGGGAAGCACCTCCACAGAGTTGCCCTCTGAACCCTTCACACATGGACATGAACACACGTCCTACAGGAAAAATAAATAAGGAAACTCTGTCTTCTTTGTCATGAGGGTAAATGTTTAAGATGATTATTTTGATTTATGTATTTTAACACAGGAAGAAAAGATGGAGAGTGAGAAACGGGTGTTTGCTATCTAAGGTGGTTAGTTATCAAGAGTGATAGCCTCCCCTATCTTCTAAAACTCCGGAGCACATGCCTGTGGAGCATATCATGCCCTTACCCTTTGTGCTGATTAGGAATTAGCCGGCATCACCGGATTGTAAGGTCCAGGCCCACAGGTGGGGTGACACACGGTCACCACTGGAGCTAGAGTGAATACATTTGTACTCCCATGTATTCCTCACAGGTAGCACACACTTCTGGGAAAAAAGGAATTCTCTTCCAAGATTAATTTTGCTTTGTTTTTGTGTTTCTTTGCGTAATATCCTGATTTTTTTTTTTTTTTTTTTTTTGCTAGCAAAATGATCCTGGCTTGACCAGGTGAGGGCTGGGGGGCCAGCCCCACCCTTCCTTCCCTCACCCCTCCTCTCTAGCCCTGCAGGATTACAGGCCACTGGGCCACCTGGGACTGCTCCCCTTGGCCTTCTTCCCCTTCTCTCCACAGGTGGCCCAGACTCCTATGAGCTCCTGAAAGGCCTGATTCATAGCCACTGACCACCACCTCTGTTCTGGTGTACCTAGGCAGGTGGAGAAGAGTATGTTCAGCAAAAGAACAGACAGATCGCTTGCATTCAATGACCTCCCACAGCAGTTTTGCCTTAGTCAAATCAGGACTTTCCAATAAGATGCTAGCCTCTGCCCCACTTATCCCTCTCAACAGTACACATGCAGAATCACAGATCCCATGACACACAGGGTTCCTGCCAGGCCAGCCTGCCTGGCCCTGCCACCTCTGAGCCTCTGACCCCTGTAGCAATAAAGCCTGGTCCAGACCTTCCTTAATCCTCGGCTCACCTCTGAGGTTCATATCAAGACCCAGGATGGTTCAGTTTCTGCACAGCAAGTTGTTAGGCACAGTCCGGACCTCAGGCACACAGCAGACCTAACCCTCAGGAGAGACAATACCCAGCTCTCAACACTTGTGGGCGGGAAAGAACTCTGGCAGACGAGGTGTGTGTGCAGGAACCAGGTGTCCTGAGACAGGTATCTCCAAGGACACAGGCAGTGTCATCCACACCTCATCTCACAGGGACTGTGTGTGCTTCCCCTCTGCTGTCATGCTCTAACCCACCTTTGCTATGGTCCCCAAATCTGTCCCCACTGTCTTCTTCAGTCTCTCTGTCTCTCTGTCTCTCTGTCTCTCTCTCTATCTCTCTCTCTCTCCCTTCTTCCTTCCTTCCCTCCCTCCCTCCTCTCTCTCTCTCTCTCTCTCTCTCCCTCCTCTCTCTGTCTCTCCCTCTCTATCTCTCTCCCTCCCTCCCTCCCTCCCTCCCTTCCTCCCTCCTCTCTCTCTCTCTCTCTCTCTCTCTCTCTCTCTCTCTCTCTCTCCTTTTTCTTCTCCCTCTCATCTCTTCCACTCCTTACTCTTCCTCTTCTCATCTTTCCCAGTCTTTCCTCTCATGACATCTCTTTAGCTCTGTATCGCTCTACAAGGTGGCATGTGTCCCAGGCTGGCCTAGACTTGATTATGTAAATCATACTGGCCTTAAATCTCACCATAGATCTTGTCTCCATCTCCCAATCTTCTCAACTTAATCTAGAAAAATGTCATGTGAACCAAATTTTGCTCAAAAGAGGCTAAACCTTACAAGCACCTTCTACAAGGTTGACTGACTGTCCCCATACCAGTCTAATTACAGTTTATCTTGGGCTAATGTCACCTTCCTTAATAGCCATGCTTTGCCCACCTCTGTGTCTGAAATAATATCTTGTGACTAACAATTTTTTAATGTATTAGCCTAACACATGAATCTTTCTATCAATCGAAAGGCTAAAAACTGCTTGATCCAACCCAGGCTTTCAGATGGGGAAAAGTAAAGTCTACCACCATGTATATGAATAGTCAGTATGCTTTTACTATGAGAGAGAGAGAGAGAGAGAGAGAGAGAGAGAGAGAGAGAGAGAGAGAGGAAAATTCTTGGCTCTCCTAGAGACTATTTGACTTCCCCCATAAATCGCTGTCCTCCACTGCCAGGATGCTGACCTGGCTGCCTGATATATCATAAGTGGTCCTAGGACCAGTGGGGACAGTTAGTATTCTGGTGACACACCCTTGACCCAGGTCTGCCTGAGATCATAGTAAAGAAGATACCCACAGGTTGTTAGAGGACAACAGAGAGAAAGGCCATTCTCCCAAAAACCACTGGCAGGTGGTCTCTATAACTGAACTTCTTCACCAGGCTACCCATCTGGAGTCCACAAAACTTACTGAGTTCCTCAGACCAAGGTATGCTAGACCAAGACAGAGTAGCATAGTGCAGGATCTCAGCCCCATGTTGGGTTTGTGCTCAAGTAAATCCAAAACAGAATGCAGTTACCCAGGATGGGTTCAAATAAGAAATGGGCATCCTAACCGTCTCTAGAAAAGCTGACTTCACCAAGACCTGGCCTGCCAGGAGAGGATACTTGCTACTTTTTATAGCTACCTCTTATTCAGGTGAATAAAAGTGTTCCCCACAGGGACTGAAATGACTCAAATAGGAGCTACAAAGTCCCTGCAGATATCAGTCCTCCAATTTGGCCTCTCCCTAACAATGAGTTCAACAATGGCCTGGCTTTCACAGGCAAAACACTGTTAAACCTTTAGACATAGATTGAAAACTCCATTGTATGTACAGACATCAGAGTTCTGGACAGGTGGTGGCAGTGATGGCGGTGATTCTGGTAATGAATAGGTGTGGTGGTTTGAATGTGCTTGGTCCAGGGAGTGGCACTATTAGGAGGTGTGGCTTTGTTGCAATAGGTGTGGCCTTGTTGGAACAGGCATGTCACTGTGGGGGTGGGCTTTGGACCCTCCTCCTAGCTGCCTGAGGAGTCAGCCTTATCCTGTTTACCTTTGGAACAAGATGTAGAACTCTTAGCTCCTCCTGTGCCATGCCTGCCTGGACGCTGCCATGCTTCCTACCATAATGATAGTGGACTGAACCTCAGAGCCTGTAAGCCAGCCCCAATTAAATGTTGTCCTAATAAGAGTTGCCTTCGTCACGGTGTCTGTTCACAGCACCAAAACTCTAACTTAGACAGTAGGACATTAAAAGCAACTCTAACGAAACTTTCATTAGAGTCTAGCAAACGATGGATAAACCTTCTTCCCGGGCTTTGCTTTGGGCTCACTGCACTCCATGTAGGAAGGTATTTATCTGCTCAGAGATTATGTTTAGAAAACTGACCTCCCCAACTGCTTCCCAGCCCAGAGACCAGCTGTTGATGTAGCCAGAGATCAGAGTTGGCAGAACTTGCTAACCATTCCTTTCTCAAGGCACAACAGGCCCTCCAGTTTGCTATAAGGGCTCCTTATCAGATATGTGAGAGACCCAGAACATTCTAAGTTCACCATCAGCTTCAGATGTTGAACCTGGTGATACTGAGTCAAACAGGTAGACAAAGGAACCAACTTGGAGAGTGTAGTGATATGTACAGCAAAGCCTTTGTGTCTGACTCTGAGTGAAAGGTTTCAGCAAAGCCATAATTAGTTCAAACAGTAAGGCTGAGAAATTGTTATGAGATGGTTTAAACTGTGAACAAATGTCTCTCTGGAAGGTTTGCACTTGAAGCTATGTGAGACCTAGCTGTACTAATCCTGGTCCTAAGACACTCCTTTGCAAACACAAAATTTTTATTTTTGATTAGGACTAGCCATAGTCAAAAGGGACTAATATGGGTGTGGGTTGTCTGCTCTCATGAGCAGCAAAGGACAAGAGAGCTTTGGTAGCTGGAACCTTTCCCAGCCCCAATTAAACGTATATGATGTTTGAATAAAGTAACTGGAGAGGCAGTACCATTCTGCTCCTTTGGAAAACGAAGGCTTAGCATCTTGGTGACCTTCTCTCTCTACTGTGGCATCTACAACCAGCATCAGTCAATAGGAAAGGAAGTACATAGTGATTCTCCCCACGTCTGTGGCTACGTAGTTAGCTGGCATCCTACTAGGGATCCACCATACCCAGATCAAAAAAGTCCTGGATGTTGCTAAATGAACTGTCTTCAGTCTATACTCCCATTAAAATTACAGTTTCACTGAGAACCTGGTCCTCTTTACTTTCTGCTCCACAACCTCCTCCTGACACATGTATTGCATATAAACACAGAGTTAAGGTCCAGCCCCAGCCAGCCTCAGGCCTGGATCTGGCAACTGAGGAAGGCAGATACACGGAGGTGACAGCTAATATGGCTACAGACCAGCAACCCATATTCCATCTTGACCTTTGCTTACTGATCCCCATTTTAAGTGTCTGGTTGTATTGGGGGGGGAGAAGATGTGTGGATTTATCTTTCGAGGTTGGAATGCAAGAATTTCCAATTCTCTGCATGCCCCGCCTACTCCTACCCACTAGTTGACAGGAATGAGGGAGTTTCCATTGCAAAACCTGGATTGTCAAAGGCTTCATAAAAAGACACAGATGATTATATATGAAGAAAGTTCCTCTCCACAAGTGCACAATAAAAAAATAATCCAATGGCCCTAAAATTAAAAATCTGGGAATTTCTTAAATAATATTCTGGCATTTGGGAAACAGGAGGAACCTAAGGAATCAGTCTCTATGCCACAGGAAGGGACCTTAGGAATAGAGTTAATCATTATCAGTCAGAAATTGTCCAGGATTCCTGGTTATGCTTAGATACAGAGCCCCATACCACATAGGATAGAAACTAAGCAGACTGTCAGCCCACTAGCTGACAAGACTGAGTGTGACTAGGGACAGCCCAAATTAACATTAAAGGACTTACAAGAGGCTAACACTTTTAATACCCACAACCTTTCACCTAGGCATTTCTCTGATTCTGATACCTGCTATTCTGCCTATGGACTAATTCATCTGGATAACATTACCAAGCCTCTAAGACGACTTGCAGTGCATGTAATAATGGTTTGACTAAATGTGCCTCTTCTGATACTTTCCAAACTAAATGCACAGGTTGGTCAGGACCTAGAGGTATTAGAACAACAGTTAGATTCCGTTGCAGAAATGGTCATACAAAATTGGAGAGGCTTAGATTTACATCTCATGAGGTTAAAGATAAAAACTAAGTAAAAAAAATCTTTCCATGTATAAAAAATTTCAAAAAGAGCAGCAAACTTAATCCTATCTTTGGATTAAGCCCTGCCTCTTAAACTACATGGCCAACTGTGTGTCAGTTTAGTAAAATTAATGGCCCCGTGGGACCAGCTAGACCTCTTTAAAGCAGGATGAGCCCATGATTTGGTTCATTCACTCAGACCAATGGGGAATGTAACAGGACCCAGGCCCTAGCACAACTGACTCCATTTTGGGCATACCATTCAGGCTATAAAACCCAGCACACAGACAGCAAAGCCTGCAAAAACAAACCAAACACATAACCCATCAAAGTCCATAGTCCTGGGAGTCTCTAATGCACTAACCGTGCCTTTTGGCTTCTGTAGCCATGCTTCTGACTGTTCTTGTTAACTGAAGTATGTCAACCCAGAACATGCTTTTTCTGTTTAAAACTTCACCCTGAGAAAGGCTCAGGGTTACTTTGGGATCCTGAACACTAATTGTAGTGGCTGGTTGGCTAGTAAAGATTTTCTATTGCCTTAAACCCATGTCTGAGCTGTCTGCTCTGGTGAGTACCATACAAGACTATGCACAACATGCATGCCAAATACCCAAGGAGATCAGAGAGCTTGTAGGTTCAGGGATCAAAACCAGGGTCCTCTACAAGAGCAACGCATGGTCTCTACCACTGCACTAACTCTCCAGGCCCTAGCCATTTTTTTTATTACTTCTGATTTTTTTAGTTTTTAACCTCATTTTGGTTGCTTGTTTTTCTTTTGAGGGGTTTTATTGTTTCTATGCTTGTGTATTGGTGTTTTGCCAATATATATGCCTATTGCCAGAAAAGACCAGAAGAAGGCATCAGACCCCTGGAATTGGATTACAGACAGTTAGTTGTAAACTGCCCTGGAGTGCTTGGTATTGAACCCAGGTCCTCTGGAAGGGCAGCCAATGCTGTTAAGCAGGTGACCTCTTGCCTAGCTTCCTCCCTGCCCTCTGTGAAGTGTGTGTGTGTGTGTGTGTGTGTGTGTGTGTGTGTGTGTGTGTGTGTGTGTGTTAGAGAGACAGAGAGACAGAGTCAGAAAGACAGAAAGATGTGAGTTTGTGTACATGAGAGCAATGCTTACAGGTGTCAACACAAGGAATTAGATCCCCTAGTGCTGGAGTTACAATCAGTCATGAGCTGTCTGATGTATGGATTCTAGGAACCAAACTCAGGTCCTCTACAAGAGTCCTCAGAGCTCTTATCCACAGAACCTTGTCTCCACCCATTTCCTTATATGTGTGACTATCTGTGAAGGTCCTTAAGAGTTTAGGGAACAAAGTCACATGTCGTGTGAGATTTTTTTTTCTAAAAAGATGCAACACATGTGTGTCTACTCACCTCAGGAGAGAAACACACAGTGATTAAGAATGATGTAATGGGGGTTGGGGATTTAGCTCAGCGGTAGAGCACTTGCTGGGTTCGGTCCCCAGCTCTGAAAAAAAAAAAAAAAAGAATGATGTAATGATTGCAGCAAAGACCAACTATGTACTATCTGGAGCTTGTATGAGGCCATATTCAGCTAGGGAGAACTTTTCTGTCAAGAGTCTTCTTTCTTCCTTCATAGCAGCAGGAGCAGCAGGGGTCAGAGCAGAGTGCTCACTACCAAGGTACCTTTCCCCCTACAATGCTCTAGTTAAAGTGAAGGGTTCACAGGGAGATGCGTTCTTAAGGAACGGGATAGGAGAACTCAGGTATATGAACAAGCAAAGGAAATTGATGGAGGAGCGTGTTAAGTGGGGAGATCATGGGAGCATGTGGCATCATAAACTTGCTCAGCTGTGAAGCCAAACTGTATTTTTTTTTATTAATCTCTCTATAAAATGTGCTCATTTTATGTATATGGGTGTTTTGTTTACATGTATATCTCAGCACTACCCACATGTCTGGTATCCACAGAAACAGAAAAGGACCTAGAACTAGAGTTACAGATGGTTGTATCCTACCATGTGGATCCAGGAAACTAAACCCTGGGTCTTCTGCAGGGAGAGCACGTGATCTTCACGCTGAGGCAGTCTCCAGCATTGAGACCAAACTTTAAAACTCAAATTCAGCACAGCCCAGGTGTTCCTAAAGTGTATCAAATTATCTTTTCGTTTGGGAGGTTTATGTAATAAGTTTTCTCAACTTCATACAAACCTAGATGTGCCTGGGAAGGGGAACCTTAACTGAGAAAGCTGCTTCATCAGTTAGCCTATGGGCATGTCTGAAGGGTGTGTGTGAGGGAGAGCAGTTCTTGATGACTGAATGATGTGGGAGGAGCCAACCTACTGTGGATGGTGTCATCCCTAGGCAGGTGGGCCTGGGACATAAAATAAAAGTGGGTGGACAAGCTAGCAGACACAAGACAGTAAGCAGCATTCATCTATGGCCAATGCCCCACTGCTTCAGTTCCTACAATGGCTTTCCTTAATTATGGGCTACAATATGTAAGCCAAATAAATCAATTCACCATAGGCAAGGAGCTGTCAGACCAAAGTAACAAGTGCGCCCAAGTCCTACTTCATGAACCAATGAGATTTTATTGGTATTACCAATAGGAGAGTAGCTGAAGGGTTACACAAAAGAGCAGGAATGCCTCAAAAACAGCTGAATCATAATAATGTTGACCAACACAGGCAAAGAATGCTACCCTGGAGCTGTCCGCATAGATTGAAGACAGCTGACAGGTTCTAGAATGTCCTCCTTGAAGCTCAGAAACTCAAAGTCCACTCCCTCGGCTGTTGTTTTCTGGTTCTACGACTATGGTGAGGGGCTCCCTTGTATTCTGCATCTCAGGAGCCTCCTCCCCCTCCCTCCTGTAGGAAATATTTCCATTTGGAGGAAACCATCGTACAAGAGAGCTCCTTTCTTTCAGTGAATGCACTGCTTACTTTTGGACAACTTGACTCAATCTGGAGTCATCGGAGAAGAGGAAACCTCAATTGAGAAGATGCCTCCACCATATTGCCTGTAGGCAAGGCTGTGAGGGATTTTCTTCCTCAATGGTAATGTTGAAAGGCTTTGCCCACTTTGGGCACTGCCATCAGAAGGTATGTGGCCCTGTGTTGTATAGAAATGCAGGCTGAGGAAGCCACGATGGGCAAGCATTTTTTATTAGAATTACTAACAGAGCAAACACATGGAGACACATTATCATAACATCATCTGGGGGTAGATTAACATTAAAAAAGAAGAAGATAAAACTCTCCTAGTGAAGAACTACTTGAATCCAGTTAGCTGAGTGTGGATTCGAGGTTACATAAAGGAGCAGGGAAGACTCAAAAGCAGTCACCCCACCAAAAGGTCACCCTAACATCGGTGACAACTCAAGAAAGCTGCAGTCTTGATGCTGTCTGCACAGCTTGGGAACATCACTCCAATCTGAGAACGTCCTCTCTCTATGGATTGGCTGGTCACTTAGCCTCCCAGAACACCAATTTATTCCTTTTATAAAGCTAGGGAGGAGCCTTTCAGAATCTTCCATGTTTCCCTTTCCTAGACTATGATCTTGTTTACCTCCTGAGCTTATTACTACCTCCCGGAGGGAATTGTTCAATTCAAAGTAAACTTCCTAACAGCAAATGCCACCTGCTCCTGTGGCAGAATTACATACAATTGTGGGAGGTGTGGGAGGCATGGACAAATCTCAGGTAAATATCCCACCCCTTCTTTCCATGAAGGAACATCAACCATCAACAAACCTAATCTTGGGAGTCTCTTGCAAGAGTCACAGCTCTGATGAATATGACAGTTGTCATACACAGAGGTCAGAGCTCTATGACACTGGGTGAAAGAGTGACAGCATTGTCTTCATGCTTCCTTAATGTTAGTCTTTTTCTGTCTTGGGAGGATCTAAGGTCTTCAATCTCTCTGAGTTTTTAGATTTGAAGGATAACCAAGGAAGACAGACACATGGAGATACGCTGTCATAAGATGATCTGGGGGTGCACCCACCATATAAAAAAAGAGCTGGAAGAGGAAGAAGGAAGAAGATCGGAGGAGGATTAGAGGAGGAGGAGAAGAGGAGGAGAAGAATAAGAAATAGGAGAAGTAGAAGAAGATGAAGGAGAAATAGAATGAAGATGAGGGGGAGAAACTGAATGAACAAGTTCTTGAAACCAACTAGTTGATTATCAAAATTTCTTGTTCTTTTTGTTTTGTTTCTTCAGGTATCTTTCTCTAGGGCTCTAAGCCTGGCCAGCTCTAGAGAACATCAGCCCTGTCCTTTTAAAAATTATTTGTATTAGCATATATAGTTATACATAATAGTGGGTTTCAATATATAATTGTTCATGCATATACAATGTGATTTTATTATAGTCACACTTCTGTCACACTATCAGTCCCTTACACTCCTAATGATCCATTCCTCCTCCCAATTAATCTCTCCTCTACTTTCATGTCCTGTGTGTTTATGTGTGTGTGTGAGAGAGAGAGAGAGAGAGAGAGAGAGATTAATTAGGGTTGATTATAGAAGCAGGGATAAATTTTTCTTCACAAGAGCCTGTGCACTTTACCAATGTCTACACCACTAAAGAAATCTCTAGCTCTCTCTCTCTCTCTCACACTCATCAACCACTAACAACATATCAACCCTGAGGGAAGGGTATGGTCCTATCAACACCTCTTATTTTTAATTATTTTTTGTGTGGAGGTTTTGCTTGCATGTATGTGTGTATTTCAAATGCATGCCTAGTATCGGTGCAAGGCAGAAGACTGCACTAGATGACCCGAAGGGAAATAGAGTCACAGGTGACTGTGAAATGCCGTTTGGGCACTAGGAACCCTGTCACTCCAGTGTCTGAGGAAATCCTACAGTGCATCCCCTTCCGGGGATAATCAGGAACAAGGATGATGCTACAGAATCACTGAGTGCTATCAGAAGCTCCCCTACATACCTCTGTCTTCATGATCACTCAATCACAAACCATTCTGATAGATAGCACACGACAGTGTTTGAATCAAGTCAGGAGAGAGCTATCCTGGAACGGACTGTGGCTGGGATACACTGGGTAAAGTTGATTTTGCTGTTCCCGGCATATGGGGCCAACCAGCTTGAGTGGCTCTTTTTTGGAACCATCCATCCACCGCCATCCAGGATTTGAGAATATGCACCCTGGCACCTCTTGTGGTGGTTTGAATATGCATGGACCATAGGAAGTGGCAGTATTGGGAAGTGTGATCTTGTTAGAGGAAGTATGTCACTCTGGAGGCTGGGCTTTGAGGATATGTGTGTGTGTGTGTGTGTGTGTATGTATGTGTATGTGTGTGTATGTATGTATGTGTGTGTATGTGTGTATGTATGTGTGTATGTATGTATGAGTATGTATGTGTGTATGTATGTATGTATGTGTGTATGTATGTATGTTTGTATGTATGTATGTGTGTGTTTGTATGTGTGTATGTATGTGCGTATGTATGTGTATGTGTGTATGTATGTATGTTTGTGTGTATGTATGTATGTGTATATGTGTGTATGTATGTATGTTTGTATGTATGTATGTGTGTATGTATGTATGTATGTATGTATGTATGTATGTTTGTATGTAGGCCTCCTGGCTGCCTTCAGATCAAACTGTAGAATTCTTGGCTCCTCTACCACCAGGCCTGCCTTTATGCTGCTGTGCTTCCCACTGTGATAATAATGGACTGAACTTCGGAAACTGTAAGCCAGCCCCCAATTAAGTGTTTGCCTTTATAATACTTCCCTTGGTCACTGTGTTTCTTGAAAGCAATAAAACCCAAGCTAAGACACCTGTGATACTTTCCTCTGACGCCTGAGGCGTGCAACTGGAGAGGAATGTCTCTCAGGCTGTGTTTGTCTCCACCTTTGTCAAACTCTTCTCGTCCCCCTTGATTTTGAGGTGAATTATTAGTTCATTTGCAAGTATTTCTCTCTAGCGATCAGTTTTAAGACAGAGAACTAGCCCCACCTGGTTTACTGTTCTGTTGCAAATGATTCTAATCATTCCCTGGAGATATTGCACCATGCAAGTCAGAAATAATGGAAGTGGGTAGGAGTCTGAAGACCCCAAAATTGTTTTATTTCCTATATTAGGTACTGCCTTGGGCTCAGATCACAATGGACTTACTGAACTGTCAGTTTCTTTGTCTTAGGCAGAGTCTCGATATATAATGCAGGCTGTCCTTGACATATAGACCAGGCTGGCCTCCAAATCATAGATCCACCTGCCTCTGACTCCCACATCCTATAAATAAAGGCATGAGTCACCATACCCAGTGTAAAAATTACTTTTCATCTTTAGTAGAAGAAAAGAGACGAAGCTGGCGAGAACTAACTATAGGCAGCAAAGCAACGTTCTCTGTCTATTTGCTCATTTCAGAGTGTATTTAAAGTCACTTTTGTATTCATATTCACATGGGAGGTGTTATCTCTGGTCCAGCCCATCCCTGACCCATCATTGTTTTGACTTCAGTCTACTGTGAGGTGGTCCAACAGGTTGTCAAACTGTGTGAAACTGATTTTCCTGGAGACACTTTACCCCTCTGGATACAGCACGGGGCTCTCAGTCTGTTCCCTCTCCCAGCATGAGATTCCTGCCAATCATGTAAGGCATCCCCTCCCAATACTGTAGTCCACTTAGTTGCATTTAAATGCAAACCCAAACTGAAAACCAGAATTGATCTGTCCTGCCCAAATGTAGAGTTCTCTTTGCCTGGTTTGTTGGTTAGTTTTTGGGTTTGAGGGCCCAGTTAGTACTCTGTATAAAATAAATACCTCAAACAGCAAAGAGACCCCCACTTCCTTGTGAGAACTGGCATTACCTCCTTGTGATATTAGTGGTCAACAGGCTTTAGAATCACCTAGGAGGCGAGCCTCAGGCAAAACTATAGGCATTTCTTGATGAACTTAGCTTAACCCTGTTTGTAAGGGTTAATTCTGATTGGTATACTTCAGACAGGAAAAACAACTCCATTTTTGTTTGTTTTTTGAGACAGGCTCTCTTTATTTTGGCCTGGCTGTCCTGAGCTTGCTATGTAGACCAAGATGGCCTGAAACTCACAGAGATCCACCGGTCTCTGTGTCCCCAGTGCTGGGATTAAAGGCATGTGATACCACGCCCTGAATAGGAAGAACCACACTAAAGCAGAGCAATCGGATTGGGTCCTAGATTGCATAAAAAGGAGGAAGCTTTTATGGTCAGGAGCATCCATTTTCTGTGCTTCCGAATGCCATGTGACCACGTGACCTAAAGTTCCCACATCCAGGACTTCTCCATCTATAGACTGCACACATCAACCATGAGCCAAAATGAACCAGTTTTTTTTCTTTTAGTTGCTTTTACCAGGAATGTTATCATAGCAACAGCAAAATAAATTAAAACATCCCTCAATCCAGTACACAACATGCACCATGTCCATCACATGACAATAGAGTCTCAGGAACGAACACTATTTTAGCCACAGTCCTTTTGAGAAAAGGCACCAAAACTGAGTAGCAGTGGCACACACCTTTAATCTCAACGCTTAAGAGGCAGAGGCAAGTGGAGCTCTAAAGTGGAAATGTCTGACTTCTTTGGAAAGTCAGTTATGTCAAAGGATGTTTTGCTGGGACACACAGGTGAAAGGATGTCTTTCTAAAGTAGACATGTAAAAGAATGTTTTCCTAAAGCAGACACAGGTGAAAGGATGTTTTGCTGGGACACACAGGTGAAAGGTTGTCTTTCTAAAGTAGACATGTAAAAGAATGTTTTCCTGAAGCAGACACAAGTAAAAAAGACGTTTTGATATAGCAAACACATAAAAGGTCCCATGAAAGGACCCATGATGGAGTATAAACATGACCCCCACAGACAGTGGGAGAGGAGCACTGAGCATAGGCTTGGTTTGCTCTGTCTCATTATTCTTCACTAACATCATGCATGTATTGGTTCACCTTACATAGTGTCGCTGATCTCAACTTCTGGTAATGCTGTAATTAAAAGAAACTCACCCAAGAACCGTGTGTGAGGTTCCTGGCCAGCAAGTTGCTCCCACAGACTCACCTTCAACCAGTTGGCTAGCCTGATGGCTTCTTCAGGATTGAACTACAGCTGCCGGTTCATGCCTGGTGTCTGCCTGCTGCAAGGACTCGACTGTAGCCCCTGGTCTGTGTGTGGTGTCTGCCTGCCTAGAGGACAGGTCTGCAGCTGCTGAGTCGTATTTGCTGTTTGCTGTAGGACTGAACTGCTGCCACAGATAATTAAGCTTGACCCCAAAGGGACCCCCAGGTCCACTCCCCCTTATCCTAGTAACCTTTCTCTTCCACTACCTCTGCTGGGTAGTGGGCTAGAGGAGAAGTTGAACCCATATTAAAAGTAAGTTGCAAAAAATGTATGCTTACAGAGCTCTGTGTGTTTAAGGCCAGCATAATCTACAGAGAGAGTTCCACAATAGCATAACAGAGAAACTAAGTCATGAAAAGGCAAAAAAAAGGAAAAAAGATAAAAGAAAAGGGTTCGAGAGATAGGATCGTACAGATATAGCACATGAGCAAAGTCAAGTGGAGCTACAGCAAATGGTCGGAGGCACACAATTACCACGGCAGAAAGGGGTGGGAGACTATGCAACATGGTGCAGATGTATACACCAGAGGGTATTTGTGCCGCCGAGGACCAGCCTCTCAGCTGAAGGCAGGGTCTGGAGAAGGGTGGATGCAAGAGGGGCAAAGGGAAGGAAGGATCAGACGGGAGACATCATTCACTTCATGAGAGACAGGAGTGACTTCTCCTACTTGACAACTCTTGTCTCAGAATTTATTTACAGATAAAAGCATTTCCTCAGAAATTTTATGCATTGATTACACAGCTTTTCAAAATACATTTTCTTCCAAAGTCTTCCTTGATTGCATAAGAATATTGAAAGAGGAATGAAGCGTTACAGAAATGCTAGACAGGCTGACTCTATTTGAATTTGATTTCGTTTCAGATTTACATAAGATTAATAGATCAGAAGTTATTTCCTATTACCTGTTATATCAAACTTGACTTTCTATAGAAATTCAACCTTTAACCTTACTTAATTCTTCCTTCCCTTCCTCTATATTTCTTTGATATTTGGCATAAAACCGCCGTTCTTTATCCTTGATTCTTAAAATATTGTTCATCCCCTTTTGTTAAGCAAGGGAGGTCTGGCAGTAAAGTTCTGGTCTGATCAGGAAGGCAGACAGTTCACTGAGCCAGGATGCCTTCCTCTGTGTCTCTCTCTTGAACCCTTGTTTCAGTATGACACCTATCTTTATTACAATTCTGTAAAGAACAGAAGAACACCAGGATTCCTAAAACTGCTTCCTTTTGCCTCAGGAACACACCAAGGCTTGTCATAAACCTGCATGATCAAAATCTCTTCCTAGTCATATAAGTTCCTTGTTTCTAAAGTTGAACATTGAAAACCTAGCAATTCAACTACAGCTTGTGAGTTTCTAAAATTTCCCTAAGTTTTACTTCTTTAATGACTCTTCTCATGTCCTCTTTTCCATGCCCACTAACCACACTCATCAGTGGTTTGAATATTTGTTTCAGAATAAGTTCTTAGGAAAGACTCGATTTCCTACATAACTGTTTTTCCCAGGGAACTTTCATTAATTCCATTCTTGTTTACACTAGCCTTTTGCTGTCCCAGTTCTAGCTTTGGGAGAGAGGCCTTTAACAGTGAAAAGCGTGAGTGTAGCAAGAGGTGTGCAGCGATTACCCATCAAGGGCGGGGAAGGGTCAGTCCAGATTGTGCAAGCACAGGAACTTAGTCCAACAGCGCCTTCGGGATGCTTGGCATCAGCATTGGCATCTTCCCCTTTTCTTTTAAGTTTTGGAGCCCAGAATCCAACTGTCAAGGCCCACAAACCTTTGGCTAAATGTCTGAAGATGACTGGGAATAAGAAAACAAAAAGCAAAATTAATACTAATACCTAAATTTATTTTTTAAAAAAAGGACCAACAATTGGTATGTCCCACATTTGAGCAAAGAGCCAGCAGGAAAGAGTTAGTGATGTCTCCAGGGAGGAGGAGAGAAGAGGAGTATGAGCTATGTCAGAAATCTTCTGGTGAAGGGAGACCACATCCATAGACCAAGCAGAATTTTCCCAAATATCCTGCAGGTGCACATGAACTTGACCCCAGTCATATTCTGTATCATCATATGGGAGAGGGTCACACAGATCCATCTGAAGGCAGAGGGACATTGTACACTAAGTCTGATCCTAATATTATTCAATTGAATTGGTATAAAGAAAATAGCTTCTTCCAAAGCACTGTGATGATCACAAAGGCTCCCATCAATCTGTCCCTGTAGCATAAGTGCCACAGAGACATTTTTAGACAATTCATCAACATGAGTTGTAGTATGAATATTTTGAACCAAAGCAGTTGTAAATAATGTAAAACTAGCTATAATACCTATTATGAGATGTAATTTCTAAAATTAAGGCAGCAGCAAAATGCTTAGGGCATGAGATCTCAGGAGAAATCTGTTCCAGGGCTTGTAGTCCAGAATCATTGTACCATCAAGTAGTAATATGAGCAGGTAAAAGCACATAAGGTGGTTTTCTAACTATAACGTAAACATCATATGCAGAAGTAGCAGTAATGCAATTAGTAATTATACGCCCAAAACAGGAAACCCTAATGGAACCATGCCTACCATGAAAAGTAAAAAGCGAGTCTTGAGGTCCTTTATGAAGAATAACAGAAGGAGTTCTTACACAAGCACAGACAGATTTAATATAAAACCCATTTAATCAATCCATAGGATGATACAATGGAACTTGATGAGGAGAAGGAAAAAGGTAAAATAAGTTCCTTTGTAAAGCATGTTTATGGAGAGGGTTAGGAACAGAATTTGGAGCAGGTCAACCAGGAGTATACCAAGCATTAAAAGTCTCAAGAGATAGAGACTGAGGGTCATAAACAAACTTTTCTCTGTTAGATTCAATATATGTCTTATAATCAAAATTTAGCTCATTAACTGACCAATCAGAAATAGTAAAAGAAGCATTTAAAAGGATGGAAACTTACAGAAGAGTTGGCAAAACCGCAAGAAAACCATTTTGGAAAATCTCTTTCAGGGGAAAGATGTGCCCAAGCATTGTCTGTCATTGAAGGATCAGGACAATTGGATGTGATCTCATATTTGTTATTCTTAAAAGCAGGAAGCAGGGCTGGAGAGATGGCTCAGCGGTGAAGAGCACCCGACTACTCTTCCAGAGGTCCTGAGTTCAATTCCCAGCAACCACATGGTGGCTCGCAACCATCTGTAAAGAGATCCGATGCCCTCTTCTGGTATATCTGAAGACAGCTACAGTGTACTTATACTTATATATAATAAATGAATGGATAAATCTTTTTAAAAAAAGCAGGAAGCATAAGTTTTAGACCCCCAAAGACTTCTAAGAGACATGGGGTCCTTATTAGGAAGATAACAACCCACAAGGAGAGTCAGCAACCGAAGTATGTTGGGTAAGTAAAAAACAAACAGTCAGTAATTGCAGAATCAGTATAGAACAAATATGCAATGAATCAGATATACTTTCAAGTGTGATATTGCCAAGCTCCTTACATAACAAATACTCACTATTTCCTTCCCTCCCTCCCCCAGTAGCTCCGCAGCATCAGCTGTAACTTTAACAGGAGCAAAACCCCAAGCAGCAAGATGAAGCGTAGGAGGATCAGGCAAATACGCCCAATATGATGCTGCACCACAACCAGGAATCAAAAGTAACAGCTCGCAATTGTGATCGAAGACACCACAGCAAGAAACCGTGGCGACTGAGGCAACACTTGAGCCTTAACAAATCCTCAGCAGGATTGCTGAGTGACTTTATTTGGCCCCAAATTGGCACTGATTGTTAAGGAGTAGATCTACCAGTGGGGTGAGAATTCAGATAAAGTTTCTTTAAAGCCATGGAGCCAGGGAATCGATCCGGGTGGGGAAGCTGTGTCCATTTGATCAGGCTCAGGGGGAGGATCGGGAGTCTTGCAGGAAAGGTCACTGTGTGCTGTTTGAGACTAAGAGTGTGGCCGGTGTGAGTCAGAGGCAGCTCTGTGGTAAGGCCAGATAAGCCAGTCTGGTATCGAGATGGGGAGTCTGCATTCTGTAGAAACACACAAGCATACCCTCATCCAGAGGTTAACAATACATCTGGACCTTACCAGGTCCCGGTAAGCAAATCATGACATCTGACCAAGAGGTTTTGGAGAAGTAGGAGACTCAGACTCCCAATGTTTTATCATTGGAGAAGTGCCTATCTCCTCTCTATTGAGATGATAAGATAAAAAAGGGCATTTTGCAATATATGATGTGGAGAATGATACTTACATTCACCTTCTTGCAACCTAAAAATGCATGCCTTAAGAGTTTGATGTGCTCTCTCCACAATGTCTGGGCCCTGTATGTTTAATATTAAATGTCAGACAAAATTTGGCAAAAGATTTACATGTATGAGTAGGGGCATTGTTTGTTTTTAACTGCCCTGGCATTTCCTAATATGAAAAACAAAAATAAAACAAATGTTGAAGAACATCTTTAACAGCCTCTCCTGTTCTTGCTGAGGTGAATATGGCATGCTGGTTTCTGCCTGCTCCTGGAACTGAACTGAACCGGTACCACGGCTCCCAGCACCCAAATCCTGAGGTGAGAGAGAGCTGGACCCTAAGAAGTGTGGACACTCCTGAGAACCCAAAGGAGATAAATACTTTCCACCCACATTCCTGACCCAAGAGGAAATCACCAAGTGCCAAATGTGCCCCCTGGGCACAGGGAGTTAGGAACAGTCAGGGGAAGAACACTTTGGGTTTCTGCCTGTACCAAGAGCTGAAAGCAAGGAGTGCCTACACACCTGAGAGCAGAGCCAGATCCAGCGGAAAGAAAACAGGTCTTTCTTCTCAGCACCTCATGGTACATTCTCCAAAATTGACCATATAATCGGTCACAAAACAAGGCTCAACAGACACAAGAAGATTGAAATAATCCCATGCATTGTATCAAAATAACACGAACTAAGGCTGGTCTTCAATAACATCAAAAATGATAGAAAGCCCACATACACATGGAAATTGAACAATGCTCTACACAATGACAACTTGGTCAAGGAAGAAATAAAGAAAGAAACTAAAGACTTTTTAGAATTTAATGAAAATGAAGGCACAACATACCCCAACTTATGGGACACAATGAAAGCTGTGCTAAGAGGAAAACTCATAGCTCTGAGTGCCTGCAGAAAGAAACAGGAGAGAGCATATGTCAGCAGCTTGACAGCACACCTGAAAGCTCTAGAACAAAAAGAAGCAAACACACCCAGGAGGAGTAGAAGGCAGGAAATAATCAAACTCAGGGCTGAAATCAACCCAGTAGAAACAAAAGGACTATACAAAGAATCAACAGAACCAAAAGCTGGTTCTTTCAGAAAATCAACAAAGTAGATAAACCCTTAGCCAGACTAACCAAAGGGCTCAAAGACAGTACCCAAATTAACAAAATCAGAAATGAAAAAGGGAGACATAACAACAGAATCTGAAGAAATTTTAAAAAATCATCAGATCCCACTACAAAAGCCTATATTCAACAAAACTGGAAACTGGAGGAAATGGACAATTTCCTAGACAAATACCAGGTACCAAAGTTAAATCAGGAACAAATAAATCAACTAAACAACCCCATAACTCCTAAAGAAATTGAAGCAGTTATTAAAAGTTTCCCAACCAAAAAGAGTCCAGGACCAGATGGGTTTAGTGCAGAATTCTATCAAATCTTCATAGAAGACCTCATACCAATACTGTCCAAATTATTTCAAAAAGTAGAAACAGAAGGAACACTACCCAATTCCTTCTATGAAGCCACATTTATGCTTATACCTAAACTACACAAAGACCTAACAAAGAGAACTTCGGACCAATTTCCCTTATGAATATCGACACAAAGATACTCAACAAAATTCTTGCAAACTGAATCCAAGAACACATCAAAATGATCATCCATCATGATCAAGTAGGTTTCATCCCAGGGATTTAAGGATGGTTCAATATACGGAAATCTAACAACGTAATCCATTATATAAACAAACTCAAAGATAAAAACCACATGATCGTTTCATTAGATGCTGAGAAAATATTTGACAAAATTCAACACCCCTTCATGATAAAAGTCATGGGAAGATCAGGAATTCAAGGTCCATACCTAAACATAGTGAAAGCCATATACAGCAAACCAGTCGCTAACATTAAACTAAATGGAGAGAAACTTGAAGCAATCCCACTAAAAGCAGGAACTAGACAGGCTGCCCACTCTCTCCCTACTTGTTCAATATAGTACTCAAAGCCCTAGCCAGAGCAATCAGACAACAAAAGGAGGTCAAAGGGATTCAGATTGGAATGTAAGAAGTCAAAATATCACTATTTGCAGATGATGTGTTAGTATACTTAAGTGACCCCAAAAGTTCCACCAGAGAACTACTAAGCCTGATAAACAACTTCAGCAAAGTGTCTGGGTATAAGATTAACTCAAACAAATCAGTAGCCTTCCTCTACTCAAAGGATAAACTGGCTGAGAAAGAAATTAGGGAAAAACACCCTTCATAATAGTCACAAATTATATAAAATATCTCAGTGTGACTCTAGCCAAGCAAGTGAAAGATCTATTTGACAAGAACTTCAAGTCTCTGAAGAAAGAAATTGAAGATCTCAGAAAATGAAAAGATCTCCCATGGTCATGGATTGGCTGGATAAATATAGTAAAAAAGGCCATTTTGCCAAAAGCAATCTACAAATTCAATGCAATCCCCATCAAAATTCCAACTCAATTCTTCACAGAGTTAGAAAGCAATTTGCAAATTCATTTGGAATAAGAAAAAAACCCCAGGATAGCAAAAACTATACTCAAAATACAAGAACTTCTGGGGGAATCACCATACCTGAACTGAAGCAGTATTACAGAGCAATAGTGATTAAAAAAACTGTGGGTATTGGTACAGAGACAGGCAGGTAGATCAGTGGAATAGAATTGAAGACCCAGAAATGAACCCACACACCTATGGTCACTTGATCTTTGAGAAAGGAGCTAAAACCATCCAATGGAAAAAAGATAGCATTTTCAGCAAATGGTGCTGGTTCAACTTGAGGTCAACATGTGGAAGAATGCAGATCGATCCATTCTTATCTCCCTGTACAAAGCTTAAGTCCAAGTGGATCAAGGACGTCCACATCAAACCAGATACACTCAAACTAATAGAAGAAAAAGTGGGGATGAGTCTTGATCACATGGGCACTGGGGAAAATTTCCTGAACAAAACACCAATGGCTTATGCTCTAAGATCAAGAATCGACAAATGGGACCTCATAAAACTGCAAAACTTCTGTAAGGCAAAGGACACCATAATTAGGACAAAACAGCCACGAACAGATTGGAAAAAGATCTTTACCAATCCTACATCAGATAGAGGCCTTATATCCAAAATATACAAAGAACTCAAGAAGTTAGACTCCAGAGAGCCAAATAACCCTACTAAAAATGGGGTACAGAGCTAAACAAAGAATTCTCAGGTGAGGAATATCGAATGGCTGAGAAGAACCCAAAGAAATGTTCAACATCCTTAGTCATCAGGGAAATGCAAATCCAACCAACCCTGAGATTCCACCTCACACCAGTCAGAACAGCTGAGATCAAAAACTCAGGTGACAGCAGATGCTGGCGAGGATGCGGAGAAAGAGGAACACTCCTCCATTGTTGGTGGGATTGCAGACTGGTACAACCACTCTAGAAATCAATCTGGAGGTTCCTCAGAAAATTGGACATTACACTACCTGAGGACCCAGCTATACCTCTCTTGGGCATAGACCCAAAAGATGCCCCAACATACAACAAAGACACATGCTCCACTATGTTCATAGCAGCCTTATTTATAATAGCTAGAAGCTGAAAAGATTCCAGATGCCCTTCTTTTTTTTTTTTAGATATATTTATTACATGTAAGTACACTGTAGCTGTCTTCAGACACACCAGAAGAGGGCATCAGATCCCATTACAGATGGTTGTGAGCCACCATGTGGTTGCTGGGAATTGAACTCAGGACCTCTGGAAGAGCAGTCAGTTCTCTTAACCGCTGAGCCATCTCTCCAGTCCCCCAGATGCCCTTCAACAGAGGAATGGATTCAAAAAATGTGGTATATCTACACAATGGAGTACTATTCAGTTATCAAAAATAATGACTTCATGAAATTCATAGGCAAATGGATTGAAGTAGAAAATGTCATCCTGAGTGAGGTAACCCAATCACAAAAAAAAAAAAAAAAAACCACACATGGTATGCACTCACTGATAATTGGATATTAGCCCAAAAGCTCGAATTACCCAAAATACAATTATCCACCGACCACTTGAAGTTCAAGAAGAAGGATGTCCAAAGCGCAGATGCTTCAGACCTTCTTAAAAGGGGGGACAAAAATATCTATAGGAGGGGATATGGAGGCAAAGTTTGGAGCAGAGACTGAAGGAACAGCCATTCAGAGCCTGCCCCACATGTGGCCCATATATACACAGCCACCAAAAGTAGAAAAGATTGATGAAACTAAGAAGTGCATGCTGACAGGAACCAGATATAGATGTCTCCTGAGAGACACAGCCAGAGCATGACAAATACAGAGGTGAATGCTAGCAGCAAACCATTGAACTGAGATTGGGGTCTCCACTGGAGGAATTAGAGAAAGGATTGAAAGAGCTGAAGGGGCTTGCAAGAACAACAATGCCAACCAACCAGAGCTCTCAGGGACTAAACCACTACCCAAAGACTATACATGGACTGTCCCATGGTTCCAGCTGCATAAGTAGCAGAGGATGGCCTTGTTGGGCACCAAAGGAAGGAGAATCCCTTGGTCCTGCCAAGGTTGGACCCCCAGTGTAAGAGAATGTGGGGGGATGGGAAGAGGGAGTGGATGGGGAAGAAACCACCCTTATAGAAGAAGGGGAGGTGGAGGGGATAGGGAGCTCCGACAGGAAACCAGGAAAGGGAATAACATTTAAAATTTAAATTAAAAAATCCAATAAAAAATAGAAAAAAAGAAAGAAATCACAAGTGCCACCAAAGTAACAATGTTCCTAGGAGTGACAGGCAGATGGATCCACTCCAAGGGACCATCTTGCCATAACATACCTGTAGGTGTATGAACAGTAGGCAATACTATAAGGTCCTATGGCTCATCAAGCTTTAACCGCTGTAATTATTTATTAATAACCTGCTCCACAATTACTAATGCATTTCTCACTTCCTAAATTAAGGAGCATGGAGAACAAAGGTGGGAGTCACCTCTAAGGATGTCAGACAAACACCTAAGCTCCTCAGTAGTAACTTGAGAAAAGGGAAAACCCAATTAATTTCTCCTCAGATTCTTTGAAAATCATTTAATGTCGGTAATTTGCTTAAATCCAGCTTTAAAAGCTGATGTGCCTCAGAATCTGAATGACTCTCCCCAAATACGAGAGAGGTAGTTCCACCTGTGTCTTTTCAGGAGCAACCTTTCAGTCAAAGTTGGCTAGCTGGTCAGCAGTAGCTTGTAAAGCATCTTGTAACGGCTCCATCTGTGCTGGAGAGATGGCTTAGGGGTTAAGAGCACTGACTGTGGGGCTGGGGATTTAGCTCAGTGGTAGACCGCTTACCTAGGAAGCGCAAGGCCCTGGGTTCGGTCCCCAGCTCCGAAAAAAAAAAAAACCAAAAAAAAAAAAAAAAAAAAAAGAGCACTGACTGTTCTTCCCAAGGTCCTGAGTTCAATTCCCAGCAACCACATGGTGGCTCACAATGGGATCTGATGCCCTCTCCTGGTGTGTCTGAAGACAGCTACAGTGTACTAATCATATACATAAAAAAAAAATAAAAAAATTTTTAAAAAGTCAAAGGAATATCATCCACATAATGAGCTAAACACCATCAGGATAACTGAGTCTGACTTTTTTGTAAAAGCCAGACCAACAAATTTTTGACATAGTGAAGGGCTATTTTTCATTCCCTGAGGAAGAAATTTCCAATGAAAGTGTCTATAAGGCTGTTTTAAATTCACAGAGGGAAGACTAAAGGCAAATCTCTATCTGCAGAGGCAAGAGGAATAGAAAAAAAGCAGTCTCCCAAATCAATAACTGTTATATCCTTTGTGGAGCATAGCAGGACAAGGAAGACCTTGTTGAAGGGCTCCCATAGTTTCCATAGTACGGTGAATTTTTCTAGGATCCTGTAACAATCTCCATTTTCCTGATTTATTCTTAATAACAAAAATCGGGGCATTCCAAGGACTTGCACTGGGCTCGTGATAGTCAATTCATTATGAGGGGGCAGCAGGCTTCCTTATGATATTTTGCAGCTTCTTCCTCCAAATCATACAACACAGCTTATCTTTTCCAACTCTTTTGCAAACTTCTAAATCTAAAGTTCCATGATATGGAAACCAAGGGCTAGCCTTATGAACAAACTGCAAATATTCTGACAAGGTATTATCTTGAACCTTAATTCCTTTCTTCTTAAGGGAACTCTTTTTTTTAAGAGATTTATTTATATTATTTATATATTATTTATATGAGTACACTGTAGCTGTCTTCAGACACATCAGCAGAGGGCATCAGATCTCATTACAGATGGTTGTGAGCCACCATTTGGTTGCTGGAAATTGAACTCAGGACCCCTGGAGGAGCAGTCAGTGCTCTTAACCGCTGAGCCACCTCTCCAGCCCCCTTAAGGGAACTCTTAAGGATACCTATATACACATGTCTCGCAGAAGAATTAGTCTGTCCTGTGTTTATTATTTTTCTTTCTACTCTAAAGTTCTCAACTTCTCACTCTCTTGCCCAGCCTATCTTACACCGGGAGTCTGCAGTGCCCTAGTGAGGTCCGTCTTGCACCAAAACAGCCAGGGGAAAACTTACCCTATATTCAGGGACCAGCCTTGGCTGAGGGCAGGGCCTGGAGAAGGCTGGATGCAAGAGGGGTGAAGGAAAGGAAGGATCAGACATGGGGCATCATTTGCCTCATGAGAGACAGGACAGAGAGGAAGCACATCTCCGTATGGCTTCTCCTACTCTGACAACTTTCCTCACAGACTTTGTTTATACATAAAATCATTTCCTCAGACATTTTATGCTTTGATACAGCTTTTCAAAACACATTTTCTTCCAAAGTCTCCCTTGATTACATAAGAATAGTGAAAGAGGAACGAAGCAAACAAACTACAATTTTATACAAACTAAAAAATTAACGTTATGATAAAATCAGTTTTCTTTAAACTCATTATCTTCTTCCTTAAGATTGGTGTCATAAAGCCTTGTGGTCACAGAAATGCTAGACAAGATGACTATTTGAATTTGATTTTGTTTCAGTTTGGCATAAGATTAACAGATCAAAAGTTATTTCTTACTACCTATTATATCAAACTTGACTTTCTATAGAAGTTCAACCTTTAACCCTTATTTAGCCTTCAGCTCTCCATCTGCACCCCCAGATTTAACCCTGTGGCACAGCTCTCCAGACCCAAATCCCTCCTGGAGAGAGCTGGTCTCCCAGGAGTGCTGTCACTCCTAAGTTCACGGGTGAGATGAACACTTTTGCTCCAATAACTGGACAAAGAGGAACCCACCAGGAGACCACAACGCACAGAAACTGCAGATCAACTGGAGACAGGATCCTTCTGGTCTCCATCTGCACCCTGGAGTTAACCCTGTGACATAGCTTTCCACACCCAAATCCTGCCAAGAGAGAGCTCGTCTCCCAGAAGTGCTGACACACCTAAGATCACAGACTCACAGGAGGGACAGGCTCCAGTCAGAGACAGCAAGACCAACTAACACCAGGGATAACCAGATGGTGAGAGGCAAGCACAAAGAGAGACAACCCTGGAGATAGAAAACCTAGGAAAGAGATCAGGATTCATAGATGCAAGCATCACCAACAGAATACAAGAGATAGAAGAGAGAATCTCAGGTGCAAAAGATACCATAGAAAACATTGACACAACAGTCAAAGAAAATGCAAAATGCAAAATGCAAAAAAGCTCCTAACCCAAAACATCCAGGACACAATGAGAAGACCAAACCTAAGGATAATAGGTATAGAAGAGAGTGAAGACTCCCAGCTCAAAGGACCAGTAAATATCTTCAACAAAATCATAGAAGAAAACTTCCCTAACCTAAAGAAAGAAATGCCCATAAACATACAAGAAGCCTACAGAACTCCAAATAGAATAGAAAAGAAATTCTTCCCATCACATAGTAATCAAACACCAAGTGCACAAAACAAAGAAAGAATATATATTAAAAGCAGTAAGGAGAAAGGGTCAAGTAATATATAAAGGCAGACATATCAGAATTACACCAGATTTCTCACCAGAGACTATGAAAGCCAGAAGATCCTGGACAGATGTCGTACAGACCCTAAGAGAACACAAATGCCAGCCCAGGTTACTGTATCCAGCAAAACTCTCAATTAACATAGATGGAGAAATCCTTATTTAATTCTTCCTCCTCTTCTTCTATATTTCTTTGATATTTGGCATAAGACCACCGTTCTTTTTCCTTGATTCTTAAAATATTGTTCATCCCCTTTTGTTAAGCAAGGGAGGTCTGGCAGTAAAGTTCTGGTCTGATCAGGAAGGCAGACAGTTCACTGAGCCAGGATGCCTTCCTCTGTGTCTCTCTCTTGAACCCTTGTTTCAGTATGACACCTATCTTTATTACAATTCTGTAAAGAACAGAAGAACACCAGGGTTCCTAAAACTGCTTCCTTTTGCCTCAGGAACACACCAAGGCTTGTCATAAGCCTGCATGATCAAAATCTCTTCCTAGTCATATAAGTTCCTTGTTTCTAAAGTTGAACATTGAAAACCTAGCAATTCAATTACAGCTTGTGAGTTTCTAAAATTTCCCTAAGTTTTTCTTCTTTAATGACTCTTCTCAAGTCCTCTTTTTTTTTTTTTTTTTTTTTTTTTTTCGGAGCTGGGGACCGAACCCAGGGCCTTGTGCTTGCTAGGCAAGCGCTCTATCAAGTCCTCTTTTTCATGCCCACTAACCACACTCATCAGTGGTTTGAATATTTGTTTCAGTAATAAGTTCTTAGGAAAGACTCGATTTCCTACATAACTGTTTTTCCCAGGGAACTTTCATTAATTCCATTCTTGTTTACACTAGCCTTTTGCTGTCCCAGTTCTAGCTTTGGGAGAGAGGCCTTTAACAGTGAAAAGCGTGAGTGTAGCAAGAGGTGTGCAGCGATTACCCATCAAGGGCGGGGAAGGGTCAGTCCAGATTGTGCAAGCACAGGAACTT
Source organism: Rattus norvegicus (assembly GCF_021556685.1). NCBI lineage: Eukaryota > Metazoa > Chordata > Mammalia > Rodentia > Muridae > Rattus > Rattus norvegicus. The sequence goes on from NC_141536.1 coordinate 9,093,282, forward strand.
AGTCCAACAGCGCCTTCAGGATGCTTGGCACAGTCAAATTCCTAACTGTTAAGGAACAGAGAGGTCTGTGGCCTCAACTCAAGTTTGGAAAAAGAATGAGTTTGTAGTTCATAAGCAAAGCAACTTCTTTTGTTAAAAGTGAGTGATAGAATCCAAACCCAGCAGCAAGCAAGATGGTCTCTGAGGTGGTTTGAATGAGAATGGCCCCATAGTCTCATATGGTGGAATACTTGGTTTCCCAGATGGAGGAACTATTTGGGGAAGATTACAAGGTGTGTCTTTTTGGAGGTGTGTCACTGGAGAAGGGCTATGAGGTTTCAAATGCCCATGTCATTCTCAGTCGTCCTCTTTCTCTGCCACCTGCTTTTGGATCAAATGTGAGTTCTCAGTACTGCCCCAACACCATGCCTGTCCACCTGCCCACCTGCCCTCCTGCCTGCCTGCTGCTATGGTGAACATTTTAATGGTCATGGAGTTTCTGACATTCCTCTCTAAATTGCCTTGGACATACTGTTTTGCCGTGGCAATAGAAAAGTAACTAAGACAGCTTCTGTCTCTTATCCTGAGTGCAGGTGATGACTGTGTCTCGTCCCGCTGGTGAGAGAACGACTTGGTAATCTGACAAGTCTGGCTAAGAGGTGAGAGGGGCATGGGGCAGTTAAGTCAATGTGGCCCTCTGTTGAGTCAAATACCTTTGATAGAAAAAAACATTTCTCATACAAGGACAGGGAGTTTATGCCTTATCACAAATGAAGAAAAACCAGAAATAAGGCAGAAACACAAAAGATGTCATTGGAATCTCACTCCAGCCTCCTCTTGGTTCCCCATATTGCAATTTCCACTGAAATGACTCAAGGCACATAGCACATTGTGACAGACAGTCCGGTGCAGAGGAAAGAAAAGTTCACACACGTTGGGCGAAATGGACAAAGGACAAAGGGACCATTGTGCTAGTCTACATTTTGGGCAGATTTACATTATCTAAAGTCTTTAGAACAAACAGCTTTCCGCATGGGACTCCATGCTACCCAGACAGCTGTCAATCCTGTTGGATTTCACTCTTGCAAGAGAGGTAATCTGTTCTTCACCACAACACTTCCTGCTATACAGGAATCTTATAATGTTTAGATTTCCAGAAATCAGGCTTTTAATAGTTATCTCTAATGGCTTTCCAGGAAGTCCTGGATGTTTTGTCTCTGCCCAAGACCAGTGATATGATTCAGGACTCATTCCTAAGAACAGTAATTACAGTCCTGCACTTCTGGGATAAACCTGCTTTCTCATACCACCCAGATCCCTAGTAAGCTGGATCTACCACGTCAATCATTCTTTTTTTAGATCCAACTGATAAGATATAACTGCCTACTTAAACATACAAAGCCCTGTACCATCCATCCCTTAGGAACATTGATAACAACCTGTAAATACACAGAACAGAATCTTAACGTCACCTGCCATATTGTCCTGCCACGGCTTCTCTGCCTCTCCTCCTCCTGTCTCTCCTCTCTCCTAATCTCCTCCTCTTCCTTCAAACTTCTCTCCCGCCCATCCTTCCTGTCTTGGCAGAGCTCATCAGTCAACTATTCTGCATAATTTGTCCTTTTCTGGACAGTATTAGTCTGCAGATGAAACGGGCAGTTTTGTCCAGTGGGTGCCTAGCCACAAAGTATTGCCTCATCTGGAGGTAGAGATGTTAAAATTCTTCGTTAAATCCACCAAAGGGGAACTGTTAGCAGATATGTCTCAACAAAAGATAAATAACTTTAAATCCCAAATTTTGTGGATTTCTGACATTTTTTGAAAACCATCTATCTATATAAGACTATCTGGATTGTTGTCTTTATATCTTAATAATATCTTGAAAGTTCTCTCACAAAGTCAGTAATATGTTTGCTATTTGGCCCTTAACTCACATGGGTAATCAACTCAGAAGTTTGTAATGACATCAATAGAGGGACTGGCTCTAAACCTTGTACTTTTAAACTTTTAACAAATAAATTCTACATCAAAGCAAAGATATGATTTTAGCTTAGTTACCAAATGAGATTATGACTGTACAATTCAATCTAACTAATTCCTCCCTGTTAAATTACAACCAATTTTAAATTCCTCATAAAAACAACTTTAGAATAACCACTTTCAGCCCCTCAAAGTCCAGGGAATTGGGACAATGACTCTTCCATAACTTCTCCAAGCTGTACATGGGCGTTGAGATATCCTTGGGGGTAGGGGTAGGAAGAATGAAGCAAATGCTGTAGCAGGATGTGTCCTGACTGGACCCAGCTGAAAGTCCTTGAGACCAGGAATCCAAGTAGGCACACTATGTAAAATACAACTCTCAAGACAAAAGTTTAGAATCCAGATATCTTTTTGCTTGATTCTCCTGAATCTAGTTTTTCAGGCGGTCTACCTCTATCAAATCTGATCAGTACGACTCTGTGAGCTTTCCAGAGCCTAATCACACTTTTTAAAAATACAAAGACAAAATCTTTCTCCCAAAATACTGTGTTCCTGGGGTTGGGGATTTAGCTCAGTGGTAGAGCGCTTGCCTAAGAAGCGCAAGGCCCTGGGTTCGGTCCCCAGCTCCGAAAAAAAGAACCAAAAAAAAATACTGTGTTCCTTAGTCTGTAACCAGAAAAGCTTGTATCTTGCACTCTCTCCCAGAGTAATAATATAACCATAAAACTCAAAGTCACACCCATTATGAAGATTAAACAAGTTTTTTAAAAAAGAAAGCAAGCTAAACAATGAGCCTGACAGGCTTTTGTACTCTATGATAGCAGGAAATGAACCCAAAATTCTCCCGTGGAGCCCATGTTAAGAGAATTCGAGCTTCCTGTTGTGGTAATTATCAAAAGTAACCACAAACCCTCGCTAGCCAGCATCAATGAGCCATATGGCCTTTAGCGGGGTAATTCATAAAACAAACCAAATACCTTCTATCAATTCCAATATCAATAAGCAACATATCAAACCAGGACTTTAGCCCAAAATATCTCAATCTGTTAAGCTCTCTATCTGGAGTCACAGATTTTTATTTAACCTCAATAACTTCTACAATATATGCCTGCATTCACTCTCCCTGGTGTTACCAACACTCAATCACAACTCTCTACTTGGAGGTAGTGACTAATTTTTCCCTATCTAAGTTCTGAACCGTGGATAAAAATCCCCACCTGATTCTTTACTCTCTTCTTTCGAAAAACAAACTCAATCACCTTTTAATAATACTTGTAATTAAGAAGTAGCTTGTCTAACTAGAATTTCAACCCCAAATTCCCGTAGAGCCTACGTTAAAAAGAATATGAGTATCCTGAAAGACTTTCTAAACAACTTTCTTTAAAAAGCAGCTTTTAATCTCTAACTCTCTGAGCTGCCGGTACTTCTCACACAGCAGGGGACCTACAGCCTGCCAGCCCAGGTGGCTTCCCCATTTCTTTGTTTGAATTTCCCGCGCTTAAGATATCACATGACTTAACATGGCGCCGGCCTCCTCTTACTTAGAAAATAAAAACTTTCTCTCAACTCTTAGGATTACTAGTGGATTCTTGCCCATCACCTTGGTTCGCCATCTGTTGTTGTAAAAATATAAAAATAAAAGAAGTATCATTGTTTTTTACCCCACTAGGTCCGCACTGCGGTGTCCCAAGATATCTGCTAGATATCTTGGCGGAAACACATCTCAGTCGCATACTTTCCTACACTCAAACCCTCACATAAAAGAACACACAACACAATAATCTTTGATTCAACTGATAAGATATAACTGCCCACTTAAACATACAAAGCCGGTACCATCCATCCCTTAGGAACATTGATAACAACCTGTAAACACACAGAACAGAATCTTAACGTCACAGATATACCCAATCCGATGGAAACATTTTCTCAATTAGGTTTCCCTCTTCCCAAATGACTTTCGTTTATGTCAAGTTGACAAAGGTAACCAACACAATTGTGCACGCTCACACCGTGTGAGTGCAGGCGCCTCAGAGGCCAGAAGAGTGCTTTGGATCGCCCTTGAGCTGGAGTTGTGAGTGACTGCGAGCCACTCACAGTTGGTGTGGAGATCTGAACTTGGGTTCTCTAAAAGAGCAGTACACACTCCTGTCCTAGGCGTGTCTTAATCCAACTGTTACTGTTACTGGGTGAACTTGGAAAGATGGGACCTAACAACGAAGGAGATTAAATTCTTACACAATAGCCAGCTTTATTCAGAGCATCAGACAATTTATATTCTGAGGGTATTCTGAAAGGACAAGGGAATATCTCATATTCCCATGAGATAGGCTGTATACAGTCGTGAGGACAGCCATGCTTGGAAACATCAACCGAGTAGGAAGATAATATCCAGTAAACCCACTCCTGCTTGCTGCACATGGAAAGGGCACAAACGCATCTTCCAAGAACAATTTTGTGACTGGAAGGCTGAAGTCACAGGACTCTTCTCCTGTTTTCTAGGAGTCTTCTCACAAGAATCAGAATTCTGCTCACACAGCTTATAGACCGTGTTCCAACCTTTACCAAAGAATCTTGTGTTTCAGGGAAATGACCATGTAATCCAAAGACTTCAGCAAAGCAAATGCACTTCAAAAGAAGGGTGCTGAGCCTGCCCGTCTCAAGCCATAGTTAACCATGGATAGAGAAAGTTCCACTAGCTTAGTTTGCTTTTTTTGTTGTTGTTTTGTTTTGTTCTGTTGTTGTTTTGTTTTGTTTTGTTTTCATTTTGGTTTTTCGAAGCAGGGTTTCTTGGTTTATCCCAGGCTGTCCTAGAACTTGTTCTGTAGACCAAGCCAGCCTCAGACTCTGAGATTCACCTGCCTCTGCCTCTCTGCCTCCCCCACCCCTCTCCTCTGCCTCTCTGCCTCCCCCACCCCTCTCCTCTGCCTCTCTGCCTCCCCCACCCCTCTCCTCTGCACCCCTCTCTGCCTGTGCATTCCTACTGCTGAGATTAAAGATATGTCCCACCATTGCTTGGCATTTATTGGGTTCTTTCTGTTGCTAATACAAAACGGAGTCCTGCTCTTCACTGCGGGTGAGAGTTTGACCTCAAATTCTCACGTGATTTGCTAAAACACAAACAAAAACTTAAAAGTAGTACAATCAATAAGCAAAGTGTAATCCTTGAGAACGGGAAGCAATCTTGCACACATGCTTTGATCTTAGACCAATGTCAGGTTAGGAACCTGTCTGGAACTCACAACTTTTTGAGAGGGCAGGCCCCTCAGGGAAGAGTGAACCTGAGACAAAAGATACACATGGGGCAGGTTCTAGAAAGCCCTGCTTGACACTTTAAAGCCAAAGCTCTCTGACAGAAAAGCAGCACATTTCATTTCTATTTCCTACAATATCGAGTTGAAGATTGACTGTGTTTAACAATAGGCATATACAAGGAAAAATGACCTGTGAGGTGGTGTGGTGGTTTGTATATGGTAGGCCCAGGGAGTGGCACTATTAGAAGGTGTGGCCCTGTTGGAGTAGGTGTGGGTGTGGGCTATAAGACCCTTGTCCTAGCTGCCTGGAAGACAGTCTTCAGATAGCAGCCTTCAGATGAAGATGTAGAACTCTCAGCTCCGCCTGCACCATGCCTGCCTGGATGCTGCCCTGCTCCTGTCTTGATGATTATAGCCTGAACGTCTGAATCAGTAAGCCAGTCCCAATTAAATGCTGTCCTTATAAGAGTTGACTTGGTCATGGTGTCTGTTCACAGCAATAGAAATTCTAACTAAGACAGATAGACAGTGGCCATCACCTCAGAGCAGTGTTGCCCCATGCAACTGATTGGATAGTCCTGAACCAAGTATGTGATTTTTTTTAAGTGTGTTGGGCACACAAGGTACTGAGAACGAGATGAAATCCTGATGCGAGCCTTGTCTTCATAGCTGTCTCCCTCACCTGCACTGAAGGAGTAGACATTTTGTCTTTGTTAGTTATGGGTTTTGGTTTGGGGGGGGGGGGGGGTTGTTTTGGTTTGGTTTGGTTTTGGGAGTGGTGGTGTTTGTTTGTTAAGACAAGGTCTCTATATAGCCCTGGCTGTTCTAGAACTCACCATGTAGACCAGGCGTCCCCTGAATTCACAGAGACTTTTGCCTGCCTCTCTGTGCTAGAACCAGAAGTGTGCACCACCACAACTGGCATAAGTTGTCTTTAACCTTTCCCTTTGGAGTTTAGATTCCAGGAAGAGCAAACCCTCACTGGATAAACCCTCCCAAAGCCACCGAGGGGCACAATGACTCTGGAACAAAAGTAATCATCATATAGGAGCCATATTGGTTCACTCGGGGGAAGATGGCTACCAACAAAGTTGGTAGTTACAAAAATTCATCAGATTCTTCCATAACTGGAGCTGAGATAATGTTGGGTGGGACTACACTTCGGTCAATGTGTCATGGACTCAAACCAAACCTCATGACTGTTACCCTTAGTAAGGGCTTAGAGATCACTGATCCTTTTATCTGTGCTCTTCCCAATGTGGGGCCCCACTGACTAGATCTCCTCTCTGTTTTTCCTCAGGACTCATCTCTTTAATGGGTTAGGATGGAGAACTGAGCTTAGACTTTAGCCCTAAATCTCTATTAACAGTAAAGACACAAGACTAACTGACAATCAACCGGACCGACACGGCCAACCCAGAAGATTGCCACAACCACCCTTGCCTTTGCTTTGTCATGATGGCAGCTCCATCCAATTAGTATAGTGAGTCAGTGTGCACCTGACACAGTGACACATCTGAAAAATTCTATATGAAGACAGGGAAGATTCTTAAGAAAAAATTCCAGGAGCTGGAGAGATGGCTCCGTGATTAAGAGCGCGAACTGCTCTTCTAGTGTGAGAGCTAGTATTTTTCCACCAGCCTCAGACGGCCCCTCCCATGCAGGAGGGAGTACAGCAATCCTGTCTGGGGCAGTTCCTGAGGTCATGGGGAGCCCTGTGTTCACAGCAGCACTGTCTTAACATTATCTAAAGGGATGCATTTCAAGGACCCCTGCCCTGGTTTGTAGCAACCTAAGGCTCAGCAGTGCCCCCATAGACCCAATCTCTATCACCGTAACCCGTCCTTTGTGAAATGTATAAAACTGTACGGATTGTTCAGGGTCGCCTCTCCTCGAGAGGTAGGTGGACCCCAGCTTGCTGGAAATAAAAAATTTCCTCATGCCATTGCAGCGTTCTCTGGTCTCACGTCTCATTCACAGGAATCTTCTGGTAATTAAGACTCAGGCTGAGATAGCGACAGTACCCAGAGCAGCAGCTCAGGTTGTCCCCGTTTCCCCTCCCCCTTTCCCTTTTCCGGCTGACTTCCCGGGCCCTTCACTGCACAGTCCTGGTCCTGCCACGTCCCAGAAACAAGAAGAAGAAAACCCTGCGGAGGAAACCGGCGAGGAGAAGCAGGATACACAGGAGAAAGAAGGTATTCTTCCTGAGAAGGCTGAGGAGGCAAAGCTAAGGCCAAATATCCAAGCTTAGGACAAAAGCCTGGAAGCTCCGACTTCCTCATGAAGAGATGCCAGAAAGGGCAAACGTACTTTGACTCAGGAGAGTACAACGTGGCCAAAACCAAGATAAAGAACAAGCAGCTACCGAGTGCAGGAGCAGACAAGAACCTGGTGACCGGTGACCACATCCCCACCCTACAGGACCTGCCCCAGAGAAAGTCCTCGCTCGTCACCAGCAAGCTTGCGGGGTAACCTGGGCCCCTCTCTTCCCCTTCCTCACCCACTGGGCTTTTATATATTGTAGGCAGGGAATGGGCACCTAGTCAGAGCTCAGCTTGCCGACCAGGGAATACATTCTGCTGAGGGCGTAGGTTGACGAGGGGCTCTGAGTTATGTCTTTGGGTAAATTGAAACTTGTATACCCTCACGATAGCCCGGTAGACACCCAAGAGTAGGAAAGACTAGGAGTGCAGAGCACTCAGCTTTTCCTGTGGTGAGAAACGTAGAAGATGCAAATTCTCCTGCTGGAGGAGCAAGTCCTTGGACAAGCTGTCTTGGAGCCGCGTGACAGGTTCAGTGTCCCAAGGCTGAGTTGACGTGTTGGGAAAGGCGGAGTGAAGGAGACGCTCTCTGTGCTTCTAAGTGTGTTGTCCCATAGGCCTCTGTGCTTTGTGTTCCCATCATAGATGTTTAGGGAACCTTCAAAGGAGAGGGCATTTGCTTGCCTAAAACTACAGTTGCCCACCTAACCCCTCTGCTGTGTTCCTGCAACAGTTGCCCTGCTTCTCAAGGAATGTAAAGTTTAATGGACGTTAGCTACTCATGAAAAAAAAATGGTGTATTTTTTCTTCGGCATGTGTCCCGTCCAGCGAGTCCAGTTATTCAGGGTCCCGAAGAGGCTCTACCTGAGTGTCAAGAAGGGGAGGAAAGAAGGAGACCAAGCAAGGTTCTGTTGTCAAGGTCTCGTTTATTGAGAGGAATGTACAGCATTTAAAGCTCTGAGGCAGGAATTGAAGCTTAGGGTGGGGGAGTATTGGGAAGTGCCCAAGGATATCAGGTGAATCACTAAACTGCAAGATATCCTCCTTAAACAAAGAGGCTACAGTCTTCCGGGGACATGTTCTTTGAAAAGGTCGAACCCTGGGGCTGGGGATTTAGCTCAGTGGTAGAGCGCTTACCTAGGAAGCGCAAGGCCCTGGGTTCGGTCCCCAGCTCCGAAAAAAAGAACCAAAAAAAAGAAAAAAGAAAAAAAAAAGAAAAGGTCGAACCCTTCTCAGGAATCTGCTCAGGGACATCCGGTGTTTGCTCAGGCTGAAACACCCTGTGATTGCTCCCGGAATTTTCCTGGAAGAGGCTTTTGTCCAACAATCTCATAATCTTACAGCAGCCACCTTAGGGGTGAGCATCTGTGGCCATACAGCCCAGAGTCACATAGCCACCTTGAGCTATGCAGTCACAAAGCAGCCAGGCCCAAATCCAATACGGCTCCCCACAAGCATGTTGCTTTTTGAAAGTATTATGGGATATGGAAAGAGTTTAGGAGTTGGAATACGTGGGCTGCAGTTCTTGTCCCGCTCAACAGCACTGATGTGTGAGCTTGACCAGGTCTGTAGCCTCTCTGGATTGATTCTGTTCCTCATCTGTAAACAGAAGGAAACACATACAGGCTAATTCTAACTCTAAAGTCCTCCATCTGCCATTGTCGTACTGGTGGTCATCATAAAACCAAAATTGCGGCAGGCCTGTGACTGAGCCTTAGCTCTGTAAAGCTAGAAGTGCTACATGGGACGAGAGAGAGAGTTCAGACTTAAGGGCCATAGCTTCAGACAACAATCTCATAGGTGTCAGCTTTTTTGAGAGAGAAAAAGAACAAATCCGAAAAGGCTGGCCCTGTACGTGTCTTGACTCTGCCCACTTTCCTGGGTCTGCCATTGACCCTAGCTGCTTCAAACCTGCTCTGGCAGCAGATGGATGGGCCTGAGGAGACAGCCTCACTCGCTGTGGCATCACACTTCAGATGTAATCAGACACTGGGTGTATGTTAGGCTTGGAGGAGGAAGGGGTGAAGGAAGCTGGTCCCCAGAGCTTAGTGCTGCTGCTAGCTGCAGCAGCTGGTCCTTAGCAGATGATTCGTGGTGGAGGCTGGAAGGAGGGTGCAGGGAGGGAGACAGCAGCCTGTCTTGCTGTGTCATCACGAGTTTGGCCTGGATCTTACTGAGTGCCACCTGCTCATCATCAGCAGAGAGGGCCAGAATGAGAACTGGTCAAAAGAGCAAGTTGGTGCAGTCTCTCTCCCCTTCACAGATCCCAGTGTGCCCTCTGGCGAGTCTGTGGATGTGTGTTAGGGAAGAGACATGTAAATACGCTCTTCTGGCTGCCCACTGCTCAGGTCTCTGGCCATCGTTCAGATAGGGCAGACATAGGTTGGTGAAGAAGGAGTGGAGAGCACAGGATCCCCGGTCTCCCTGGCCCCCAAACTCCTTGACTCTCATTTGTAATTGTGTATAATTTTTGTGTTTTTTGCTCCATTTTCTCATGCTGTCATGTAATCCTTATCAGAAGTCCATGTGGGAGGGGACAAAGCCGAACGTCACTGTATAGTTTCTTCAGTGTCCAGCCTGTTGTACATAGATATGTCATGTCATTATATATAAATATATAAATATAAATATATATATATATATACATATAATTTTGTAAAAACAAAACAAAAAGACTCAAGTTGAGCCTTATACTAGGGATCCTGAGTTCAATTCCCAGGAACCACATGGTGGCTCACAACCATCTGTAATGGGACCCAATGCCCTCTTCTGGTGTGTCTGAGACAGTGACAGTGAACTCACACACATAAAATAAATAAATAAAATGCTTAAAAAAGAAAATAAAAAATTCCTCTTGCGTCTAATCTGGCAGAGACTTGATATGCTGGGGTCAGGGGACACTCAGGTGGACGCCCACTCTCTCAGAGAAGGGAGGGGAGATGGGAAGAAGTGTTTGAGATGTAAATTGATTAATTAACTAAACAGAATTCTCAATTCTCTGCCATTCCCTCATCTTAACTCACGACTAAACCTCTCTATTGAAGTCTGCCCATAGGACGAGCTATCCAAAATCCTAGCTGATGTGACTCAGGTGTTCTCTCTCCTCTCCCTGCTCTCCTTTCCCCTCCCCCTCTTCCCCCTCTTTATCTCTTCCCAACCCCCCAAGTGTACTTTTAATCTATAATAAACTCTCCCCAGCTCTTTACTGTGTGTGCCTCACCTCTGCAGTACTCTTATCATGGCACGACCCTTAGTGTAGTGTTCAGGTCTTTGTGCCTTCCCCGCCATTCACCACCACCACCAGCAGTGACAGCACTGGTGAGCCAACTAGAGGGTCACCAGGAACTGGTGAACTTTCTTACAATGGAAATGCCATTAGAGGATTTGGTACTTGACGAGTTCTCCACAGGCACCAGGTATGCACACAGTGTACTTCGATATAGACAAAACGCTCGTGGACAATAAAAATAAACCTTTGAGAAAAGCCATCAAGCAAAAATAACAATAAGAAGCAAAAATAACCCCTCGTCATAGAAACATCTCCTTGCAACAGACAGGAGACTGTAACAAAAAAAAAAAAAAAGCCCCAGCTGATGGTAACTGCAGAGAACACAAGCCCGGCTACATCTACAACACAGTTCCTGACCTAAGGCTTGGGGGTCACAGCAGAAAAGGAAGAGGAAAAAGCTGTTAGAACAGGATGTTTGTGGTGGCGGTTCAGCTCCTAGTTCTAGCTCCACCCGGTAATTCACACCAACTTGGCTGTCTAAAGAAGATCTGGATAACAGCAATAGAAATGCTAGCAGAGAAGGGGGATTTCCTGGCAGGCCTTAAATGCAACTAAGGCATGCCGAGAGTGGGAGATAGTTTTCCTCAGAGAAGAGCTCCAAAATTGGGTTTTCAGTACCAAGTAGTCAATCATGCAATCACATATGTTTCAGTAACATTGTCCGGATTGAGCAGGTTGTACTTACACATTTAGAAATAAATACATCGATACATAAGAAACCAAGAAATAGGGGTTGGGGATTTAGCTCAGTGGTAGAGCGCTTGCCTAGCAAACGCAAGGCCCTGGGTTCGGTCCCCAGCTCCGAAAAAAAGAAAAAGGAAAAAAAAAAAGAAAAAAAAAAAGAAACCAAGAAATAGAAGCCATGTATTTAAGAAGGGAGGAAATGATGCAATTATACTTTAATTTCAAAAATATAAGTATATCAAAAATCTAGGAGAATTGTTTTAATGAGTTAATCATTAAGCCAGGTTGGTGCCACACCTTTAACTCTGGCACTTAGAAGACAGAGACAGATTGATTTGAGTTTGAAGTCAGGCTGGTGTACATTGTGAGTTCTCTGAGATTAAAGGCATGCACTACCTGTAAGGCTCAAAGTGAGTCCTAACTTCAGGGAGACCCCCCCCCCCCAAGAGAGACACGAGAATGGAGTTCAATGCAAACACAAGAGGTTTATTTTTCCGTCAGGGTTGATCCTCAATCAGCCCCTTGTGGCAAGTGACTAAAAGGTGACCCCGAATGGCTATAACAAGCAGTTTTCATGCTTTTTAGGGGTACAGGTTACATCAGCAAGGTTACAGTTTAAATTCATTGGCTAAGCATAGTGACCTTTGAGTCTATTGGCTAGCAAGCATATGACATACATTCGAACTCTTTCTGGGTCAGGTGGCTATCAGTCAGTAGTACATTCTGTGATTTTTCAAGAATGTCCCTGCTCCTCCTGGAGAACTGTGGGTGGAGAATGAAACTTGGCCTAGCCTTAACCCAATAAGGGAAGCTGGTACTTGGCCTATTCTTGACCTGAGGCAGTGGGTGTAAGGCTGGTGAAAGCCCCTAGGGTCCCTCACAAGAACCCCATAACCTATCTACTTTCTTTTTTTTTTTTTTTTTTTTTTTGGTTCTTTTTTTCGGAGCTGGGGACCGAACCCAGGGCCTTGCGCTTCCTAAGCAAGCGCTCTACCACTGAGCTAAATCCCCAACCCCACCTATCTACTTTCTACCAGGCCAAGACTTAGTTGCTTAATACTTCAGTAACAACTAGGGCCTTCATACCAAAACATACCTGTCAGATGCTCCATTCTACACACGCGCGCGCGCACACACACACACACACACACGCACACACACACACATACACGCACACACACAAATACACACACACGTGCGCACACACACACACGCACATACACACACACATACACACACGTGCACACACACATATACACACACACGCACATGCACACACACACATACTCACACATACACACACATACACACACACGCACATGCGCACATGCACACATGCACACACACACACACACACACACACACACACACACACACACACACAAAGCTTGTCTGGTTTTCCTGCCTGCATTTCCTCCTTTTGTGGAGTGGGTTATGAAGTCCTGCTCCTGCTATGCCCATGAGAACTCCTATTCTACCCTAGCCTAGTGGTATTTCTGTCTTTTACGCAATGCTGTAGTTTGAGTGTCCCTCCTCCACCCAGACTTGAGATCCAGTTGCCAGTGGTGTGTGTGTGTGTGTGTGTGTGTGCGCATGTGTGCTCCGGACAGTGTGTTAAGTAGGTCAAGCAGTAGTATTAAGCAGCCTTTAATGGTAGTACTGGGAAAAAAGCAGAGGCAGGCACATCTCTGTGAGTTCAAGGCCAGCCTGGTGTACAGAGTGAGTTCCAGGAAAGCTGGGTCTACATAAAAAGACACTGAGTCTAAAAAACAAGAGAAACAAAAATGACTCAGGCATTGTAGCACACACAGTCCAGTTCACAACCAAGTGACCAAGTGACAAAGCCCTGTTCAAACAAACACCCCCCCCCACTCCTCAAAGAGGCCCAGGAGGACGTCCCCTTACCAGCAATGATAGCTGTGTTGTGTAACAGACACACACACGAGTGGGTTACTTATGAGCTACTTGCTTGTTGCCTGCTTACATGTCTGTGTAGCATGTGTGTGGGTGGTACCCTCGGAGCCCAGATGGGGGTGTCGGATCCCCCAGAACAAGTTAAAGACAGTTATGAGACACCATGTGGGTGCTCGTCACCACACCCCAGGTCCTCTGCAGTTAGGTGCTCTTGAGTGAAGAGCCATGTATAAAGGATTCTAGTAGAATCTCCGTGTCTAAGGGAAACATTCAAATGAAATAGCTTTCTCACTGGATCTAGAGTGAATATTAGCATGGATATGGTTTTCTGTAAGTCCTTACACCTTTGTGGGAAACTGACTGTTTCCTGTGATTTATGGTTGTTTTTCTGAGGGACCTTAACAACAGCCTTTGGGTTATTTTGGTCACAGGACAGTCCTGGCACACCCAGACCACCTCGCATTGTTGAGTACTGGGGACAGTGTATAAGGCCTAAGGTCAGGTCACAGGGATGTTTTTCTTCAGAAAACATAGATCAGGGGTGTTGATTTAAGAAACCTGTTTTACCCACACACACACGAAAAAAACAAAAACAAAAAAAAAAAAAAACCTTTTGTGAGCAATCAACAAACAAGCTTTTGTTAAGTTGTTCAAGATTCATCCGGAGGCTGGACCCTGCCGCTGCCAGCAAAGCCTCGTCCTGCCGTATCTCTCTGATCAACCCGAGACTCAGAACACTGACACCATTTCTCCAGCCCTAGTTGTGAACTCTGAAGTTTCCATTGTTGTCTGCCAGACATGATAAAGGATACCTGTAACCCAGGAGACTGAGGCAGGGCAGCTGTTCGAGATACCTGGTGGTCACATCATGTCAATAGTTCAGGAAGCAGAGAACAGGATGGAAACAAGGGAGGCTGCAGCCCTCGGGGCCCATCTTCAGCATCCCTCCACTGGCACCCATAGCTATAGCTCCAGTGTGGCACAAGGGAACACACAGTGAAGTTAGTGGACAGATCGCTCTCGTTCTGTAGAAACAGGTGCCTCAAACCCGAACAGGGCTCAGTAGGCAGGGACGGGGGCAAGCTGGCCTGCTGTGTCCCGGGTTCAGGTGCTGACCCAGTCTGATCCCACTGGTGGGCTCAGCTTCTCAACCTGACTGATGACTGGCACAAAGGAGAAGAGGACGTCCAAGGAATAAGGTCCTTTTCAGAATAATCACCTTTGAGAAGAAAAGTTTCCCCAAAGCCACCTCCCACAGAGCGCCTGCACCACTTGGGGACAAGCTACTTAGATACAGCCTTTGATACATATGGATTCAAACCTTAACTCTGTTTTCTTGGAATATTTTAGAATGTGCGTATTTTCACCCCTTCATAACCTTAGAACTCCAGCCACCCGCCTAACTGTACCTGCCCAATACCCTAGCTAGGTCTTTTTTCTGTTAGTATTGAAATGTACTATTTTGAATAAATTTTGTGTAAATCAAAGGTATGAAATACCTAGAATACAGCAGCCTAATTATATATTTGTATAATTCGTTAATAAAAATTTCCCCACAATACCGCAAAATTCTTATATATATATATATATATATATATATATATATATATATTTTTTTTTTTTTTTTTTTTTTTTTCCGGAGCTGGGGACCGAACCCAGGGCCTTGCGCTTGTTAGGCAAGTGCTCTGCTGCTGAGCTAAATCCCCAACCCCAAGATATATTTATTTACATTTCAAATGTTATTACCTTTCCCAGTTTCCTGTCCAAAAGTCCCCACCCCTCCCCCTCCAGGTGTTCCTCCCCCATCCATTCCCCTTACCCCCACACACACAACATTCTGCTGCACTGGGGGTCCAACCTTGGCAGGATCAAGAGCTTCCCCTTCCCCTGGTGCCCCAACAAGGCTATTCTCTGCTACATATGCAGTTGGAGCCCAGGGTCAGTCCATGTATAGTCTTTCGGTAGTGGTTTAGTCCCTGGAAGCTCTGGTTGGTTGGCATTGTTGTTCTTATGGGGTCTCAAGCCCCTTCAACTCTTTCAATCCTTTCTCTAAGTCCTCCAATGGGGTTCCTGTTCTCAGTTCAGTGGTTTGCTGTCTAGCTAGATCTTCACTTCAGTGTGTAAGAGATGTCCATTGCAGGCTCGAAGGACTGAGCTCAGGTTATCAGGCTCACACAGGTAGTGCTTTACCCATAAAGCCATCTCACCAGCTCTCTGGGGTTTGTGTATCTGTTGGGTGTATGTGTACCTGGATACTTTCACAGGAGCTGGTGCTCGACTTCCATCGTGCTGACGCAGGGGCTCTCCCCTGTCCGTTACTGTGTATTCCGGGTTAGCTGCCAGAGCTCCCAGGCCAATTCTCTCTCTATCTCCCACCTTTCAGTGAGTACCAGGATTGCACATGCATACCACATCTGGATTTTTTACCAGCAGAGGCATCTCTCCAAAATCAAGCCAGCTTGGGACTCTCTGTAACTCAGACTCACCGTCTTCTTGCCTCAGCCTCTCCAATGCTGGGATTACAGGAGTGTGCCAACACTTCTGTTTTCTGTTGTTACTGTTTTCTTTCTTTACACAGGTCTCTATGTAGCCCTGGCTGGCTTCAAACTCAAGAGATCACCTGCCTATGCCTCCCTGAGTAATGGGACCAAAGGTGAGTGCTACCACACACAACCATCACTTCTCAATTCTGTCCAGCCTGTAGCAATTACAAAGGCACTCCAGCCTACCAATCCACTCCTGCACCCCAGCTCTCACCTGCAGTCTGTCCACTGCTCACCTAGTTAACTCCCTATCTCCATTCATGACCTCATCCCGGCCAGCATCCCAAGAGCCATTCTGCCCTGCCTCCTTGCTCCAAACGCATGTTGACTTATCTTAGAGTTTCTATTGATGTGATAAAACAAAACACCATGACCAAAAGCAACTTGAGGAAAGGGTTTACTTCATGTTACATTTCCAGGTAACAGTACATCACCAAGGGAAGCCAGGGCAGGAACCTAGACGCAGGAACTGAAGCAAAAGCTACTTAATGGCTTGTCCCCGACAGCTGGCTTGGCCTACTTTCTTAAACAACCCAGGACCGTCAGTCCGGGGGTGGCACTAGCCACAATGAACCAGGCCCTACCATATCATTCACCAGGTTTTTTTGTTTTTTAAAAAAAAAGCACCACAGGCCAATCTAGCGGGGTTCTCAGTTGAGGCACTCTCTTCTCAGACAACTCCAGTTTGTATTAAACTGACATAAAACTAGGCGACATGTAAGTCGCAGCCATTGACTGGCTCACAGGTGAGCAAGCACATCCTGGGACTCAGGAAGGACTCTAGATTTTTGAGCTGGATGCTGGCCTTCAACACAGCTCTCAAGCTCTGGCCCAGAGACATATCTGACTGGATCAGATTCTCCCAAAACTCTTGGGCCCTCTTCTCTGTTCCCAAGACTAGTGGATACAGAACAAGTAGTCAAAACCTTTTGTTCTCATGGCCCCTGGATATACCAGGTGGGCAGGAAGGAGTGAGTGGGGTACCTCACCCCAACCTCTATCCCAACTCTGGAGCATTCAGAACACAGACATACACAGACATACAGACACAGTGACACACCCCTCACAAGACACGGGCACAGATCCCCTTCATCCCTCTCAGGAACGGGAAACACGGTCTTCCTTAAGGATGCTGCTGAAACGTCCTGGCACGCAGTCAGATCTCACTTTGGTTGTGGGGTGCAAGAACTGTCAACCTCACAGGAGACCCAGTCTGTCACCACATACCACCTCAACCCTCAAGGATGGAGATGGATGGAAGCCAGGTAGGAAGGTGCCCAGCCAGGAACCTGGCAGGTGCAAGCTCTCAGGAGAGGCCTGCACGCTCCAGGTCCTGGGGCAGCACCCGGCCCTTCTTGCGGGCCTTCTGTAGCCGTCGCTCGGCCCGAGCTGCCTTCTTCTTGCGCAGGTTCTGGCGTCGCTTGTCCTGTCGCTGCTGCATCTTCTCCACCACATGCTCCGAACGCTTCTCCCACTTGCGCTGCCGCTGTGCCCGGCGCTTCTCTTTGCGCTTCAGGGCCTCCTGCAGCAGGCGCTCATCGTCCCTGATCTTCACACCCTCTGCCTTGTACAGCAAGTTGGTCCACTTCATCTTGGCCTCCAGCTCCTGGGCCTTGCCTGCATCCTGATCGCGAAGCTCCTCCACCCGGCCCTGCCGGGCATGCAGACGGTCCAGCAGCTGCCTATAGTTCCTGCCTGTCAGAGGGGTCAAGTTCCCCTTCACCTGCTGCCGCTTCTCCTTCTTGCGCTGGGCCTTGCTGGCTGGCTCCTCTCCAGCTACCTCCACCTGCAGGGAAGGACACATCAGTACCGCCATCCACACGGAGAGGCACATCAGTACCGCCATCCACACGGAGAGGCACATCAGTACCGCCATCCACACGGAGAGGCACATCAGTACCGCCATCCACACGGAGAGGCACATCAGTACCGCCATCCACACGGAGAGGCACATCAGTACCGCCATCCACACGGAGAGGCACATCAGTACCGCCATCCACACGGAGAGGCACATCAGTACCGCCATCCACACGGAGAGGCACATCAGTACCGCCAACCACACGGAGAGGCACATCAGTACCGCCATCCACACGGAGAGGCACATCAGTACCGCCATCCACACGGAGAGGCACATCAGTACCGCCATCCACACGGAGAGGCACATCAGTACCGCCATCCACACGGAGAGGCACATCAACACCGCCATCCACACGGAGAGGCACATCAGTACCGCCATCCACACGGAGAGGCACATCAGTACCGCCATCCACACGGAGAGGCACATCAACACCGCCATCCACACGGAGAGGCACATCAGTACCGCCATCCACACGGAGAGGCACATCAACACCGCCATCCACACGGAGAGGCACATCAGTACCGCCATCCACACGGAGAGGCACATCAACACCGCCATCCACACGGAGAGGCACATCAGTACCGCCAACCACACGGAGAGGCACATCAGTACCGCCATCCACATGGAGAGGCACATCAACACTGCCATCCACACGGAGAGGCACATCAACACCGCCATCCACACGGAGAGGCACATCAGTACCGCCATCCACACGGAGAGGCACATCAACACCGCCATCCACACGGAGAGGCACATCAACACCACCATCCACACGGAGAGGCACATCAACACCGCCAAATCTCACCAGTGTCACAGACCAATAGCTTTCGCCCCCTTAGCAGAAGTCACCAGCATGCACCTAGACCATCAGCACAGGGCAGAGATGGGCCAAAGACACTCAGTCCAGATAACTCTCACCTTATTAAAGATCAGCCCTGATTCCTGCAGATCCTTGCAGGCCATTTTGGGGGGCGCCTTGACTGGTTCCTCCTTTTTCTCAGCCTCTGCAACCTGCTGCTTTGCTCGGAGCTCCCTCCGCTTCCTTTTCTTCCGTTCCCTCTCCTGCTTTCTCCGCTGTCTTTTTTCTAGAGTGGCAGCAGACAGCTCCTTGGTGCCACCCTGTGGGTAAAAGATAAAAGGTGGAGGGTTCACTCCCTAGGGTTCTTAACCTCAAGAGTGCCTTACCTGACATGTATCTGAAATGAGAGGAAAGACTCATGCAGGCCACAAGTCCACGATGTCCGTGTTTCACCAACAGTGACCTGTTACCCAGATGCAAATAACACTAGTGTACTGAGGAACCCCTAGTTAAGAACCCTGGCTTCACAAGGACACTCTTCCATGGCTGGTGGGAGTACAAACTTGCACAAGCTCTCTGGAAATCAATTTGGGGATTTCTCAGAAAACTGAGAATAGTTCTACCTTAAGACCCAGCTATACTACTCCTGAGCATATACCCAAAAAATGCTCCACTATCTGACAAGGACACTTGGTCAACTATGCTCAGAGCAGCTTTATTTGAGTATTAGAAACTAGAAACAATCTACGCGTCCCTCAACTGAAGAATGGATAAAGAAAATGTTCATTTACACAATGGAATTATGACTCAGCTATTAAAAACAAGGACATCATGAATTTTGCAGGCAAACAGAACTAGAAAAGATCATCCTGAGTGAGGTAACCCGGACCCAGACCCAAAAGGACATGCATAGTATGTACTAACTTATAAGTGGTATTAGCCATAAAATACAGGATAACCATGTTACAATCCACAGATCCAAAGAAGCTAAAACTCAAGGGCCAAAGGGAGGATGCTTTAATCTTCCTCTGAAGGGGAAATAAAATAGACATTGGAGGTGGTTGGGGCCGGGGGTTCAGGGGTGGGGTTGGGGAAGAGCAGGGAAGAGAATGGAAAGCAGCAGCAGGCGTGCGGCTCTAGGACCTGCCGGAGACCTGGGGCCAGGGAGTCCACGGGAGTCACTCTGAGACTCTTAGCAATTGGAGACTTGGAGCCTGAAGTAGTCGTTCCTGAAGCCAATAGGACTCACAGTGGAGGGATAAGGACACCAACTGTGATGGTTTGAATATGCTTGGCCAAGGGAGTGGCACTATAAGAAGGCCTTGTTGAAGGAGTGTGTCATAGTCAGGGTGGGCAATGAGACCCTCCTCCTAACTACATAGCAGTCCTGTCTGCCTTCGGATGAAGATGCTTGAACTTTCGGCTCCTCTAGCCCCATGTCTGCCTGGACACTGCCGTGTTCTCCCCTTGATAATGGACTGAACCTCTAAACCAGTAAGCCAGTTCCCATTAAATGTTATCCTTTATAAGAGTTGTTTTGGTTACGGTCTCTCTTCACAGCGATGGAAACCCTAACTATGACAGAAGTTGATACCAGGGACTGGGGTGTTGCTGCGATAGGCCTGACCATGCTTTAGGTTGGAAGAATGTGGATTTGGGGACTTTGGATTTGGAAAGTCATGGAATGTTTTAAGTGGGGCTTAATGGGCCATCCTAGTAGGAATATGAAAGACGGTGGAGCTGACGGTGATTTGAACGGGATAGGCCTGCTGGCCCTAGAGGTTTCAATGGAGAAGTATGTGGCCTGTTTTTGTGATGTTTTGGTGAAGAACATGGCTACTTTTTGCCATTGTCCAAAGAGTCTGACTGAGGCTAAGATTTAGATTAATTGCTTAGACAAAGGAGGTCTCAAGACAGTCTGGTATAAACTCTGTTGTGTAATTACTGAAGTTCACTCTTATCAAGACCGTTTTAATGAAAAGGAGCCACCTAGAAAGGAAAAATATAGAATGTATTGAACTAAGGGGCACCAGGAAGGGAAATGGAGCTGAATCCTGTGTTCAAGGAGATAACAGATTAAGGGAGTGGTGACTTTAGGGACATGATCCCACCCAACTATGCTTAGATCCAAGCATGGTGGTATACACCTTTAATCCCAGGAGACAGGAGCAAGTAAATCTGTGAGTTCAAGGTCTATCTACAGAACAAGTTCCAGGATAGCCAAGCTTACACAGTGAAGGAGTTGGAAAACAGAAAGCTGGTAATAATGTAATAGAACAAAGGGGCCACGTTCCAGTTCCAGCAAGCAGAACTCAGCAGCTTTGGCCATGTGGCTCTAACTTTAATAGAAGGGACTACTGGGACAATTGATGCTGGTTAGCTAGAACTAAGAAATTAGTGGTGATTAAGAGACCAGCATCGGGATTGGGGATTTAGCTCAGTGGTAGAGCTCTTGCCTAGCAAGCTCAAGGCCCTGGGTTCAGTCCTCAGCTCTGAAAAAAAAGAGACCAGCATCACTGAGGTGAAATCTTCTGAGAACACAAAAACACTGTTCCAGAGATAACCAAGGTTGTAGCTGGTGCTACAGCTGGACTGGGTAATGTCACCCAGGTAAGAATCACCCAGGTGGTACTAGTTTTGAAGGCATGAAGCCATCACGGAGAGCAGTTGAGGCTTGGGACTATGAGAGGCCATGGAAGGTCATTGGTGAGGGTGCAGCCTCAGTTGCAGCTGACGGCTCAGGAGTAAAGGGGTCTTGCAAAGTTGAGGGCTGGCACCATGAAAAAAGCCTATGAGAGGCTATTGGTGAAGCCTAGTTGCTGCAAAAGACCCCAGTATATTGGAGATGCCAGTCCTATGGGATGATCACCAAGAGCAACAGTGCCAGTGGAATGGATCAATCAGAGCCGAGAGTGCTACAGAGGGCAGAGCTGGAGAAGTGACACAAGCCCTTCAGAGGAGCCCAGAAGATCATGTGTGGATTCTGGACATTGGAACAAAGAAGCTGTGAAGCTAGAGTTGACTTGAAGACCCCAAGATGTTAGAGATGCCAGAGCCGTGGGCTATCTGCTGAGGAAAGCTGCTAACAGGGAGTGGGACCAGCCCAGGAGAAAGAAGTTTGTCGCAGTCAACAAAGATGCAAAAGGAGGTGGAGATCTGAAGAGGGCTTTGACACCAGACATGGAGATGCAGAGTTTGGAGTTTGCCCAGACGGTTTCCTGTCTTGCTTGGGGGATTACAGTTAAGTGATTGGATGAATCTCAGAAGAGACTCTGAACTCTGGACTTTTAACATTGTTGAGACTGCTATAGACTATGGGGACTTTGGAGGCTGGACTAAATATCATTTTTTATGCTGTCTAGGTGTGGCCCCCATAGACTCATGTGTTTGAACGAGCCTATGGGGGCCAGGGAGTGGAATGTGGTGGTTTGAATATGGATGGATCAAAGAGTGGCACTATTAGGAGGTGTGGCCTTATTGGAAAAAGTGTGTCACTGTGGAGGTGGGCAATGAGACCCTCCTCCTAACCACATGGGAGTCAGTTATCTGTCTTCCTTTGGATGATGCGTCAGTCTTCTCCTGTCTGCCTTTGGATAAAGATGTAGAACGTTCAGCTCCTCTAGTCCCGCGCCTGCCTGGACACTGCCATGCTCCCGCCTTGATGATAATGGACCAAACCTCCGAACCAAGAAGTCCCAGCCCCAATTAAATATCCTTTATAAGAGTTGCTTTGGCCATGGTGTCTCTTCACAGCAATGGAGACCCTAAGATACCAACCTACCCACAAAACCTTCAACAGAAAATGTGTCCTGCCTATAAGATACACAGGGACAAAGATGGGGCAGAGACTGAGAGAATGGACAACCAGTAACTGGTCCAAATTGAGACCCATCCCACAGGCAAGATCCAATCCCTGACACTATTAATGATACTCTGTTATGCTTGCAAACAGAAGTCTACCATAATTCTGAGAGGCGCCACACAGCAGCCTATGGGAACAGACGTGGAGACCCACAGCCAAACACTAGATGGAACTCAGGAAGTTCTATAGAAGAGATGGGGGAAGGATTGAGGGACCTGGAGGGGACAGGGACACACACAATAGAATCAAGTAACCTAGATCCATGGGGGCTCCCAGACACTGAACCACCATCAAAGAGCAAGCATGGGCTGGACCTAGGTTCCCGCATATGGAGCAGATGTGCAGCTTGATCTTCATGCAGGGTCCCCAACAGCTGGAGTGGGGTGGTCTCTGAGCCACAGTATTGTCTGCCTGTGGATCCCATTCCCCTAACTGTATGACTTGTCTGGCCTCAGTGGGAGAGAAGCACCTAGCCGTCAGTGACTTGATGGCTAGGATAGGGTAATACCCAATAGGGGTCTCCCACTTCTCAGAGGAGAAAGGAAGGGGGAACAGGAAGGAAATGAGGAAGCTGGAATTGGGATGTAAAGTGAATAATAATAAAAAAAGATTCCTGGCCCCAGTTCCCAGGCCCCTCCAGCATATCAGAACACTTCATCTTGCATATGGTCATCCACTCTCCTAGAGTTTAGAACTTCAGTTGGGTTTCTATGATAAGAGTGCCTGTCCTAACCACTGTATCTTCTACTGAGGAAACGCACAGGTCGAGTGCTCTCTGCATCCCTTCCTGTGCTACAGCCAGACAGCACACTGTGTATCTGACCAACCCAGGCCTATGCTGCAGGATAAGGGCCTTGAGCCTTGATCCCCACCTCTCAGGAACCTGGAGACAGAGACAGTGAGGGCAAGAAGCTAAAGGTCAAAAAGAGACTAAGAAAGGGGGACAGGAAAGCCAGCATCATGCGGCAAAGTCAAGGCTAGTCAGGTCACCTCACTTCTGGACACTGACCTTTGGAGGGACAATTCAGGCTGTGCTTCCCAAAGGAAGGAGGCCATGCTTCTGAAGGACACAGAGCTTCCAGGAGGCAGATGATAGTGGGGACTGAGGTACTCCCGAGAAAGGAACTACACCTGCTACCTCAACCAAGAGGTGGCCCACATCACATTAGCACCACAAGCCTACTGCTCCAGATGCTCCGGAAGGCTCCCCCCTCACCTGGCCCCGGGCCATCTGGATCTTCTCATGCAGCCGCTGTCTCAGGAAATCCAGTGCAAAGACAGAATTGGGCGCTGTGCCTCGGCTATCTGCAAGGAAGGAAGGTGGGCTGAAAGGAAGGTGCCCTCCCACTACGACCCTGAGGGCGGGTTGTAGATATACAGGCCACCAGTAAGTTCTACCCAAGCTCCTTTAAAACAGTCACTAAACAACTGCATTATGAGATTGGTCCCACTGCCACAGAAATACAAACAGTGCCTTGTTATCCGGTTATCATGCAGCACAGAACAAAACCGTGCTAGCACTGATAAGTGGGGACATTTGTACCTAGGCCCATCCCAGCCCGGACCGTGCACATCCTGGAACCACTCACCTTCAGGGGACCCCAGGGAGCCGGAGCTCCCTTGTTTGGATAGCCCTGGTTTCTTGGCACTAGAAGAGGTGGGAGACTTCTTGCCCAGGGGTTTAGTCTTGTGCTCCATAGTTTTCTCCTCCTGCTTCCGAGACTTATTTTGTGTTTTCTTCCTTTTCTTTTTTGGGGGTCCAGCAGCTTCTGAGCCTTTTGTTCTGACAGCTGAAACACAAAACAAGCTAAATCCCTCCTGACCAATCCCGTAAGGAAAAGTGACGACAAGAGCCAGGTGCTGTGCGGCAGTCCCTCAGGATCTGGAGGCTAAGCCACTAGAACTGCTGAGAGATGCCAGGCTGGGATACACAATGAGATCCCGTCTCAAAAGAGCAAGTAAATTATTTTTAAATCCAAAATATACTCCTCACTTAATCTAGCACTTATGCACATGAGAAACAGAACGTTAAGTCCAGCTTCAGGGTGGCCATCACCCTACTATCTACACATAACCACCCTCTTCCAGGAAGAATAAATGACGGTGCTGCCAAATACTTCTTCCTCACTGCCCAAAATTCAACACTAGGCTCACGAATAGCAATTTCTACCTAAATAAAACCTGCCAGCAGTGTGCTGGTGCACGCCTTTAATTCCAGCACTCATGGGACAGAGGCAGGTGGATCGGAGTTTGAAGCCAATGTGGTCTACAAGGCGAGTTCCAGGACAGCCAGGGCTACACAGAGAAACCCTGTCTTGAAAATAAATAAATAAAGCCTTCCATCTTAGAGGGACACTCCTTACACTCAGGAACTAAACACCAACGCTTCAGGAAGTCCCTGAAACTAACCAGATTCACTAAGTTCCCTCTTCCCCAAGCACATACAAGAAGGCTGAGCATCGTTTAGTCAAACAGACATACATGAAATACTCCCCAACTTTGGAGCTGCCTGCAAGTTGTACAGTACACAGGTTTGGATTTAAAAATAATTAGTTTACTTGCTCTTTTGAGACGGGACCTCATTATGTATCCTAGCCTGGCATCAAACAGCAGGTTTCCAGCTTTTGACCCATCACCCATACTGGGGTATGCTTTGGTGATAAATCTGCCTTTGAGTCATTTCTGGCTCCTGTAAGTCACCCCACAGAGCTCGATTCATTTACCACTTTGGTTCTGTCAGTGAGATTTCTTGGAAAGAAGCGGTCTACAGACTGATTGACTCCTCTGAGCTGCAGAGGAGTGGAATGTTGCAGGTCTGGAGCCTTTATCTCAGGTTCACTTTAGTCCCATGAAAACCTTGCTCCTTGCCCACCTCCGTGTGACTAATAGATAATAAATGCTTTGGAATCTATTAACTTAGCAGACTAACCTAAAAACTAAGAATGTTATCAGCACCAGGCATAGTGAAACATGCCTTTAATCCCGACACTCCACTCCAAGTGGATCTGGTAAATTCAAGGCCAGCCTGGTCTACAGGGCTTC
Organism: Rattus norvegicus; assembly: GCF_021556685.1. NCBI lineage: Eukaryota > Metazoa > Chordata > Mammalia > Rodentia > Muridae > Rattus > Rattus norvegicus. The sequence continues at coordinate 9,118,747 of NC_141536.1, forward strand.
CAGGATAGGCAAAGCTACACAGGGAAACCCCGTCTGGGGGATGGGAGGGAATGCCAGCATCATCTAGTCCTAAAAAGAGCTTTCCTCATCTTGCTATACCTGATACACGCTAACGTATTTTAAACTTGCCTTGCCTTTCTTTGTTCTGTAAAATTTCAAGAAACTGCCTCAAGAAGTATTTTCCCTTGGAAAATGGAATTTGGGGGTAACCTAAATCCATGTTTCCAGGCCATGATCATTCCAAACAGGCTCCAAAACAAGCTCTTCACTGTTTCTGTGTGGCTGTGGCTTTCTGTGTCCTGGCTGAGCAGACGCTTGTTTTTGTCTTCCCAGATGATATCACGCACCAGGCCTCACACACTAGGCAAGAGCTCTAAAGACATCATAAGTCTGGCCCTCCTTTTCCTTTTTGTAAGTATGTGTGGAGTACGTGCACCATAAATGAGGGTGTCTGTGGGGTCTAAAAAGGGTGGATGCTGGGACAGTCTGGTCCTCTCCTAAGAGCTGGAGATACACAGAACTATGGAGCCATCGCTCGAGCTCTTTTTTACTTATTTCTTTCAACACAGAATCTTAAACCAGGAAGTGGTGGCACGCACTTATCCCAGCACCTGAGAGGCAGAAACAGGTGAATCTGAGTTCAAGGCCAGCCTGGTCTATAGAGCAAGTTCCCGGACAGCCAGGGCTACATAGAGAAACCCTGTCTCAAAAAGCAAACAAAAGGGGTCTTAGTATGCAGTCCTGGCCATCTGGAATTCACAGTGTTCTGCTTCTGTTTGCCAAGTGCTGGTGTTAAAGGCATGTGGACCACAATCCCCCTCCCACCGCCCCCCAAGACTAGTTTACTTTTGTGAGTGTTGTAAATATCTATGTCTACGCATTAAGATCATCCCTGGTGCCACTGGGGGGGCAGAAAAGAGTGTTAAGAGCCCCTAGAACTGGACTTAGGGACTGCTGTAAGCTGCCTTAGGAACCAAATGTGGGTCCTGTGCAAGAAAAACAAGTGCTCTTAACCAGAGTCACATCTCCACCCGCTGCTTCTACTTTTTGAGTGTTTCTTGAAGTTGTTCATGCAGAGGTGAACACATCATGTAGCTCAGACAGGCCAGCAGGCCCCACCAACCAGGCCAAGCCACAATTAACCTTTTATGATTAAGACTTGCTTCCACTTTCAATGATGAGGAAATGTTAGTGTTTTAAACTAAACGGCCAAGAATGTAGCGTGCGTTCTTTGAACATCTAAAACACATTCACAGACAAGAACTGAAAAACACACGCCAGTGAAGAAACTTACACTTCCAGTAGCAAGCACGTTTTACTTCCCGTCCGAGTCTGGTAATTTCCTAATTCCCTCCCACTCCATCAGAGCTCAAGCCTTTGCTGTGCCCGCCAGTTACCCACTCACTCGAACTCATATCCCTTGTGGAGGGTGGGCCCCGACCTAGGACAGCGGGCCCCAGACGACGGCGTCCATTCCCAAAGGCTGCTCGGGCCGGATGCCTTACCCCACTGGCTCCTCTGCCGCTCAGGGCCAGGCTGCGCGCAGATCTTCTTGGCCAAGTCCTGCAGATAGGCATCCTTAGCCAGGAGAGAAGCCATGTTAGCAACCAGGGCTGGAGCTACAATCAGAGGGTCCCGCGGCCGAGCCCCGCCGGAAGCACGGCGTACGCAGGTACCACGGGCGGAGCGGCGTGACCCCGCCGGAAGTACCTCGTGCGCAGGCGCCGCCTAGAAAACGCTATTAGTCCGAGAGAGCCGGAAGCCACGCCCCAGTATTTGTCGCAATATAAACTTCAGATTCGCAAATCCGCCAGCCAGCCCCGGAAGCAACAGTATCTGCAGCTGCTTCCCATTCGAAACTCCACTAGCCATGCCTGAGGGGCCGGCTAGTCCTTAACCTTGGAGGCGTTTCTCTGAAAAATGGAACCTGGAACCTGAGAGGACTGGGCTTCCGCAGAGCTTCCTCAGCGCCTGGCATACCCAGACTACTATAGCTCTTTCCCTACTATTGGACTGAAGGTCAGAACCCGGCCTGCAGGGGATGCCCAGCACTCCTCAGCCTGTCCCACCACATAGAGCAAAAATAGGTATAAAAAGACAATTGGAGGCATGAGTATGTCTTAGATCCTAGATTACATGCAGTAGCCGTGCATTTCAGTGGCGATGGTATTGGACCCTTAGGAATGAGAAACTCCTTGCAGATGGAATTGAACTTACTTATGAGGAAATGAAGGGAAAGTAGAGCCTGTGTGGTAGTTTTTTTTTTTTTTTTTGGGTGCATCCCAGCAACTCACGAGTTAATGCTCGTGAAAAAAACGGTGATAAGTTACACCACTCTTGAGTTCCTAGAAAACTGAATCCCCTGCCGCATCTCCAGGGAGCTCTGCCCCTGGCCACACAAGCAGGGCAAAGACAATGGTGCCCTTTAAATGAGAAGCTTCACTTTTAAATGTGGCTGACAGAATTGACAAACAATAAAACACAAGACTGTCTTTCATTCGGGGTTTGGGAATCCCTTCTGAACTGTTGCTTTTAGTGTTTTCCCCAACTCTTCCTCCCTGTGGCACGTGCTAGCTCTTCCAACAATTAACACTGCAGTGACACCATTCCAGCGAAAACCTCCCTCACTGGGGCAGTGACTTGCCTCTAGTTACACTTGACTGCTGTTCTGTCTGGCTATTGTAGGTGCTGAGCCACCTCCTGTCAGCCTGTGTTCCTCACAGAGCCAGGACTACTTCCAGGAAGCATGCTGAGGGTAGTGAGGAGTGACAGGCTGAGAGCACACACCTCCCCCAGAACCATAATTTCTGCATGTCAGCCATGAGCCTGGTATTGAGAGGCAATGAGGTTCTGGGTTCCCAGTTGTTTCTGGGAATTCCACTTCCCAGCAAGACAGCTCACCCCTTCCAAGCCCATGGCCAGTCCCTTTAAGATGCAGGCCCGATAGCTCTAAGCGGGGATGGCAGAAATAGGTGGATCCTAGGTTCAGGTGCTACAGTCATACAGCTTGCGGTAACAGCAGATGTTTTTATTCATTTATTGTACAACATGGACTTACTAGATGCTAGGAGCCCAAAGCTATACAAGGAAGAGGAGCCGTTACTCAAGGAACCCAAGAGCAATCTTGGACTGACCAGGAAAGAAAGACAACAGCACAGAAAGCTGATGTTTTATTCAATGGTCTCATCACAAAAGTAGCAGAAGAAAATGGTGGAGAATCCAGGAAGATGCCCCGGCGCGCTAGCTGCCGTTCACACAACCTTCTTGGACTGTCAGCTGTGGCAGACTTCTATGCTCCAGGCCCCAGGCAGTGGACAGGGCTCTGTATAGAACCTGAGCCTAAGGATGGGTGACTGGACTAAGGTCCACTGAATACCTCACAATTCTAAACAAGCTGAGGCTGTCTTCCTATCAGCAGTCACCCTCCCTATGCAAGGTCTTCAATGGGACAAACCTCCACCCGCAGTCAGGAAGGTAGCCACCTGCCTGTAAATAACTGAACAGCAGTCCCCAACTATCACAGGGAACTGGCCCTGGCCTGGCCAGGTTCCTAAGGCTACAGTGGCTCCTGATCCAAAGTCCCCAAGGGAGCTAAGACTGAAAAAAGCTAGGCTGTGGTGGGTATCCACAGGACTTCCTTTCTGATAAACTAGGGCCCTCGGGAAGGCTACCCTGAGACAGCACCCCAAGAGGCTCAGGTGTGTTCTGTAGGGCCAGGGCCACCACCATGGGAGTGGACAGGGGCTGCAGACTGCAAGGGACCAGCACCAGTCTCCGGGGACGCCAGAAGAGGGGCTGAGAGGCCATCAGCAGAATCTGTGTCGAGGTCCAGCCTCCAGTAAGCTTCACATAGAGGCAGGTCATTAGCTTCGCAGAGACTTGAGCTTTGCCACCACAAGAAACCCCCAGGAGTGACAGGAGCAGGCAGAGGAAAGCCAGGGAGGGGAAAGCAAGACAGATGCAGAGTTAAGAAATGAACATCACCTGACTGCCTCCCCTTCTCCTCTGTGCTGGCCCCTCCGCTAAGCGATTCTCTTACATCCAAAGAAAGATGGTGTCAACAGGCCATGTGACTTAGGCAAGCTCTCCCCATGGGCCCCTTATTCTTCATGGGACACACAGAACTCTCCCTGTTCTTATCAGTCTCCTCCTCCTACCCACCCTTTACCAATAGGGTGGTAATAAGACTTTACAAAGAGCTCCTGGTGGCAGAGACCTGTTTCCATCCGTTTCCTGGCCTAAGTGGGTCACAGTCAGCAATATAGGCCTGGCATTTCTCTATATACCAGTATTCTAGTTCTATAGCTTCCAGTCCCAAGCTTCATGCATTCCATCTCCCTACATTATGGAGGGAAAGCCAGAGATAGGAGGAGGCACGAATTATGGCAGTGGTTACCTGGAGCACATGTTTCCACAGCTGTCTAATATGCACAAGGCCCTGGCGTTCTCCCATTCCTGCCCCCAGTCTGTCAGAACTACCCAAGACAAAAGGAGTAGCATCCCCAGGAGAGTGGAGGGAAGGCAAAGCCAGGAGCAAGCAGTTAGTATACAGGCAAGAAGAGCCGTGCATGCAGAGGGGAAGGTGGGCAGCTGGGGGTGCTGTGGGCATGAGGCCGGTAGGGCAGACAAAACCTACTGCCTCACCTACAGAAGAGCTCCACCATTTAAGGAAATTTGTAGGCAGAGGGGCAGCTGCTTCACCATGAGGAATATAAGAGAGGTGACTGCCCAAAGAGGACACAAGTCGTCCCAGATACTTATGAAGTGATAAAGAGGGCCTGAGCACTGTCCCAGTACTGATCTCCCAAGTGTCCTTGAAGCAGCAGCTGTCTAAAATGTAGTGTCAGGAAGATGTGAAGGAACTCACCTTGGGTGGGGATAAGTCTCTGCCATTTGGGGGTAGAGTACTCCCACTTTTCTGCTAAGCTGATGAATATTGGGACCAAACCCCAGAATTCTGGAGAACTTCAGAACTACCAAAGCTGGACACTGAGTCTAAGATGGGAACAAGCCCTAGAGTACACACCACTCAGCCCTGGACATCAGTAGCTCCTACTGCAGCTTCCGTGCAGCAACAAACCGACAGCCAGGGGAAGACAGGCTTTCCTGGGGTGGGGCCCTGCTGAGCGGGACCTTAACTTCAAGCTAAGGGGGTGGGGCAAGGCCTCCATTCTCCAGCTTCAGTTTCCTACACATTTTACACTGGACTCTTGATTTCTCAAGGCCTCTCTGGATCAGAAAGTTTCAGGTTTTAAGATTCTAAATAGACCTGTAGAAAGCTGGGTGACAGACCCTACCTGCTGCTGTCCTCTGGGACGAGCATAGGTCTGACACCAAAGGCTCCAGCTCCATGAATAAGGCTGAGCTGACCAGAAATAGGACATGCAAGTACCCCGGGCCCAGTACTCAGTGCCGCTCTGCTTGAGTTCCTTACTCCTCCTTCCCAGGGTTCCCCACCTCTACACTGGGGGTTCAATGACATTCACATGAAACTGAATCTCTGAGCAAGCAGTAGGCAGGGGTGTCCCAGAAAGTGGACATCATTATAGACCTGGAAGGCCACAAGGGGCCAATCCAGCCTTGACTGAAATGTCTAGACAGACTGAGATTTAAAGCAGTAAGGCAGAGACTGTGTTGCCCAGGAGGGCTTCCTTGCCCCCTGGAGGGGAATACCCTTTTCTGGCCACAGCGGCTGACACACAACCAAGTCCTGTGTTTTCATCCCTCTTCATTGAGGGGGAAGGCCTGGGCCCCGCCGGTGGCTGTCTGTGACTGTCCGTCCGTCAAACGATCTAGTCAGGGGCTCTGCTGCCAAGGAGAACTTGGAAAACACAAGGCCACCGCAGGCCCTAGCTGATCTGAGCAGGCAGCAGGCGCCACCTGCATGAGAGTCCAGCCCTATTTGTACCTGGACGAGTAGTACTCCTCCTCCAGCTCATACAGGTCAATGGAGACCTCATCCCGCAGGGTGATGAGCTTGCGGTCACACTCCTCCTGCAGGGCTCGAAGCTGCTGGTTACGCTGGTCAATGGCTTCATTCACAGATGGGAAGTCATTGAGGATCAGAAACTGCTTGAGATCAGATACCAGCTTCATCAGCGACTCACCAGCCCGGACCTGCACCATCATAATCAGGGTAAAACATGAAAGGAGGCAGAGACAGCGGCCCAGTGCTCTGTGTAATTGGTGCTGGGCCGACAGTGGGTTCTGGAAGTCTGTCTTATGTTCTGCAAAGAAAAATACTGCCCTATTCAGAGCCGTCTATGAGGACAGAGGCACAGTCAGGAAGGCGAGATCAGCACCTTCCATGACCACGGGTGGGCTAAGTTTGTTCACTTCAAGTTTTCCTTCAGCAACCACGTACATGTCCTGTCCATTCAAAGACAACAGAAAACTATGCCCTGAGTTTCCTCCTGACTTGCTCTTCCCCAGAAGTGACGCAACTGCAAGTTGGACAGTCACCGGCATCTGTGTCCCACCTGCCTTCCTCCTACTACCAATACAGACCGGACAAGGCCACCTGTCTGTGTAGCCCTCCTCCCGGTGCCCATGAGGGGTAATGTCCTAAAGCATGCTCTGCCCACCCAATTGTCCCCTTCTTTTCCTCCGCTACCCTGGACTCCACCCACAACCCCCTCATGGGTGCCAACTTCCACCCCATGCACTCACGATGTTGGCAGCTCGAACGTGCATCTCGTAGTTGTCCTGTTCGCCCTGAGTAGCCCTCGACACCTGCGTCTCATCCTCAATCTGAGGGCAAATAAGAAAGCCAAGAATCAATACAGGTAGCAGCCACCTGGCTTAGCCTGGCTCATAGGAAGCCAACAGCTAACAGCCAATGCTGCACCTGCACCACCACCACCACCACCACCACCACCACCACCACCACCACCACCACCACTACCACCACCACCACCTTTGTGCCATTACCACAGCCTGTCTATCGGGCCTTCCTGCAGACCCAGAGCCCTACTTCCTATCCAGACAGCTGGCAATGTCCACTCCAACCCCTTCTTGTTCTCTGGGTGAGAATAGATGACGGCATGTCAAAAGGACACAGCCCAGTCTTTGAGAAAGTTTACAAGAAGTAAGACGTTCAATAAAGGGCTAGTGCAGTTCGATTCCCAGCAACCCCTGTCTTGCAGGTATCGATGCAAATAGAGTTCATGTACACAATAAATAAGTCTTCAAAGAAAGAAACGATGGTCAATAAAGGACTAAGAAGACAAACTTTTCAATCTGTTTTTAAGGCAGGATCTCACTGTAATCCAGGCAGGCCTGAACTATGTAGAGCTATGTAGTTGAGGATGAACGGACTCTCCTGCCTCCACTTCCTAAGTCCTGGCATTAAACCAGATGTGCAAACATCTGGTTTGTTCAGTGCTAGGGAACACAGGGTTTTGTGACTACTAAGCAAGCAAACATTTTACCATCTCAGCAACATCCTCAGTCAGAAAGTGGCTTTTCAGGTGACCCCTCCTTAGGCAGGCACCACGTTGAGCAGTTGACTAAGCAAGGCTTCCTCACAAAGCCTGAACTGCTGTTCTTAGCTTACAGGTGGGCCAGCTAGAGACTGACACAGACCTCAGTGTGAGCTTGAGGCTTCTAGAAAATTATTTAAGTAGAGCAGCGGGTTCTGAACCTGCGGGTTGCCTTCCACAGAGGCTGCCTAAGACTATCGGAAAACACTGATATTTATGTTGGGAGTCATAAAAGTAACAAAATTACAGTTAACCTCCTGTCCTCTTACTTTTAACGCCTCATCGCTCCCACCCGCACCGGTCAGGTGAGTCACATCCCATCTGCAATCCCCACCCCTGTACTAGAGTCTGGACCCTTGTACCCAGACCCCTAGGAAAACCAGTTCCTGCATTCTCCCATGGCTTCGGAAAAGCCACCACGCACCTTGGCCGTCTTGATGATCTCGGTGAAGTTGTCCATGATGGACTTGATGTCGTCTTTGAGCCGCTTGTTATATGACTGCAGTAGCGTCTCTTTGCTCTGGGGCAGGGCTCTCTGCTGGGCCATGGCGGGCCCGGGGTGAGAGACACAGTCCGGTCCGACGTGAACCGAGTACGCAGGGCTGGGGACTAAGGTTTCCGCTACAACAGGTCCGTCCACGAACACACGCCCGGCAGCAGGCCCTTCCCGCGAAGAAACAAAGGGCCCACTCCTTCACGAGGCTCTCGTTCCCCTCTCGCGCCTCCGTCGCGTCTCGGAGTCTGCGGCACCACGCCCGGCCCCGCTGACCAGGACAAACGCGCGGCGGCGGCGGCGGCTCGGCACGCCCACGCTCAGGCTCCGCCCCCTCCGGCAGAGTCTTTAGCCGGTCCTTGTCACTTTAAATCCGAAATCCCGCGCAGGCGCCTGCTCTCGCGATCTCCGCGGCCGCTTACTTATCACCCACAATTCCCTCTTCTTTCTCTCTCCTCCAGCCGAGCAAGATGGTGAGTGATTATGGGTCTGCGCTCTATCCGCCTCCATCCGCCACTCGCCGCCGCTTCGGGGCCCCTCGCGGGAAGGGAGCGGCATCGAGCGGCGCACAGGCGGTGACACCGCTGCCCGATGGGGTGGCAGAGGACACAGCCTCACCGGCTTTCTCTCTTCTGCCCAGCCCAAAGGAAAGAAGGCCAAGGGGAAGAAGGTGGCCCCGGCCCCCGCCGTGGTCAAGAAACAAGAGGCCAAAAAGGTGGTCAATCCTTTGTTTGAGAAAAGGCCTAAGAACTTCGGCATTGGTAAGAAGTGGCGCCGGTTTCAGGGGTCGTTGAGTCAAGCCTTTAGGGGAGCTGGTCGTGAAAACCCGGCTCCTAACCAGACACAGGAGGTGTGCCTTCGAGGGCCACCCTGGCCTTCAGACAGCCACTGCGGACGCTTCGGCTGTTGTGTCTGCTGGCAGCCGGCGACTCTTTGCCACAAGGGGAGATGGTGCTCGTGTGCAGATGATGTGAAAGAATATTTGCTATCAGAAAGATGGTGATGACATCTTGAACCACCAAGATCGCTGATGCACCGACACCTCCTGGGGGCCTCAGTGGCAGGCCGGCACGGTGGAGATGCCTCGGTTGCAGTGTCCCTCTTTCCTTCTCAGGGCAGGACATCCAGCCCAAAAGAGATCTCACGCGCTTCGTCAAATGGCCCCGCTACATCAGGCTGCAGCGGCAAAGAGCCATCCTCTATAAGCGGCTCAAAGTACCTCCTGCCATCAACCAGTTCACCCAGGCCCTGGACAGGCAAACAGGTGAGGTTCTGTGACACAGCCAGTTGGAAGTTTCCGGAGCTTGGAACTGGTCCTGAGTTTGCCCTTAATGCAGTATATGACCACATTAAAACAGCTATGTGTAAAGATAAGTGGCGGGTGGGGGGGGTGGAAGGGGGTCCCCATCCCTCCACCGGAAACAGGTGAGGTGGGGAAGCAAATGAGAGTGCTGACCCCCGCGTTCTCGTCGGTGTACATACCACAATAGGGTAGTTTTGTGAGGGCTTTGTTGTGGAATCGGTATCTAGATGTAGAGCTCAATATGTAGACCAGGTAGGCTTTGAGATCGCTGCCTCTGTCGCCCACGTGCTAGGATTAAAGCTGTGCCACAGCTGTACCAGGGATCGGGACCATTCATATAACAAGGGAGAATTGAGACTTTGCCAGGTAGCCAGCCCCACACTCAGGAAGCAGCTAACCTGTGCTAAAAGAGGTAAAGCTTGGGGTCTAATTAAATGTTTTCCCAGCGACTCAGCTGCTTAAGCTTGCCCACAAGTACAGGCCAGAGACAAAGCAGGAGAAGAAGCAGAGGCTGCTGGCCCGCGCTGAGAAGAAAGCTGCTGGCAAAGGGGACGTCCCAACTAAGAGACCACCTGTCCTCCGAGCAGGTCAGTGCAACCACACACCCAGGGAGGGTGGTAGGGCAGGCTGTGCAATGATGTGTGAATTTCTTCACCTGAAATCACCGTGAAGAGTAATTTAAGTAATCGAGCTTTTTAACCCTGAGTCACAGCTTGGTGGGGCTGTAGCTTTTGTGACTGTAGCAGCCCAAATACTCAGAAAAAGTGGTTGTGTGTTCTAGGGGTCAATACAGTCACCACTTTGGTGGAGAACAAGAAGGCTCAGCTGGTGGTGATTGCCCATGATGTAGACCCCATTGAGGTAGGTGTGGGGGACTTTAAGCATCTGTTGCAGAACCAGGGTCCTGTGTTGCTTCTGGAAGGGTGGGAGGTCAGATTTGTGTGGCTTTTGCAATGATGTGAATCTTTTGCTGAAGTGACCTTGAAGTGTAATTCCTGAGCTTTTTAACCCTGAGCAATTGCCACAAAGTAGTGTAGCTAGGGTATTGCTTCTGCCAAAACAGCCTACAGCTCATGCTTGCTTCTAGCTGGTGGTTTTCCTGCCTGCCCTGTGTCGAAAGATGGGGGTGCCCTACTGCATCATCAAGGGAAAGGCCAGGCTGGGGCGCCTGGTCCACAGGAAGACATGCACCACTGTTGCCTTCACACAGGTGAACTCGTGAGTATTTGGGCTTGTCTCTCCATTTCCCTTGTGCACCCATACCTTACCCTCCCAGCTCTGGGACCGTTTGCCAATGATGGTTAAGAATTTCTTCACCTGAATCAACTATGTGGTCATACTCTTCTTGTCTGAGGCAAAAAAAAAAAAAAAAGTGGGGAGGGGGCATTCCTGCTTTCTAAACAGTAACAAGTTTTTCTCATTACCTTCCCAGGGAAGACAAGGGTGCTCTGGCTAAGCTGGTGGAAGCTATTAGGACCAATTATAATGACAGATATGACGAGGTGAGCAGCTCTATACTCTGTACGGGCTGTGGGTTTGATTGGTGCCTTAACTATGTAATTTGGGCACCCACTTGGAACCACTGTATATACAATACTGGTTGATCTGTGTATTAGAGGGTAAGGGATCAGACTAGTAACTATTGCTTCTGTTTCAGATCCGCCGCCACTGGGGAGGCAACGTCCTGGGTCCTAAGTCTGTGGCTCGCATTGCCAAGCTGGAAAAGGCAAAGGCTAAAGAACTCGCCACTAAGCTGGGTTAAATGTACACTTAAGTTTTCTGTACATAAATATAATTACAAAGTTATCTTCCTTCTTTGGTTCTTTGGGTTGCTGCAAGTGTGTGTGTGCTCAGATTGGCGCCGTTCCCTAGAAAATGTTGAGACCAAGCCAGGGTTTTTATAAATCAAAATATTTTATAGTGGTTAGGAACAGGTTCATTATTTTCACACACCTGGTGTCCGACGCACAAATTTTCGGAACCACAAGTATGATGTAGCTGCACAAAGTCCATACCTGTGGTTGAGAGAGATTAATTTAGTCAGCCTATTCAGTATGTTTGTGGAGGGGGTAACCAAGGCTGCAGGACTGACCAGGTAATGATGTACTGCATGTGCTCATTCCGAAGGGTTACTCTGGTTTGACCTCCAATGGGCCCTCCGGGTGTTGTGCTATCTGTAGAGACAATACAGTCAGTCCTGTCAAGCCCACCCACCCAAATGAGGTCCTCTTCAGGGCCTGTCAGGCTATCCCCTGCTTCCCACCCCCCCAAATCTATACCAGATGTCAGAATGAAAGGAGAGGTAGAAAGTTCACAACATACTGAAGTCTGCATCAATGAAGATGGGGTCCGTTCCTGTTCTCTTGGCCATAGCGTCCAGGTCCCGGTAATACCAGAGACTCCTCTCTGGGTTGTTCTCAGGAACAAAGGGCTTCCTGTTTTCTGTCAGCCTCACTATGCCTACTAGGTCTACTTCTCCCAGAACCTACAAAAGGCAGAATTGCTTTTTACAGAGTCCTGTGAAGACAAGGTGACCTATATACATCTCCACAGCTGAAGCGCCATAGGCCTTACCTGGCCTTGCTGCCTGGTCTCCGGATTCACTTTCTTCCTGGGAACAAACCCTCTATTGACCAGGATGGTGACTCTGGAGCAATGATAAAAGTGTCCCTTTGGGTGAGGAAGAGTTCCAATACAGATGGTCACTAATGTTCACTGAGTATCTATCTACTGGGCAAACGGTTTTCTTATTCTATGGAGTCAGTCTTCACTGCTAAGCCTCAGAGTCTAAACCCTAGCAATGAACTGCCTGAGAAAGTTGCTTAGTGTTGGGAGACCTTAGAAATTATCAGGCAATGTTAGTTGGGTCTCGTGGGTTCCCTAAGGTCTTAGGGTTGATTAAGCATAGTAAGGGGAGCTGACAGGCTTAGCCATGGACTACTCACCCCAAGTCAGAGCAATGGAAAGGAGTAACAACATAGGCCCCACTTTCAGTTGAGGATAATCTGCCAGCATCACGTGCCTCTCGGACAGGGTCCACCATGGTCCGAGGCATTATGTACAACTCCTTGGAGTGGTCAAAGTGCCCCCTGACCTTCACTGGCCTGTACTCCAAATTTTTCAGTTCCATTGGGCTACAAGGAGAAAGGGGGAAGGGCTGTGGGCAAAGCCAGGCTTGTCAGAGTAGATCCCTAAGCAGAAAGAAAGGCTCGTTAAGGGCTGGAGAGATGGCTCAGTGGTTAAGAGCACCCGACTACTCTTCCAGAGGTCCTGAGTTCAATTCCCAGCAACCACATGGTGGCTCACAACCATCTGTAAAAAGATCCGATGCCCTCTTCTGGTGTACCTGATGACAGCTACTTATATATAATAAATGAATAAATCTTTAAAAAAAAAAAAAAGGCTCGTTAAGGATCAGACAGGTTTCGCCCTCCATAGAGATGGTCAGCAACCTTTGATGCCAAATGGAAATAGATAACCAGAGAAGGGAAGTGTGGCTACTTTACATACACTAACAAAAATGTGAGTTATACTCGACTTAAGAGCCAGCCTGAAGGGCAAAACTTTCAAATTTGATTTGAGGGGGGCAGTACAATCTTAGAGGACGTGTTTTAAAGACCATCACCTTCATACTATCATCCACCAGTGCTACAACGAACTCGCCGCTATGGATACCTTGTGACCTGAAAAGGGAAATATGGCACCGAAAATAAACCTCTATTTCCTGTGCCTTTGGCAACTTCATAAAGGCAGTCTAGCGGGAAACGGGGTTCCTGTCATAGGACAGAGATATACACCAAACAGAAGCAAGGGCCCCATTGCTGCTCCTTAAGTGGGATGGATAACGTGGGCAGCCACACTCACTCTGCAGGTAGAGGGATGGGCTCAGCCATGACTCGCGACTCTAATTCTGCAATCAGTTTCAGCTTCCATTTCCGGCGCTGGACCTAGAGAAACAACGTGAGCTAAGCAGGTATCAGTGGGGTCCAAGGCTCAGAGCCACCCAAATTCGACCCCAGTCTTCACCTGCCAAGTCCCCAGACCAAAAGCAGTAGCAGGGATGAAAAGCAGGAACCACTGGAGAAAAGAGTCGTCCTCTGCTTTAGCGGCGGCTGTTTCAGCAGTAGAACTGCAACACCTGTGTGGCCTACAGACCATCCCTGGAGGGAGTTTTACAACACTGGCATGGGGTCAGAAGTCCTAAAATAAACAGAACTGGGTGGCCAATTCCTCGAGAGGACCGGTTATACCCCAGAGAATGTATGGCAAAGGGGGCAATTAACAGTACCGGTGCCCAACCCTCTCCCGGTGCAATACACTCAGTATTGTATACACCACAACGGGCTGAAAAGACGGGTACTCCCAACCGCGCCCAGGTCTGAGCCCTTCTCACCTGAGCGAACAGAAAACCCAAAGACGCTCCTTCTGACCGCGCAGAACGGGGCCTGCGGGGACCAGACAGGCCGAGGTAAACCCAGAGACCCCGCCTGTCAAGCGCGAGCACCTGACATCGTCCAACCCAGCCCCGCTCAACTTCGAGCTATGTCTTCTTGGGCAGGGTCCTCCTCGGCTCCACTCCACTCCAGGCCCGGCCCTCCCGGTCCCTCTTCTTGGACAGGATCCTCTCTGAACCCCCGCTTACCGGCCCCGCGCAGGCCCACTGCGGCCATCGCGTTATCCGACTTCGCAGGACAGTCAAAGCCATTACAGCAGCCATCTTTGAGCACTTCCGGGGCGGAGAAACCTGCTTCCTTCCGGGACCGCGCTCCGCCTCACGTGGTGGCTGTGGCGTCAGATGGCGTCTCCGATCATGGACGAACCACCTTCTGATGTGCTTGCATTTCTGCGTCAGCACCCCAGCTTGAGACTGCTGCCCAACACCCACAAGGTCGAAAGAGAACCGTGACGGGGAAAAGTAGGGCCAGGAAGGAACGGGACCTGGAAGGATTGGGACCTCGGAGGACCGTGGCCGGAAAGGAAGGGGGAAGGAGAGGGCAGTGCAGGGAAGGGGCGGAGCTGGCAAGATCCACCTTCTGACCAGCGGTTCATCCACAGGTACGCTGCTCGCTAACCGGTCATGAGCTTCCCTGCCGTCTGCCGGACCTCCAAGTCTACACTAGCGGCAAGAAGTACCAGCGGCTCTCAAGTGCCTTCTCTGCCTTCGATTACACAGCGTTCGAGCCACACATTGTGCCCAGCACAAAGAATCGGTACGTAGATGGCCGGCCAATGCCTAGGTGCAGGGCCTGTGCCCCCTGCTGCACACAGAGGCCTCCCACTGTGACACTTTGAAGACTAGGGCTTGTGGCCCTTGCATATAGTTCCCTGAAGCCAGGCTGGGCAGTGCCAGTTTCACTGTTTGGGAATCCTATTGGGTTGTGTGGTTGATATATCCTCACATAGAACTCCCTGAGCTGTTGGATCCTCAAGCATGCACCATGGAGCACTGTGGAAACTGCAGGGTTTTTTTGGTTTTTTTCCCCTTGAGTGATAATCTGGGTCCTTAATCCCACATACTGAGTGGAACTGTTTGAGAAGTTGTTTTTGAAGGTAAGCCTGTGTTGCTTGGTTGGCCTGGAACTCACTATGTAGACCAGGCTGATCTCAAAGTCTGCCTCTGCCTCCTGATTCGTGAGATTAGGTAGCCATGCCCTTTTCAAAGTCCAGACACTGAGACTAAAAGCAGAGCAGCCCCAACAGACCTTTATCTGTTTTCGGCATGGAGCCATGATGGACCCCACAAGTCTGGGTCTTTGGTGTGCACTGCCCTTCCATACCCAACCTGTTTACCCTGTAGGCACCAACTGTTCTGCAAACTCACCCTGAGGCACATCAACAAGTCCCCAGAACATGTGCTGAGGCACACTCGGGGCCGGAGGTATCAGAGAGCACTTCAAAAATGTAAGTCACCCTCCAGAAGCTCAGGCCTTAGGATGCATGCCCCCTGCCCCCAAAAAGCTAGAAGGGTGCCTTGCACATGATTGATCCTTTGATACACTTGCTTAGTCTTGCACAGTGAGGCCAGTGGCTCCTGACCTCCCCACTGCAAGGCCTGATATTCCATAGCAGGGACAATCCCAGGGTGGCTCCCAGGCTGAGGCACAGTACTCTAGTTATAGGACAGGTCTATAGTCATCTGATCCTGCAGGAGAGCCTTGAGGACTATTATCAGGACCAGGATTGGTGCAAACAGTCCAGAGGACGAGGAGACTTGCAGACAGGCCTCCGGTATTTGTTGAGTATAGCCAGGGGTAGGAAGGCATCCCAAGGGATTGAGAGTAAAGACTCCTGTGGTTATTTTAACCTCCAGGTGGGTTAGGGAAGGAGGATGGTACCAGCCTTTGCATGGGGGGCGGGGGGGGGGTGTCGTCTCTAATCCATGCCTCTGCGGGAAGATGAAGGTAAGAAAGTGACTGAGATTTGGTAACTTGGAGGCTCCTGGGATGAAGTAATTAGGCAGGGAGAATGAAGGGTGGAGGTTTGCAGAGACTGGGGATGGGCTTCAGGGACTGCATTACCTGCCCCTCCCTAACAGGCAGATTTCAGTCAGAGGATGGGAAGGTGAGCAATGTGTAGACTGATTGCTGGTGCCGCACGGCCAGATCCTTCCTCCCACATGTAGGAGTTCCTAGGTTGGCACCTGGGCTGCGCTGACAGGTGGCAAGCTAAGGCTGACGTGCCTTTGTTAGCTTTGTCATCTGCCGAGTTGACAGGGAGGTGCTGGTACGTGGTGAATTCCCGCCAGAGAATTTTAAAGGTGTACCGAAGAGCTGAGACGGGGGCTGCAGTTCCTGGGGCTAACTAGCCTGCTGAGAGCACTGGGAGGAGACCACAGTGGTCCCAGGAGCAGATGTCGGAGATGAAGTAGGAGAAAGACTGGCGGTAGCAGAGCAGTTAGTTCTGTCGATGCCAGGTCCCAGTCAGACTGTCAGCCCAGGAGCATCGATGGTTAGAGCTGGTACCCCCCCTACCCACGGAGATGGTGCTGACCCAAGGAGTTCAAACTCCTACAGTACCTGAGGAGAGCAGTGGTGACCCTAGTAAGTGCCTTCCCTGAAGCCTCCCGCTCCAAGTTCAGGAGAGGTGAAGCCAGACAGTTTCCCCTGAGGTGCCCAGCCCTATCTGGTAGGATGATAAAGGAATAGAACCCTCACACAGTACAGCTCAGAGCTTAGCTGTGTGCCAAGAGGGTGCCAGTGTAATGAGCTTGCTAGTCTCCTAGATGAAGAGTGTCAGAAACAAGGGGTGGAGTATGTGCCTGCCTGCCTTCTACACAAGAGGAAGAAGAGGGAGGACCAGATGGATGTCGATGACCTCCCAGGCCAGAGAACAGAATTCTGGGAACCAACTTCCAGTGACGAGGGAGGCGCCTTGAGTGATGACAGCATGACAGACCTATACCCACGTAAGCAGGCACAGCCTGATCCCTGCGCCCTGGTCTCCTGCTAGGTATCTTGGGATCCTGCTGTTAGCCACTCTTCCCAGGAAAGGGATGCTTTTACCTGTGGCACAGCTCAGCCAAGTGTTTGTTCCTTCCAGCTGAGCTGTTCACAGAGAGAGAACTGCTCAAGCCTGAAGACTTTCAGACAGACCAACAGGAGAAGCCCAAACAGTCAGAAAAGAGCACTGCACAGAGAGAAGCCAAAGTGGGCCACAAGAGGGGCCGTAAACTCAGGAAGGTGAGTGGTGGGCTGCAGAGTGCTGAGGGTAGGGGGCTACAGGGCCCCAGCTGAGTGAAGCTGGATTGCTAGTGCTCCCCGTGGTTTTAGCAAATTCTGCAAGAGCACTCTCAGGTAGCAAGCAGCCTATAAATATGGAAGCCAAGGCCACTTTAGGTTTGCCAGGAGTAAGTCCTGACTGCTCTAAGCTGGGGTGCACCCAACCTGCAACACAGGATTCAGGGGCTTAGCTGCTGGGCACCACTCCCTCTCTCTGGGGCAGGAGTGAGGATTCTGTCAGAGAGAAGCAAGGTGGACAAAGTCTGTAGTCAGCTGTGCTGCCCTCTCCCGGGCCCCACACTGACCCAGCAATAGAAGTGTTGAGAAAGCAGACTGCTCTTCTGCCTTCGACACATAGTGCTTGCCTTCCCTATGAACCTACAGAGGCCCTGGTCAGCATTTTCTGCTTTCACAGAAGGAGCTCACCCCGTTGACCAAGAAGTTCAAAAGCCATCATCACAAGCCCAAGAACTTCAGTTCCTTTAAGCAGCTAGGGAGCTGAAGCCTGTAAAGAAAGCCTTTGGGTGTCCTTGGAACTGGCCACTGATGTCCTGACACTGGCTGCTGTCCAGAGTGGGCCTGGAGGTTCTGTTCAGAAGATGGCATCAGCGGGGTTGAAGATTCCTCTCCATGCATGGCTTTCTTCATAGTGTTCAGTGACCCTTGCTGTAGCTTACTGTAGCATCCTGAGCCTGGCCAGGTCCCCAGCCCTGGCTGGTCACCACATAGGACCACACTGTACACCAAATGCCATTATTTATTTTGATGTTTCCAAAGATCAAAACATTTCAAACACAACTAAGATATAAAATACAGCATAAAAATGAGGTTTATACCTATTCCCACATAAAGCTAAAGCATTTTCAGAAAACTTTTGCCAAACCATTATGTGTTGTTTTTTTTTTTTTTTTTTCTCCCATCCCAGGCATAGCCCACAGAAAGCTGGTAAATGGGCTGGGGTACCCTTGGGAGGGCTACTGCTGCAAGGCATGCACTTGCCTCCCACTCCACATTGGAATGTCAGGGGGCTGCACTGCAGGTGGGTGCACCCTGAGGCAGCTCTGCTTGTCAAGCAGCTGAGTGGTAAAGAAACAGCATGGCCTGGGCCACTGCTGGAGCTCACTTAGGGAAGTCAGCAGGCCAGACGGCTGCAGTAGGACACGGGCCAGGTGCTGAGAAGGTGGATTCAGACTGCAGAGCCAGCCAGGCAAGGGACTGACCTAAGGTGACTCAGAGAACAGTCCTGCCCACCCAGCTGATGCCAGAAAGCAGGACCTCCAAGACTGTACCCAAGGGGGAGGTAAGCTGCCAGCTTCCCTCCAGGGGTTCTAAGCCTGTCTGTCTGTTCCCTCCAGTATACCTGGAAGAGATCCAGGAGGAACCCAACTACACTCATGGCACTACCATGCAGATGAGCAAGACCACAGCATTAGACACCCCACCCCTCCCCCAAAAAGAGAAACACGTTGTAAGGCAATGTTAGAAAACTTTAAATACAGGACTGAGATCAAATTGGTAAGGCATCACAAATGTAAAAAGTATCTTGGCTGCATCCAGCAGAGCAAGTTGACAAAAGTCTGAGCAAGCAACAGCCTCAGGGAAATGGTGGCCTCAGGGCTGTCGATGGGGTAAGCTCAGCCTGGAACAGGAAGTTAAGCTAGGGGATTGGGGGGAGCAGAACCTGTGGAGTTCAGGCCTTGCTCTGAGACGGTCAAGTGTGAGGTAACTGGGTTGAGCCTGGGTGTCTTGAATATGGGGGCTCCTCACTTCTGGGCCCCATGGCATCACTGTACCCAGGCTGGTTCCATGGTGGTTGTGGGCCATCCTGTGAGCAGCTTGCTCTCCTGCCCTTTCTACCACCAGGCTTGAGGGATAGCAGCTTTCTAAGAACTTCCTGCCGCTTACCCCATCCCATCCCTGCTTGGAGCCATGAAAACTCCCAGGGTACCTTTCACCCAGTAAAAAGCATCCAGCCAGCTAACATCAAGGACTTGGGCCAGCAGTAGCACCCACCCTTCCAATACTGTACTGTTCTCTTGACTTGGGGTTTCTCTAATGTCTTCATTGATCCTATAAAATACAGGGGCAGAAGCAATGCTGGGGCCACTGGTAGAAATCTGAACTGGAGGTTTAACTGTTTGGTGTTTGGCTGGACCATCCTAAGTCATTTACTAGTTTGAGCTAAGGATGTAAACTTAAAACTAAGAAGGGACACTGCTTTGAATGATAAGGTACAGCTCAGCATGACTTGAAGTCCCTCACCCCCAAAAGGAACTGAGACAGGAGGCATGAGGCCACAGCCCACCACACTGTCTATTCCAAGCCTTAGCTAAGTAAGGAGTGACCATCCAGCTGGCCAGCCCTGGACAGTCAGACTCCAGACTATTTCCAAAGAAGATTTTACCTTCGATTTTCAGGTGTCTGCAAATAAAGTTCTCAAAACATCTGTGCCTTTACCAAGGGAGGGGAAGGGGAAAGGACACATAAATGCTGGCAGTTTGTTGACTCTACCCTGAACCAGTCCAGGGCCTTGTGCCTCAGCCAGGGAGGGGAGGGATCTGTCTGTTACCACTCTTTCTTCTTCTCATCCATGGAGACACCCCCTGGGCCAAGAGCCACCACTAGGAGCAGGCCTCCAATCACTGACATGGTCTGGAAGAAGTCATATTTCAGGAAGTCATGCATGGGCTTATAGACCGGGATTGTCCAGAAGGCGTTGAAGTACACGTTGATGGCAAACAGCCAGACGACGAGAGTCAAAGCTGCCAGCTTGGTTTTAAAACCAATGGCTACTAAGATCATCAGAGCTGTGCCCACAATGTTCTGGATGATCTGTACAGATTCAAAAAAGACATTCAGACTAAAGGTCAGGGAGAAAGCTGTGCATACTTGTATCTAAGCCAGGCTCACATGACTTCCACCAGGACCTAGTGAGAGCTGGAAACTGTAGGCAGAGGGAACACACAAACCCTAAAATGTTGCGGGGGGACAGTATCAATACAGAATATTAAACATCCAAAAGGAGTTCTATATTAAAGATGCTATGGCTTTACATGTACTCTCCCCAACTCCCATGTAGGAAAATCCTTTAAATCCTATCAGTGGTATTTGCCAGGTAAGACTTTGATGAGTGATTAGACCATAAAAGGAGGCTTGCTCCCCAGACTCACCATGGGATACCCCATGTTTTCTTGGGAATCTACAGATTCCTTACACCACAAGGCCCTCAGCAGATGTGACCTCTCGACCTTGGGTTTCCCTGCCTCCAGAAGCATAAGCTGAGTAAGATATCATACTGTATGTTTGCCCCTTCTGTGGTATTCAGTTATAGCAACAGAAAATGGACTAAAAAAACTTATGGTAAGAAGTGAGGCTGGGTTGGAGGATGGCTCAATGGTTAAGAGCACTGACTGTTCTTCCAGATGACCCAGGTTCAAATCTCAGCAACCACAGGGCAGCTTACAACTAACTGTAACTCCAAGATCTGACTGACACCCTTAAACATACGTGTAAGCAAAACAATGCACATAAAAATATTTTTAAAAAAGAGGTGAGTCTATTGCTAAAGAAGCACCTGACTGTGTATTGGAGTAACGGTCGGACTTGGAGCATCTAGAGAAGCAGTCAGTCATGAGTGGAGCAGTGAAGGTCATTCTGGGAAGAGCTGAGAAGGGAAGACAAAGGAAAGGCAGGGGCTTCACTGGTGGTATTTAATGGCCTTGGCCACCATCCTGTTGCAGTATAAACAGTAAACATGAAACAAGGATTTATAAAGCAGAGCAAAGGCCATCTTGTTAGAAAACTGCAATGAAGGCCAGGTTAACACATGCTTTTAATCTCGAACTCTTGAGTTCGAGACCAGCCTGGTCTATAGACAGTTCCAGTTCAGCCAAGGTTATACAGAAGAAACCCTGTCTTGAAAAAAATCCAAAAGTGGGGATGGGGGCGAGAGCTGCAATGACCTCAGCCTCACTGTGCCCATGCCCTAGGACCTTGCAGAATACAGAACATGTATCTGGCAGAGGAAACTCAGCAGCAGCAAAGTATTAAGGCTGACATGTAGCTACTTTGGATTCTGACTGCTAATAGTGAAACAAGGGTGCAAAGACTGAATTCATAACAAGGGAAATGTGGAAACATGTAAAAAGTTCTATGACCATATGGTAGAGAATGAAAGATAGGTTTTTAGGATCTATGTAACCCAGACTGACCTTGAACTTAAAATCTTGCTTCTGCCTCCTGGGCACAGGACTGTGCCACATCTGGCCAACCAACAATAAAAAAATAAATAAAAATAAGTAAACAAGTTTATGTTTGTGTAGGAGGGCAAAGGCCAGAGGAGAGTACTTTACTGGATATCTGGATATCCTCCATCACTCTCCAGATAATCCTTTTTGAAGTAGGCTCTATTTTGAACCTAGAGTTCATCTCAGGTAGGGTGGAAGCAGTAATCTGAATAATCCTCCTACTTCTGCTCCCCTCAGGCTATTTCTCAGGCATTTGTGGGATGCCTGACTAGTTACTCTCATGCTAAAATTTGAATTATGGTCCTCAAAATTGCAGAGAAATCACTCTTAGCCAGTGAGCCACCTCTCAGGCCCCAAGCACTGTGTAAAAGGTTTGGGGAAGACAAGTAGCAGCTGCATGCTACCCTGGTAGGTCCCTTACCATAACTGAGCTCAGTTCATCTACACCCACCTACCGTCATCATGCTGGGTACACCTTCCCAACAAGCCTTTCTGCCAGCCCTGCTTCTCCATGTGATAGACAAAACTGTACTGGCCCACGGTGTAAACTGAACTCTGAAGGAGAGCAGTCAGAGCTGGCCCGGCTCATTTACAAGCATGAGCTCATCTCCTCAGGCTATGCAGAGGTACCACATATGATTCAGGTACTCACAGAAAAAAAGCTGGCATCAAAGTGAAGGAGGGTCATGAACATCAGGACCAGCAGGACCCTTCCTCCAAGCTGCATGTACTGCTTGGGGGAGCTCTCACGCATGGTGGGGACACCAGCAAACATGCTCTTCCCTTCTGAGCGAGACTCTGCCAAGAGCAGCAGCAAACCTCCTCCTAAAGCCAGGTTCCTGAGGAACAGAAACATCAGCTACAGTTACCAGGTGTCTGTCCACCAGGCCAGAGCAAGATTGGAATCCAGCACAGACACACCACATCCTGCCCTTTCTCCAAAACAAACCACCATTCAATGGGACCAGGCCAAGCTGAGTACAAAGGACCAGCCTCAAGTTGAATCAACAGGAGGTTCCTTGAATGCACACAGAACCAAGCTCTGGTCTCTACTCATTTCCACTCAGACCCTCGGTCCACACACCCATGCCATACGGGGCTAGAAGACAGAACCCCTCACTATTAAGCTGGAATTCCAGCTGTGGGGGGAATACTCTGCTGTGCCCCCTGGAATCCTGCTTCTCAGAGGCACAGTGGGAGCTACAGAGGGTAGCACTAGTCAACAGGTGCTCAGGAGAGGGCCAAGGACTCTATATTCTTAACACCCAAAATGCACCTACCTCATCAGAAACTTCAAGTCCCACAAAATGCTGTAGGCAATTGTCTAAAGGAACAGAGGAAAAAACTGAATCAGCATTTCACACTAATACCTATAGATATATATCACAACAACATGAGGCAGACTGTCCAAAAGGATAAGAACATAAGATACACAAACTACTTGAGACACGGAAGGCAGATCAATAGGAGCACTTTGCCCACTAGGCCTGTCCGACTATCAGAGTTGTGCTATGATGTCCCGGAGCACAAAGCAACTGCAAGACTGTTCTGCTTCTTAACTATGCCGTTCTGGGTAACTAGACATTCTTATTTGTCAAATGCTGTGACTCCCAGCTCACATACAGCTTTGGCCTATGTCTCTGCCACCGGAAGTTCAGGAAAAAGGGGATGATGGCTCAGTACCATGGCTAGCACCTGCTTAGGCCATCTGCTCCTAAACCCCATCTAGGAAAGAAGTCTACCCAGTTCTCCATAGGTCTGGACAGCCAGACACACAGGAGGGCTGAAGGGGGAAGATGCTGGACCCAATACACAACTCTACCAAAGCAAAGCAAAGTGAGACCTACCCCAGACCCCATGTACCCAAAGTGAGAACCACTAGATGGCAGTGTACCTGAAGTGCGATGATTCCAAACAGCCCAAAGCAGGCATACTGCACGAAGTTCCTGCTCAGCACCAAAACACAGCCAGCTAGAAAGAGGACAGAATTAGGGGCTACCACATGTGCAAGACAACAAGACACCCATTCCAATGCTGCTGAGTTGCTGCGCCCCAAGCAAAGCACCTTCCCAGAGCCTTAATGTGCCCTGATGCCTGCCCAGCTTCTGAAAAACACCAGTTCAGATCATACCTTGCTGTGGAGAGCTATAGCTCCTTGTGCCAGAGGTTACGAGTGCAGGACTGACTGCTCCACTACGGAGCACATCCAACAATGCTTAAAACTACGAGACCTTTCTCACCTCCTAACACGCAAGGACAAGAAAGCTGCCACCAGCTGTGTTGTCAGAAAACCAATGTGAGCCCACATGCCTTGGTTCTGCGCTGACTGAAACCTTTTGTCTTTTCTGACTTCCTTAACTGCCAGGCTCTAGCATCTCCTGCATTTAGAAGCAAAGACTGTCCAACGTCTTCTTTGTCTATTTATAGACAGTCTCACTATATAGACCCACCTGCCCTGGAACCTGTTTTAGTATATAGGCCAAGTTGGTCTTGAACTCAAAGAGACAGCCTCTCTTCCTCCCAAATGCTGTCATTAAAGGAGTGAGTCGCCATACCAGGTTTATGTCCAATTTCTATAGCAAGTTTAAATCAATGAGTGCAAGGGGACTGTGTATGGTCCATCCATCCATCCAAAAGCTCACAGAACCAAACCATGGCTGGCATTTTCAACACCCAGGGCTGTGATCTCAGCTGAGCAGCTCTTCACTGTTTGTCACATCAGCCTTCAGGAAGGGGTACCTGGACCTCAAGTTGGCACATAGCTTCCCAATGGCCAACCACCACAGTTTGGGGAGCAAAATGAACAGGATGCCCCAGAAGTATACTAGAGGGTACAGAGCCACTTACTCAACTGTCCCAGCAGGTTGAGGAACACGAAGGATGAGGCCAGCAGGTAACCACAGCTCCAGGTGGTATCAATATAGTCGCGCTGCTCACTCCACTGGAACCACATGCGGATGCCATCTTCCAGGAAGGTGCTAATCAGGCAGAGGCGTGCCACATGAGGCAGGTACTGCTTGGTGACTCGAAGGAACTGTAGGGCCACAGAACACACTGGTGAGGTGGCTGCAACCTCATCGTGTGGGCAACAGGTCCGAGGAGACAAGTCAGCTCTGGAAGACAGAGGCCTTCAGCGGGTCCAGTGCCTTGCCAGGGCAGACTGCACAACTCCACACCTGCTGAAGATGCGCCCCTCTTAAGTCTACATGATGATCAAAACTTGGTCCCAGAGAAAAAGACAGTGTCACACACATCTGCCACAGGACCATAAGGCAGTGTCTAGTATGATCTACCAGCTCTGCTCCACTCCACAGCTATCAAAGGAGAAACCCCACAAGACACACAGCTCCATGACCAACGAGGCACACTGACAAGTAGGAGACACAAAAGCCATCTGAAAGGCTCTCAAGATAGCTCCAGCTTAGGGATTTTCACACCACGGCCCCCTTACATCCAGGGCTATACCGAGCACTGGTGGAGAGCATCAGCAGAGAACCCCTAACCCCTACCCTCGAGATGCCACAAGCAGCATCTCTGACTGCAGCACCAAAATAAAGACCGCTGTTTTTCTACCCTTTCTCACCCCAACACAATCTTTCTGCAAGGTTTAATACTCTCTGGGATGACTGTGGTACAGACAAGCAGCTGGGCTATGGGCTAGAAAGAAAGTGCTGGGATGTCCGCACAGCCTGTATGACCTAAAGCCAGGTAAAGACACCAGCAATGACTGCAGTGAAACTCACGTGTCCCAATCACCATCAAAGGGCAGTTCTGAAAGGTACACTCATGGTTCCTTCTGTCCCTCTGCAGATGACATTTGATAGCTTGATTACACCAGCACACCGTACTGAAGCTGTGTGCAGACTCCATCCTTTTCTCACTCCACCCTTACTCAAGAGCTGAGGGCAAGGTGAAAGAAATCCAAAGACACCGTGGAAGCCAGGAGGAAGATCAAGGGTCTGCCCATGGACTGACGTGTCAAGAAGAGTCTAAAGTGCAGAGTCTGACCCCACCAGGGCAGCGGGGAGAACGTGGGCAGTACGGGCCCTCCCAGGGCTGACTAAACCTCCAGATAAACTATGAGGATGTACAGAAGAGTATTCCAGAATTCTTAGCACTTCACAAAGCTCCTGTAAAACCCAAGCCACTGCCAAAGCGACCGTCTTGGCTGCAGAGCACGTGGGCTTCCCATGGAGGGTGTCCAGGCTTGGCTTGGTCGGCAGTGCAGACAGGCTTGATCTGGGGCAGGGGACAGGAAGTCACCGCACTGAAGTCCACATCCTTCAGACACACGGCCTGTGACCCTGGTGTGTATCTGCCCTTGCTTACTCAGCCCTACTGGAGAGACGGAGAGACGGCAGAAGCCACACTGACATCACCACAGAGACGAGCCAGCAGCTCTGTAAGTCAGAGCACAGGCACTCAGGCCACAGGTTTCTTCACCCCGTCCGTCCTTGTCTAACCCTAGCCAGCAATGTGCTCAAGGCATGGCGAACTAGTTCTTTTAGGGGTGGGAGAGGTTGCTGCCCTCCAATCTCACAATGAACACAAAAGGAAGAGAGGTCCAAATATGCTTGAGTTTTAGGGCCCTGGTAGAAAATACACATACTACATTCTGTTAGGTGGGGAGACAAGTGATACCACTCACCATCCCAGTTTCTACTTCGTGGCCCAAATGTCCTAGAAATAGCCAGCAGTGATACAATCACCAATATTCTTTGAAAGTAAAGAACACCACTATGGATCTCAGAGCATTCCGAGAAAAGACCATATATTGTCAAGTACCTAAATGAAGTTGTGCAGACCACAGGAGGGTGTAGATTCTCAGGCAGCCACAGACTGGAGGTGTTCTGACTTGCTTCCAAATGAGAACTGTTCCCCCAACACAATTATACTGGGGCTGCACCCACTGGATGAACAAACCAGCCCAGCCTTGCTGCAGTCTGCTCCTCCTTCAAAGAACCTCACCACAGATGCTCAATTGCTACGAACACAATCCAGCACAATCCACTAGATGTAGTTAAAACATCCCGGCAAGTCTGCTACTCTTAATTGGAGTGTCTGGATCAAGAGAATTAAAGAGTAGAAGACAGTAATGGAGGGAGAGGCAAGTCACACCTCCTTCCACACCAGCGAGGCTGGGAGACCAAAGCAGTGTAGTGCTGAACTAAGCACATCTGCTGGGCTCTGCCTTCCAAAGACAGGATCTATCAAGTGGGTGCAGGGTACCAGTCCACAGCCCTCCTTTGATGGGATCTCAACACAGGGGAAAAGCCAAGCTTAGCAACCAAGGCAGATCCTTCACATGTACCTTGTTCACAGCTCCTGCCTCACATCACGTTATCGCAAGGGTTCCCACAGCCACATCCCCTGCCTGCAGACCACTGCCGATATCCTAACTCCTGCTGGCCATGAATACCAAGAAACTCCATAACCATGGTTCTTCATTGCAGAGCCTGGAAAAACCAGTGGTGGATGCTAATGAGGAAAGTGTGTGGGAAGAGAAGTCAGTCAAGTCAACCCATTGAAAAAACAGGCTTCTCTGGGCTGGAGAGATGACTCAGTGGTTAAGGGCACTGACTCCTTTTCCAAAGGTCCTGAGTTCAATTCCCAGCAACCACATAGTGGCTCACAAACATCTGTAATGAGACCTCATGACTTCTGGTGTGTCTGAAGACAGCTATAGTGTATTCATATAAATAAATCCTTCTTGTAATAGGCAGTGAAGCAGCCCAGTAGCCTAAGAAATGAGAAGGGCTAGAGAAATGGCTCAGCAGTGAAGAGCTCAGAGGACCCAAGTTTGGTTCCCAGAACCCATATGGTAGCTCACAACCATCTGTAACTCCAGTTTCTGGGATCTGATGCCTTCTTCTGGCATCCCTGGACATCAGGTATGCAAGTGGTTCACAGACATACACGAGGACAGAATGAGGAAGACTTAAATCTGTCTCACCCTGCAAGGACTGAGGGGATTTCTCTGTAGTGAGACAGAACCCATCAAACAGGCAAAGGATCACACAGGAGTGCTGCTGCCAACACACAGAGCAGAAATACCAACCTCCTCTTTATGTTCAGGACAAAAATGGACTCATGGCAGCTTAGTTTCCCTTAGTCTGGGAGAACTTTAAGAAAATGGCAGGTTAGAGTTCCTACCTGGGTGGATTCTGTTCAAAGACCCACAAGCTCGGGAAATGAGAGCAGCAACAGGCAGACAGGGTCAGCTCAACAGTGTGGTGACTGACCTGGACTCTAGGACCCTCAGCAAGTATGCACCAAACCCCACAGAGAGGTCTCTAGCGCATCATGGGTGCAGGACCACCTTCCTCTTCTAAAACTCAAGTACTGAATAGAGGCCGCAGTCTGTGAGGACTATACCCTATACCCCTCTTCTTCCAGGTACTAACCAATCTCATGTCTCTACCTCACTTCTCCAGAAGGGGGCACTGTTCAACCTCCAGTCAAGACCAGAAGCAGAGAAGTGAGTCAGCTCCCCAATACTTAAAGTAGAGGTACAAGATGACAAAGCACTGGAAAAGGGAAGGCTCAGGGACCCAGGACAGCAGGCCCTACCCAGGCCACATCAAGCCCACTCTGGCACTGCTTCCACAAAGGCCTCACCAACTCCTTGGTCTACTTCTGCCACTCTTTTTTCTTGGTTTTTCGAAACAGGATGTCTCTGGCCTGGCTGTCCTGGAACTTACTCTGTAGACCAGGTTGGCCTTGAACTCAGAGATAAACCTGCCTCCCAAGTGCTAGGATTAAAAGCTTGCTCCACTGCTGCCTGTAGTTTTGCCAGGACATCACACCAAAATAAAGGCCCCTGCAGTCTTCCTATTACCCTGGTAACAGACATCAGGCAGAACCCATTAAGCACTGTTGCTCCTGGTGTGAATTCACTTGGAAGCTACTCTACTATCTGTTTAGTTTAAATCAAGTACCAGTCACAGAGCATAGGCATGTCGTAGTCCTGGCTCTTTCCCACTTGGTTTCTGACGCCTTCTGAAGGTCCTACCTCCTGCATATCAGCACTTACTTCAGGGCCTGGTTTCCTGGGAGCAAAAGGACATCATTCCTGGCTGCCAAAGGGCAAGGAGCTTGATGCCGGGCCAGAGATGTGGCTCACAGGAGCCTGCCAGCAGGACCCCAGCAGTACACATCCCACAGCACCAGCCTCCACATTAAAGGAGAGGTTGTAATTCTACCAACATGAGGGAATGCTGACCTCTGGGAAACAAGACCAGGACTATGTAGATCATGACAAACTGCTCTGTGGCCCTGGGAAGATACAGCCTTGATAGCCAGCCTCACAGGAAGGTAGGTGCCCAGTTTTAACGGCTCAGTTTTCTCATCACTGTCAGAAACAATTTCCAGGTCTCATATGAGAAGCCCAACTTTCTGGGCAAATCTGTTTTTGCAAACTCAGTTCTACTTTTGTTTTCTAAAGACCTGGATCTGCAACATCCCTCTGACAACACCTTAGAGGTAACACTGCACTCCCTAACCGTTAGACACTTTCATTTAGAATGCTGGACTGTTAGCATTGTCCTCACTGACAGATTTCTTTTCGAGGGTACGGATGAATATCCAACACAAAAGATCCCAGGACCGGTCTGTCACCCTGAAGCCACAGAAGGCTTCCTGAGGCCTGCTCACAAGCACAGAAGGTCCTGACACTGGTTCAGAAGAAGAGTCACATCTCAGAAGCTCATGTGGTGTCCTTTGCTACCTTCCAGGTGGACTCTGAGGCTAATCCCTGCAAGAGGGAACCTTCACTGGGAATTTTGGGTTTTAAGCAGCAGGCCATCTGCAGTCCTGGCATCTTTCCACTGGTGTGTAGCTGAAATCTGACTCCAGACCTGAGATGCCCTGGACACCAAGCAGTAGGAGACCGGGGGTTTTTTTCCTGGGTGGTGGACACTGGCCAGTCCAGGAGCCCAAATCAGTTACTTAGCGGAGGTAGATACTGTATTCCCCACAAAAGCCAGTCCAGTCCCCAGATTTGGCTTCTTGCACTTAAATCAAGACAAAGTACATGGAGGACTTCATAAAAAAAAATGAACTCTTCCTCTGGTTGAAATCTATCATTCGATAGTTGGCAGCTTCTTGGAGATATTTTATCTGGGTCGAATTGTGAAATCCACTTGCAAAATGGAGGGTTTTCCAGCTGAAGATCCTGAGGTGAACAGCTCACAAACTTCTCTTGGCTATGGAGCCATCTTCTTAGAGAGCTGCTACTCAGGGAGATAAAACTGGGTCACTGAGAATTATGTCAATGAAACCCATCACATAAGGAAGACCTTGGTCCTTGAGAACTTTTTTACAATTTTAAAGTTATGTATTTAATGCAAAATCATGACATTAGAAACTTTTCCAAAAGGGGTGAAAATGACTTTAAAAAGATCAGCTCACAGGAAAATGGTTCAACGGAACCCAATGAGAACACGGGAGGTGACACCCCTCAAAAGGAGAGGTAGAGAAGCTCATTCGAACCACAGTTCATTTGAAGATGCTCACACACACCCAAGCCTTCCAGTTCTCTAGGCCACGAAATGCCTACTCGTATCACCGACAGCCACGAACACACTAAAAGAACCAAAACAGGCTGGCGGGTGGGCCCGGCACCATTCAGCCTACAGGGCTAGTTCAGACTATATTACTACTTCGCAGACCTAATGGGGCAATTTCAGAATTCAAAGGCTCACACTCCACAACTCTCACCCCATCGGTGTCGAACTTAATGTTTAAAAGTGGTGCCACCTGCGCCTCTCTCCGGTTCTAACCCTGCCCAGCTAGTCGCTCGGGCCCAGACTCATCCCAGGCCTTCCCTGCAGTTCACATGCCACCTGTACACTAGGGAAGGAGAGTCAAGGGACAGGCTCCTCTCCTTCGGCAGCGTGGACCCAGATCGGGCAACCGGAGCAGAGTCCACGCGAAGGAGGGAGGGACAGCACGGTCCTAGACAGAGGACGCCCCCACGCAGCGGGGCGCACAGAGTACCCCCTTCCCCAGAGGTCCCCAAGGAGCCGCCGCAGTTCAGAGGGCAGAGGGCACAGAGCAGCACCGCGGGCCCTGGGATCCTCCCTGGCCGCCCCCCGCCCAGCCTCCCTCGGATTTCTCCATGAAGCTGGGCAGGACGGCGAGGGCGGGCGTCCGTGGGGCCGTGATGGCCAGCGGGCTGTGGGGCAGGCCGCACCTGGTCGGCGAAATCCTCGGCCGTGCCCATCAGGTCGTTCTGTCCCATGGCGGCGGCGGAAGGCTCAGCTGGCAGGTCCTGGGCGCTCGCGCCTGCTGCGGCCTCCACAGGAAGTACCCGGCGGCCGGCCTCGCTGAGCCGCGGCTGCTCTAGCGGCTGCCACGTAGGCCAAGCCTTAAAGGGGCCGCGCCTCCCGCCGCGCCCCGCCCCGCCTGCCGCGCGCCCTCACGCTCCAGACCCCGCCCGCCACGCTCGAGGAGCCTGGCGCCGGCGCACCGCCCGTCACGAGCAGGCCCCGCCTCCGCCGCGCGCCCTTCCCGAGTAGACCCCGCCCCCACGCTCCAGGCCCCACCCCCTCTATCCCCCACGGACCGCCCCTAGCCCTTTAGCCTCTAGAACCCGAAGCACTGACCGCTTTACACCCACACCAAGCAGCAGGTCCCGCCCACCGTGCTGGTTGACTTCCTGCCACCTGTGTCTCCCGCCCGTTGTACTTGAGGCTCCGCCTACCGCGTCATCACAGAATCTGCCCCGCCCCCACCCCGCCCAACACACCGGGCCCCGCCCTTCGTCCCGTACGCGGCGACCTATTCTCTGGCTTCTTTAAGGGGCATAGAGCAAGTACGCCATGTGCGTGCCAAAGTGCTAAGCAGACACGCCCCGGGTTGAGGGTTATGGAAGTCAGGTGGAGGGACTGAGGAGGTGGGGTGGGCACACGGAGCAGTCACTACCGAGCATGCTCAATCGAGGGTTCGACTACCGGCCTGGCTCGAGGGCTTAGCCCCGCAGAGGGACAGTGAGGCTGTCTTGTCGAGATACCATGGAAAAGTATCAGGTGCTGAGATGCCCCCAACCAAGGCCCAGAGTCCGTAGGTAGCAGGACAAGTCCGAGGTTCACACAGCCAGGCCCATCTTCCATCACAGGTTGACCCCATAATCCCCGCAAGTTTCCTCCTCTGAGTCCTCCTTCGAGTCCTCCCAGGGCCTCAGTTTCCCTCTAAAATGATGACTAATCGCCCATTCTGACCTCTGGTGCACGTGCCCTTCCCTCCATGTATGGGGGACTTTAAAGGGAGAACATAGAACCAAAAACCTGAGTGGATTTTTTTAAATTGCTTTTTTCCTGACACGTCAGATTTATTAAATGTCAGAGTCAGTTTATAAAAGCTTCGCTTTCGCGCATTCACTTCTCTTCTCTTTTCTAGCATTCTCTGAGAGAAGGTTTTAGATGCGTTAGCCAAGCAAATGCACTTGTGATGGCAGAAATGTTTAAAGAAAAAAAAAAATCCACTGCTCACTGACCCGGGGTTGGGCTCCAAAGACTCCCTGTATCCTCTGCATTCTATCCTTCCTGAACTGCCTACATATCTTGTCGCTTTCCCCACACTGACAGCAGCCTCAGTCCTCAGGCTCAGTCACCCTCTACCCGACAGCACTGATCTTATAAGATCTAGCTTGCAGACTAGTTCTGAAGGTGTGGCTTCAAACATGAGCTCTGGCTCAGACCCCAGAGTGCCATAGCCACAGGCAAGGCAGGACCTTGCTCCCTAGGCCTCAGTATCTCTCAAGTAAATTGTAGGTAGCACCAGTGCAGGTCACAGAGGATGACTGGGAAGGAAGCGCATCCTTCAGTGCTGAGCCCTAGAGGAAAGCGATGACTGCACCAGTTATATGCGTTAAGGGCCTTATTTGGATGTTGATGTTGGAGAAGGGTACTGGATGGGGGTGTCACTGGGGTTAAGAGCCACTGAAGCCCACTGTTCCCCAGGGGAACTTTCCCCTTGCAGGCCTGGGGGAGGTCCTGAGGCTGTAAAATAAGGGCTCCAGAATGGGTTTCAAGGGAAATTGTATTGGCTCCACCCTAGAGGGCTTCTCAGTCCATCACCGAAGACCATTTCCTCTACAGCAAAATTGAGAGAAGATGCTGGCTTGGGGCCCAGTGTGGACTCATCACGTGTGGGAAATCCAGAATAATGTGCACTTTCTCAAACTCTCTCTCTTCTCTGAGGGTAGATTTTGCAAAAGCTGAGTCCTGGGGCCCTAGGGGTGAACCTGGTGGTGGAGGAACTGGAAACTGAAACCAAGTACTTGATAAAGCAGGTAAGGTGCAGAGCCCTGTGAGGACAGTTTGCAGCAGTGGTTCTCCCACTGCTCACAATCCCAGCTCACAGAGGTCTCTCAGACTCCCCACGATCCTGAGACAAAGCCCCGCTGAGGCATGCTGTAGCATGAGACTTCCTGGAATCCCCTTTTTATTCCCCTCACTCTGGTGAGGAGAGATGTTAAGTCTTACTCAACTAACCACAATGCTGGCCGGCATGCCTGCCATCACTCACTGAACCCAGCAACCCTGCCAACCCAGAACAAAAACCCGTTTCACGGCCAAAGATGGTGAGACTCAGGAGTCCCATCCTCACTCACCGAGGTCGCAGTTTCCCAGAGGATTGAAATTTGATAAGGGGTACAGTGCCGCTGGTCTTACCAAAGGGGAAAGGGGTCAGGGGCAGAGAGGGTCCTAGAGGCTGAGCACAAGGCGCATGACTAGCAGAGCTGGGTGGGGTGCGGCTCCACAGGAGTACCCCAGGGAGGAGTACTGCCATACAAGCCCCTTAAACACCTTCCTCTGGGGTGCTGACTGCGACCTGGGGATGGGGTCTGGAGTGTTTTATCTACCTCCATTACTCGTTAGCTGTGGGGTCAGTTTCCTTATGTCACAGGCCAGTGGCCAAAGTGGCTGCCAGTCTTCTATACAAATAAAGGAGGGTTTGTTGTTTAAAGCTAGCTGCACCTTACCTGTTTTATGGTACACTCCTATACTCTCAGCATTTGGGAAGAAGGTAAATAAAGCTAAATTCAAGGCCAGCTTGCGCTGCACAGTAAAACCTTGTCTCGACAAGCAAGCACAAGCAAAATTAGCCATCTGGGTTTTCTTTTTTTTTTTTTTCGGAGCTGGGGACCGAACCCAGGGCCTTGCGCTTCCTAGGTAAGCGCTCTACCACTGAGCTAAATCCCCAGCCCCATCTGGGTTTTCTAAATAAAACTCAGGTGACGGGTTATAGGCAAGAGTCTGGTGACCTTCTGTTTGTAAGAATGGCACTGAGGTTGATAACACTGACAGTGTCCCTCATCGCCACAACTTCCTCCTCTCCTATCTGACAGCTGTGTCTCCTCCCAACTAGCGTTAGCTCGATTTGTTTCTCACCAGCTAAGCAACTGTGATAAATATCTTTACAGATCTTTATAGGGACTTCCTCCCCTTGAGCATATATAACTTCCTTAGGGGAAAAAAATCTGTGGAATAGGACTTCAGGAAATAATAAAAGAAATTTCTTCCTGTTTGTTTGTTTGTAGGACCTCTCTATGTAGCCCTGACTGTCCTAGAACTCAGTGTGTAGACCAGACAGGCTTCAAACTCAAAGATCCATCTGCCTGCCTCTTCCTCCATAGCACTGGGATTAAAAGTGTGCACTATTATACCACTGAACTACATCCCGTACCCAACACTGCTGCTTCAACTTACTCCCTTTTTTGGGTTTTTGGTTTGCTTTGGCTTTTTTGAGGCAGGGTTTCTCTGTGTAACCCTGGCTGTCCTGAAACTCACTCTGTAGACCAGGCTGGCCTCAAACTCAGAGATCTGCCTGCCTCTGCCTCCTGACTGCTGGGATTAAAGGTGTGTGCCACCACCACGCTGCCAATTTTATTCTTTATGATATTATAGAATAAGTGTTTTGTTTGGTTTTTTTTTTTTTTTTTTGAGACAAGATTGCACTAGGATTTTTATAAGTCCAGGGAGGCCTCAAGCTCAGAGATCCTCTTACTTCTACCTGCTAAGCACTGGGATTATAAACACAAGCCCAGTGAAGGATTTTTCTATCTTTGGCTGACTCTCCTATAAATGGTGTGGTAGCAATGATGATACTGGTGTTGGAGGCGATAGCTGATGTGGTAGTGATGATAGTGGTAGAGGCGGTGGAGGTGGTGGAGGCGGTAGTGGTGGTGGTGGTGGTGGTGGTGGTGGTGATGGTGGTAGTGGTGATGATGGTGATGTGGTGGTGGTGGTGGTGGTAGAGGTGGTGGTGGTGGTGGTGGTGGTGGTGGTGGTGGTGGTGGTGGTGGTGGTGGTGGTGGAGGTGATAGAGGTGGTGGTGGTGGTGGTGGTGATGATGGTAGTAGTGGTGATGATGGTGATGTGGTGGTGGTGGTAGTGGTAGTGGTGGTTAATGATAATGGTGGTGGGTAATGACAGAGATAGAGATCATGACAGCAGAGGTGGTAGGAGCCACTGTTCACTGCACATTTACTAATCGAGCTTGTCTTCCTGACACCTACAGGTAGAGTGTATTGATGAGCACCATGCCAACAAGGCCCTGGAGGAGGTAATGATCAGTGGTTCTCCTGGGACAGTCAGTGCTCAGCAAATACAGGAACTGGATTTCGTGCCCACCTGCTGAGTGACTGGGTGAAGTCACTTGCATGCAGTAAAGGAGTCCACATTTCCGGGACATCCATTTCTTAGTTACCACTTGGGACATCGTTCCCCTAATGGCTACTCTACTACTGACCATCTTTTAAGTCTTTATTTTTTTATTATTGTTCGAGGAGGACAAAATCCACCTTGCACAGCCATGTGTGGTGATCAGAGGACAACTTTGAGGGGTCAGTTCTCTCTTCCCATCTTTTTGTGTGTTCTGGAGGTCAAACCGAGACTGTCATGTTTTCTTTTCTTTTCCTATTTGTTTGATTATCAAAACAGGATGTCACTATGTAGCTCTTGCTAGAACTTACTCTTGCATTCCAAGCTGGCCTCAAACTCAGAGACCTGTCTGCTCTGCTTCCTCCTGAGTGCTAGGATTAACGGCATGCGCCACCACAGCTGGCTTGACCACCAAGTTTTGTTTTTTTTTTTTTTAAATATTTATTTATTTATTTTTCATGTATGTGAGTACACTGTAGCTGTCTTCAGACACACCAGAAGAGGGCATCAGATCCCATTACAGATGGTTGTGAGCCACCATGACCACCGAGTTTTTATTTAAAGCAAGCATTTTAACCCACCGAGCCATCTTGTCGACTCCCCATCTTTTTAAAAACAGGCCTTGTTTTCCTTACATTTGTTTAGCGTATACGCACATGTACACATGCATGACTCGTGCCACATGTAGGGAGGTCAGAAGACAGCTTTGGAGAGATGGCTTTCTCCTCGTGCCTTTACCCACCGACCCATCTCACATTTTCTGAAGTTGTTTTTTTTTTCATCAGACTTGGGGCTGTACCTCAGTGGTGAGCATGGGCCTCAAATTGCTCAGCGCTCTGGGTTCTATCTCCATCACTGGAAAAAAATGTTTTTCTTCTAGTTATAAAAGAAGAACAGTACAGAGCTTGGGAGACACAAAGAAAATGTTTAGAAAGAAAATTAAGTTAATCAGTTAGTTGAATGCGCCAATGCTCACTTGAAGTCCCAGCATTGACTGGATCTTGAGTTTGAGGCCAGCCTGGATGGCACTGTGAGATTCTGACTCAAGAGAGGAAGGGCTGAGATGTGGCTCTGTGGTAAAGCACCAGCCTCAAACACACAGGCCCTGGACTTGGTTCTCAGCATAGAATAGAAGAAAAGGAGAGAGGGAGAACAGGAGAGATGAGAGAGTCAGGGAAGGGTGAGAGGGTTGAAAATTGCCTTCACAGAGCCACAGGTAACTGCAGTTACCAGCTTGATAGATAGCAGCTAGGAGCCATTTCTTTGGGCCTCTCCAGAAATTTCATCTGAGTGAAAGGTGACTTCTCCTCCATAAATGGTCCCTTTAGGGTTGGCTTCCTTCTGGAGTGGCCTGCCCTTGCACATCACCAGTCAGCATGTCTTGTGTCACGCACAGTGTCACTGGAGCAGAAGTAGACCTTGTGTCACACACAGCGTCACTGGGGCAGAAGTCTGACGTGTGGGAAGAGCATGGGTGATTCCGCCCTCACACAGCCATGTGGTCCATTCCCATTCATGCCTGCCAGGCCAGGTGTTTCCCCACCCAGCTTCCAATCAAAGCAATGGTCCATCTGGCCACAGTGTTCAGGCAGCCATTGCTGCAGCCTGACTGGATTTATTTATCTTAAGTACTTCACTATGCCTTTGGACACAGCATCTTTTCCAGCCCAGCCTGACAGTCTCCGAGCACCCTCTGGGTCTGCACCAGTTCACTGGGGGTTGGAGGTCATGCTGGTTATCAAATCCAAGGCTCTATGCATGCTAGAAAAGGGCTCTAGGGGTTGGGGATTTAGCTCAGTGGTAGAGCACTTGCCTAGCAAGCGCAAGGCCCTGGGTTCGGTCCCCAGCTCCTAAAAATAGAAAAAGAAAAAAAAAAAAGAAAAAAAAGAAAAGGGCTCTATTCTTGAGCTTACCTTACAGCTTGTTACCATTTTCATATGTGCTTGTGGGGCTCAGAAAAGTTGAAGAACAAGTCTTGGTCACAAAGCCCGATCACCCCATTCTGGAGACCCACACCAGCCTCCTGGTCTCTCCCCAGCAGACTACGCAGCTTCCTTTCCCCCACGCCATGCCCTGCCCAGAGCCCTTATCTCATCTCTTGGTTGGAGTATGTAGCAGAGCAGTACTGACTGAGACACTCTGCTCCCTCTCTGTACAGCTGATGCCCCTGATGAAGCTCCAGCACTCCAACATCTCTGTGTACCATGAGATGTTCATCATGTGGGACAATGAGGTGGGTTGAAGCACCCACAGCCCAGCAGCTGACAGCACAGAATACTCTGAGAGGCAGGCATTTCCTGGGTCCTCTGCATGATCTCCGATGATCCCCCAACAACCTCATCATATGAGGCCCTGACAGCCCATTTCACAGAGTAGGATGTTGAGGCTAAGGGCAACCACTTCTGGGTCCGTCAGCTCTAACATAGCTGAAGCAAGAGGCCAGATGCTAGGCTCCAGACTGCACCTTTAGTGATGGAGTTTTTGACTTCTTTAGAAAGGGGCTGATCCTGAGGAGCTGCTTTCCTGGCCTCCCCTCTTGTCTCAAAGCTGTGGACCCCTCCCTCCCTTGGCAATAGGATAGGAACATTATTCTCATTTCATGGTGGGGTCTAAGGTGCCAGAGCCTCACAGTTAGTGGATCCTGAGTAGGGCTTCCCAGGCTTGTGTCCTGTTGGCAACTTGACTTCTTGCCTTTGCAATGAGTACAGCTTTCCTAAGTCACACCTCCAGAGGGGGACTGAGGGGGAAAAGGGACACTGAGCAGACTGAGGGGCTTCCACCATGTCCCATCTCCACATCAGTTTCCCTGCTGAGCTGACAACTCAGGGCTAGGGAGAGTCCTCACTGCAGGTACCCTACAGTTCCCCAAGCACCCTGATGCTTTCAGAGACTATCCTGCAGTTAAGGGGTAAAGACAACTCCATAAAGGGCTCTGCGTGTGCAGAGGCCAGGAACAACTGCAGTTTCCAAGAAGGCCAACTAACAACAAGGCCTGGTGTGGTAGGGCATAGGAACAGGGACAAGAGAGTAAGGGCATTAGGCATTGTTACCACTGCCACCACAAATTATAGCTACTGAAAGATGGCCTGGAGCAAGTGATCCTACGGAACCCCGAGGCCCCAATCTTTGAGTAGCTGATTAAGGGGCCTTGTCTTCTGACAGATCTCCTCTCTGTTCCTCTGCCTGGTGATGGATTATTACAACCAAGTAACCCTCCAGAACATCATGGAGAATAAGAGGAAGTTAAAAGAGGTTGTTGACACTGAGGTAAGAGATACTCTGGAGCCAGGTGTGATAGTGCATGCCTTTGGTCCCAGCATTCAGGAGGCAGAGGCAAGCAGATCTCTGTTGAGTTCGAGGCTAGCCTGGTCTACAAAAGTGAGTCCAGGACAGCCAGGGCTGGTTACACTGAGAAACCCTGTCTGGAAAAACCAGAGAGGGGGAGGGGGGAGCCACCTAAACCTATAACCTATACCCCTGAAGACGCCTGCAGGAAAAGACAGAGAGAACTTTGGATCTGGCCTTAGGCTTGTCTTACCTGTGTGGAGTCATTACACTTTTTTGTGCACTTTATCTCAGTTGTATAGCTTGAGGCTCTACAAATGTGCGTGAACCAGCCCCAGCCCCACCCAGCCCCAGCCCCAGCCCCAGCCCCAGCCCCAGCCCCAGCCCCAGCCCCAGCCCCAGCCCCAGCCCCAGCCCCAGCCCCAGCCACCACCCTGCACTAAGGGTTGGGCATTCTTAGTACCCAGAAGATCCCAGGGCAAAAGCAACTGATGGGGTTCTGCCTCCAGAGACCGCAATGCACTGCCTGAAATGCATCCAGATGACTTCAGTGTATGTGGCTCAAATCTGAACACACGTTGTCCAGTCAGCCCCATGCCTCTGAGGTCTAGCCTTGCCTTGATGCTCTTCCTGTGGTCAGCTAGCTGCCTTTGCTCATGGCAAGGAAGTGCTCAGTGAGTCTGCCTCTCCTGCGCTGGTGAGCCTTTGATCACCCCCAGAGCAGGGCTGTAGAGTATGGCTGCCAGGAGCATTGGTGGACGGGCTATCTTTCTTACCTAATCATGTAGAACTAGGTGTTTTGCTGGGTCAGAGAGTAGAGGATGTGGCCTCAGTAGGCATTCTAACAGAAGCTGGTTTACTCTCCCCAGAAACAAAAAGGGCTTCCCTTCCATACGGCTCTTTGGCCTGTCTTTGTATCATTGAGCCTGTTTTTTCCCTGTCAGGTGTTCAAGGTGATATTCTATTATAACTTTAATTTGCACTTCCATATCACTAGTCCTGACAAGCACATTTGCATATGTGTTTTTGTTTGTTATGTTTATTTTATTTTATTTTATTTTGAGGTGACCATGAACTCACACACTAAGGATGACCTTGAACTGATACTCCTGTCTCCCTTCCTCAGTGCTGGGATTCTATGCCTCTATAACTACAATCAGCAACATTTGGGCCATTTGGAGTTCTGTGCCCTTTTACACTTTTAACTCCTCTTCCCATTCAAATTGTTTTCTTGTTGATTT
Source organism: Rattus norvegicus (assembly GCF_021556685.1). Taxonomy (NCBI): domain Eukaryota; kingdom Metazoa; phylum Chordata; class Mammalia; order Rodentia; family Muridae; genus Rattus; species Rattus norvegicus. Next base: position 9,158,182 of record NC_141536.1, read on the forward strand.
GCAAACATTCTTTACATATGGTAGACATCAGTGTCCATATATCTTACCCAGACTGGGACTTGCCAGTTCATTTATTTGATACTACCCTGTAATAAGCAGTGCTTGCTGTAATAGAGGCTAGTTCTCCACGTGGCCAGGGCATTTTGGACCTGGCTTAAGCAGCCTTCCCTACTCCAAGGTCACAAGGTTCTCCTTAATTTTCTTCTAGAAGTTTATGAACTTTTACTTTTTTTTTTTTTACCTTTGGCACAAGTACCCTCCCAAGATCTGAGTATGATTTCCTCTGAGAATTTCTGTACTCCTGTGGCCCAAGTGTCATCTCCCTGAGAGGCTCAGAGGGAGCAGCGTAGTTCACTTCATTGCTGTGCCTCAGAGGCAGGCTCTGGAGTGGGCTTGCACCTCTGTCATTGGTAGAAATCTTAGAAACAGAAATAGTCTCAGAAGCCATGAAATGAGATCTTCTATCAGGACAAGGGTCACAGCAGGAGGAGCAGCCAGTCTCTGGCACCTCAGGGTGTCTTTTAATCCTGATATGAGATTCAGGAGTCCTAGGTACACAGTTTGAAAATGGCAGCCCTGAGCACTAGGTGCACTTTGTGTCGTCCCATGTTGCTGTCTCACAGGCTCTTTGCACTCTGATGGTATAAAGTGCAAGCCATGACAGGCACTCCAGGGCTTCAGCATTAGTGGTAGGACACCTGGTATCTCCAGCTTGTCATTGTTCCCCTCACTGCTTTGGGTGTTCGTATACAGCTTTGCAGAGATGCCTTGGGGGATCCCTGGACCCCTTCCAATGTCACCTCCCCTGCTTCTTCCTCAGTGGATGCACACCATACTAAGCCAGGTGTTGGATGCCATCCAGTACCTACATGAGTTGAACATCGTTCACAGGTGATGGAGCCTCCTCTGGAGATCAGCCACAACTCCTAGGCCCAGAGGCCCAGGCCCGGATTTGGACAGGATGGGGCACCTTCTGTGGACTCCCCTTCTTGGCTGAGAGAACGGGGAGTTTCCTTATGAAGCCCCTGATTGCCTGACTCACCCCAAAGGCACTGGGCTGTGGGAGTGTGGGGGCCAAACAGGGTGGTTCTAAAGGGCGAGGAAGCAGAGATAAGATGCCAAGGAAGAGAGGTGAGGTTGCCTGTAGTGCACAGCCTCTGGACAGGCCAATAAGAGTTGCTGCAATCCAAGCCTAGTCTTTGACCCTTGCACTCAGCTTCAGGCCCAAGATGTTCAGTGGGAAGAATCTGGGTAGTGGCTATCCATATGAGCAAAGAGAATAGAGTGCCCATGTTAATGCCGGAAGTATGGAATGATAGATACCTAATGATGGATACCTCCTCTAATGAAGGACCTCAGTGTTTGTACTTACAACGGGCTTCTTCCCTAATGTACAGAAACTAGATGTCATGTCCTAGGAAGCAATTATTTAATACGTAAACTGAGCACAGCATTTTCTGGAGGAGTGAAAGGGCTGGAACTGGGCTGGTTGGAAAAGCAGGCTTAAGGCTCAGGCATGTGCTAGCCCAAACCCAGGCAGCTGCGTGGTATCAGGGGGCCCTGTTCTTGGTTTCAGGAACCTCAAGCCTTCCAACATCATCGTCATTAACAACAGCTACTGTAAACTGCAAGACTTGAGCTCCCAGGCACTGATGACCCATGAAGCCAAGTGGAATGTCCGAGCAGAAGAAGGTGGCAAGGGAGGAGTGGGAATAAGTGGCGAAGGAGGTGGTGGCTCTTGGCACCCAGAGAGCAGTAGTTACTCTTGGGGCTGGGCTTTTTAACTCCGAAGGTCTAGAGATCTCCAACCTATGGAATAACACACTAGGTTTGCCACTGTGGGAAGGTGCAGGGTCCAAAGGACTCCAACATGTAAAAGAGAGCCTTGGGGGACAAAGCAATGGTTGTGGTTCCCTAAAGATATTAATTCTTATGGGAAAGAAAGTACCCAAAAAGGACAGAAGCTACATAGAAGGGTACAGAAGTTCTCTGGGAGGTAGGCACTGACTTTGCATGTTAGAGACTTGAAATTGTCCAGGAGACAGAAAGATGTTAGGGTAAAAGGGGTGGGGTATATCAACCTGTAACACTGTCATAGACAGACAGACAGGCAGACAGACAGACAAACAGACAGACAGAGCAACCTGGGAAGAGAATTTAGAGTCCTGTGGTGGCAGTGGTAGTCCTTAAAACATAGAGGATAGCTGGGTGAGTAGATAAATGGGTAGACAGATGGGTGGGTTGATGAATAAGTGGGTACATGAACAGGGTGTATGGAGGTATCAATGGGGTGTGCCCTTGGAGTCTGACCCATTGCTGTTTGGCTGGGGACTGGAGGTTTAGAAATGGAGTGACTACCCAAGTCCAGGCACACTGATAGAACAGGGTCAGGACACTGTTTCTGAAGGCTTTAGGTTCAGGAATAAGGCAATTCAGCCAGAACTTTGCCCTAAGGTCCTAACATTTAAAGGGGGTGAGCTGTTCATGGAGAGCCACATTTTGGCTTTTCTGGAACATGTCTCTCTCGTCTCCTGCCTGTTGTCACGCAGAGAGGCACACACTCAGGCCAGCCTGGCAGACAGCTGCCCAGATGGACAAGCCTCCCTAGTGGAGTAAGGTCTGTCAGGACAGTGGCCTCGTTGCCTAAGCTTGCACTTTCTTTTTTTTTTTTTTTTTTGAGAGAGAGAGAGAGAGAGAGAGAGAGAGAGAGAGAGAGAGAGAAGCGAAGATGCTAAAACTGTCCTGGTTGCTAAATATTTTAACCAAGGACAAACAAACATTTTTGCTTATACGTTTGTTTTTGGCTTACTGATTCATGTGGCCATTCTGACTTCTAGATTTTTCTGGTAGTATACGCTTCCCTATGCTGGAGTATAGACATTTATGTACTTTAATCAATAATTAACATTGATAAAGAGTTTTAGGCAACTAATGCGTATAACCCTTGTTACTTTCAGTAGAGAAAAGCTTGCACTTTCCATCCCACCCAAAGAGGGTGACCGAAGGGGCTCCTATTCGGAGCCCTTGCAAAGGACCACTGACATGGGGACAGTGTAGCTGAGTCCAGTGGGGCAAGCACTGTAGTCTCCGCACTGGGAGGTGGACAACCAAAAGAGGAGTGATAGTGCCGGGGGCCAGGCTGGCTCTGTCCTGTTCTTCTCCCCAGGGAACGTAGCACTCAGTGGGTCTTCCACCTTGATTCTGCCCACAGACCCCTGCCAGAAGTCCTGGATGGCTCCTGAAACTCTCAAATTCTCCTTCTCCATCAAATCCGACATCTGGTCCCTGGGCTGCATCATTTTAGACATGGCCACGTGCTCCTTCCTGAATGTGAGCTCCCTATGGGGAGGCTGCCTACTTTCATCCTACCCTCTTTCTTTCTCTGGCCCATGGAGGCTCACTATGCTCACTTTCCTCAGGCCCCTGCCTCAGCTCTTGCTGGGCCTGACGAGAGAGCACTGATAGATACCTTCCTGGCTGAGAAAAGCCCAGGTGATGCCCTCTTTCCTTGAAGGACGCAGAAGCCATGCACCTGCGGAAGTCCATTCGCCACCATCCAGGCAGCCTGAAGCCCATCCTGAAAACCATGGAGGAGAAGGAAATCCCTGGTACAGATGTCTACTATTTGCTTCTGCCCTTTATGCTGCATATCAACCCCTCTGATCGACTATCAATCAAGTAAGCTCAAAGCGAGGTCTTCTTTTAACCCATTCCTATACCTTTCAGAGTTCCACCTTAACACACGCAGCTGTCCTGATTTGCCCACACAAACCACCTGGCAGCCGCTAATCTTAAATAGATGGTGGGATTTTTTTTGTTTTGTTTTAAGATTAGGTCTTACCGGGGGTTGGGGATTTAGCTCAGTGGTATAGCAAGCGCAAGGCCCCCAGCTCCAGGGGGGTGGGGTGGGGATTAGGTCTCACTATGGCCCAGGCTAACTGCAAATCCTCCTGCCTCAGCTTCCTGACTGCTGGAATTACAAGTGTGTTAATCTGGCTTGAATACATGTCTCTTCCAAAAGGATGCAGGTGGCCCTACTTTCCCACTGGGTGCAGGGACTTAACCTTAAGGACATATATATTACTTTCAGGAGACCAGGAAACGTTTCTCTTCTAATAATGTCAGCCAGAAAACCTGTTCATGTTGTTAAGGGAGGTGTGTGAAGGCAGAAGTGCTAGCCCCAAGACCATCCTTGGGGGCTCTGCTGTCCATGGAAGGAGTCCTGTGATTTCAGAGTAGAGTAGGCCCCTAGAAGTGGAACTACAAGGATAGTTACTAGATACACATGGAGTACAGAGAGCCCACCCACCAGGAAGCCTGTGTTCAGTGTCTGCCACTGTGGATCACCCGCTGGTATTCTGTGCCCCTTTGCCAGGGATGTGATTCACGTCACCGTCATGAGCAACTCCTACATGACCTCCTGTGTTGCTCTGAACATGCAGCGGCAGGTGGTGCCCATCTTCATCACTGACGTACTGCTAGAGGGCAACATGGCCAACATCTTAGGTGATGGGGACACGGTGGGCAGCGCTGGCAGCTGCTGTGGCCGGGGCACTAGTTTCAGATGCTTGGTGTCTCTCTCCCACAGCTTGGTCCTAGGCCTGCTGCTTATGCAGGATTAGTGAGTGGGAACAGTGTCCAGGTTACGCCCCTGTACATAATGTACACGGTTGCTGTCAGTAGCCTGGCTCTGCCAATGTTCTCTGTTCTCATTGGTCAGATCCCCTGTGTCGTTAAGACAGTTAAGACCTGTTCACTGCCTATGTTCTCAGGGTCCTGTGCTCTTTTGCTGCACCCCGTAGGGAGCTGGCTGTGTGCTTCCTATGTGCATGGCAGCAGGCACTGTGGGCTCAGGAACAGGCTCACAGAGACTTGGGTTTGATTTTCAGTTGAGTCCCCTTGGCCTGAGGCTAAGAATACTGACTTCACAGCCTGATTGTTGTAGGGCTACAGCCTGCTCCTTCATGGCTTGGTCCTCAGTAGGGTTTTCTATATCCTCGTTCCTTCAGATGTCATGCAGAATTTCTCCCATCGACCAGAGGTCCAACTCAGAGCCCTTAACAAGCTTCTGACAATGCCAGAGGATCAGCTAGGTAAAAGTTCTCATCTTCCCCAGAGACTCCCGGGAAAGGCTGGGAGGTGGGAACTATCAAGCTTTTACTACAGACTTTCCTGGCCAGTGCTACTAACTGGGACTCTTCTTGATTCCATGTTTATTAGTGAAGGAGGGTGGGAGAGAGGCTGGCTTCTCTGCATGATTGCCAACAGGTCAACAGGAAATCCATCTAGCATCAGGGAGGCCGAAGCAAAAAAGATTGAGAGCCAGCCAGCCTGATCTATAGGGAGACAAGGCTTTTTGTTTTGCTTAACTTTGTTAACACTTTCTGGGTGACATAGTGATACTAGAAATCGATCCCAGGGCCTTGTGCAATGCTGGTTAACTGAACTACCTCCCTAGCTCTTGTTTGCAGTTTGAGAAAGAGTCTAAATTGCCTATGCTAGTCTCAAACTCGCTGTGTAGTCCAAAAGGTCCTTGAACTTCTAATCCTTCTGCCTCTGGAGTACCCGCGAGTACCAGCACCTTCACCTGGTCGAAGAGACCCTTCTCTCTGTCCCTTCATCTCTACAGGGGGCCTGAGTTGCTTGTTCTCCACTTTTATAAACAACACCATGACTGAAATGGGTTACAATGCCGACAGTGGGCCTCACCAACCCCCCAGAGCTGCCTCTTGCTCAGCCTCATCAGAGTGGGTTTGTTGTAGCTGTTTCCTGGGTAGCAGTGTCCCTAAATCCAAGATCCTTATCACAAGCCATGTCTCAGCTCAGTCACAGCCACAGGCCCTGGGGTCAAGCAGGCTGGGTTTCCTTGTTTCATGAAGCTGCTCCAACTCTGTGCCTTAGCACTGGGCATAGTGTCATGTTCCTGGGCTCTGTCACTCTAGAGGCTGAGGCAGGAGAGCCGCTAGAGCCCAGGAACTCCAAATTAACCTGGACAACCCAGAATGCAGACCTTGGCAGCTGATCAACTGCTTATACTCTATGAATACATGGGCTGGTCACTCTCTCTTCTCTGCCCTTGTGTCCACCCACCTGGATTCTCCGGCGGGCTCCCAGCAGCCTCTGGGTGCCGCATCTGGGTCACACAGCCCAGCTCCTGCTGTGCACTCCACAGGCCTGCCGTGGCCCACAGAGCTGGTAGAGGAGGTCATCACCATCATAAAGCAGCATGAGAAGGTCCTGGATATTCTGCTCAGCGCCTGCTCCCTGCTGCTGCGTGTTCTGGGCCAAGGTGGGCAGGCAGGGTGAAGGAGCTCTTCCCTCCCACCCATCCCTAGCCTCTCTCTGCTGTTCCTGTTTGAGCTTAAGTGACTCCATCTCAGAGTGATGGAGGGCATAGTTAGGAGTCTGTATACACTGGGTCTACATGGGGCCTGACCCAGCCTTCTGGGACCCTGGACAAGTTCCCCAGCTATGACATAGGAGCTAGACAGGTGAGTCTTCTGGGCTTTCTTGAGCAGGAGAGGTTTGGAGGATGATTGCCAGCAGGGGACAGGACTACACTGAAGTTCTTAGTAGAAGTCCTTGTCACTGAGTCCCCCCTAGTTCTTTGAAACAGGAAGAAAGCTTAACTAGCTCCATCTTTTAGCCTGGAGCATCTAGTTACTCCTTTACCTTTCTAGTCTTAATACTGAGGGTCTACTCACCACACAGATTGTGTCTTTCTCTTGGTGCTTGTGTGTCAAATCCAGGCCCCCTTGCATGCCAGGCAAGCACTATACCACTGGGCAAAAGCCCATAAATACTTTAATTCAAAGAGGTGATGCTGTCCCCAGCTAGGAAGGGAGGACTCTTGTCCATCTTAGAGCCCCAGCTGCGGGCTTGACCGATGCTCTTTCCCTGGCCCAATCAGCACTGGCGCATGACTCAGAAGCTGAGATCCCGAAGAGCAGCTTGATCACCTCCTTCCTGATGAATGCCTTGCAGAGCCACCCTAACTCTGAAGGCCTTGTTCTTGTGACCTACAATGTGCTCAGCATCATCTCTAGCCAAGGTGTGTGGCCTTTGCCCTTGTTTCTGCTCTAGGGCAGAGTAGAGGCTTTGGGAGGAGGGTGGAAGTGGGGCTCGTTCCCAAGATGGAGAGCCATACTGTTCTCTGTTTACAGTGGCAGCTATGGGCACCTCTCGGAAGCTGGGGACAGTGGCCAAGAACTGAATGGCTGGCTAGTGGGTCAAATCAAGGCTAGGCACCGGGCTACTCAGACTTCTTACCCACACTTAAGCCCACTTGGGTGAGAGGGGTATTAGGATTAGGCATTAAAATAGACCAGCCAGGCAGATTAGGTGTTGCATCAGCCCACGGGGAAAAGGTAGTGCTGGGGAAGGCTTCCTGGAAACTTCCCTTCCAAGTGCTATGGCTGCTCACAGGACAGATCTCAGAGGAGCTAGAAGAGAAGAGATTGTTTGAGCTTGCCCAAAAGCACCTGGAGCGCTTCCAAGAGGACAGGGACATCTGCCTCGGTATCCTGAGCCTGCTCTGGTCCCTCCTGGTAGATGGTGAGGCCCTCCTGCATAAGCCCCACTGCATGAGACCTACTAGAGAAGTTCTCAACCTGTGGATCTTAACCGCACAGGAATGAGTTTCACAGGGATCCCCTGAAACTATCAGGAAACACAGAGATTTACATTATAGTTTATAATAGTAGCAAAATTACAATTATGAAGTAGCAACAACAATACTTTTATGGTTGGGGGTCACTGAAACATGAACTGTATCAACGGTTCTAAGTCTGTCATGATGACCAACAGATTAAGAACTGGTGCTTGACAGCTTGTCCCTTACACACAGGAGGGCAATCCCAGGCCCCATGGGGATCCTTGGGGAGCCTAGTTCATGGGCACAGTGAGACACTACTGGGTAAGAAAGAACACTCTGTCCAGAGGTCACCAGAGCATTTGAGGCCCTATCCTGGTTTCCAGGCCTTCTCTTCTAGATACTAACTTGCCAAGGAAAGAGAGCTCCAAGCTATGGCAACCCAAGAATACCACAGAGATCCTGCTAATGCCACTAATGCTAAAGTCCCCATCTCTACTGAGGTCTATTGCAAACTCTGGCAGTGGAAAGCCCCATTTCCCATTTCTGAGGACACCTGTCCCCTTGATTCTCCTCTGTTGTTCTTGGTGAGAGGGGGCAGTGTAGAGGGGCACATATACAGCAGGTACTTCTGTTCATTCCTGGCTTGGCGTCCCCCATCTCTGTCCTGGATCTAGTTGACACTGTGAACAAAGAGCCCTTGGAGAACCTCTCAGTCTCAGTCACCTGGGTGCTGGCTTTTCATCAAGAGGACATGGAAGTAACAGAGGCTGGCTGCGCAGTGCTCTGGCTTCTGTCCTTGATGGGTGAGCAGCCTGAGGCCTTGGTTAACAGGGAGGGTGAGCCTGGACACACAGACAAGGCTTGTTCTTTGCAGGCTGCATAAAGGAGGGTCAGTTTGAGCAGGTGGTCGTGCTGCTGCTGAGAAGCATCCAGCTATGTCCTGGCAGAGTACTGCTGGTGAACAATGCACTCCGCGGCTTGGCCAGCCTTGCAAAGGTGTCTGGTAAGTCTGAGACAAGCCAGGCTGCCACCTGGAGGTGGAACAAAAGCCAGCTCCCTCCAGTGATGTCCACCTGGTGACCCCAAACTAGAAGAGGAAGAAGCCTCCAGGAAACACCCCTGGGACTTCTCCATGTTTGGTGTCTTGGGTCTACCTGCCCACTAGATTCACATCCCACAGCTGCACAGGTTCCCTACACATAGGTCTGTCTCCAAGTCCAGGCTTATGCCAGGTCTCCCACTAAGCAGCGTCAGTCTTTCTTTGTAGAGAACCCTGGGTCCAGGGTCATGCAATGCTCCCACCCTGGTCTGTCAGGGCTCCAAGGGCTATCTCCTTGGCTTCACTCCTGCTCATTTCTACCCGTGACAGTCTACTGGGCTACTCAAACTAGTGGGGCCTCCTGGAGGGCAGTTGGGAATCTTGTTTCCTAATTTGACCCTGACACCCTTACACAAAGTACCTTGTTTTTTTTTTTTTTTTTTTTTTTTGGTTCTTTTTTTTCGGAGCTGGGGACCGAACACAAAGTACCTTGTGAGGGAGGTTTCGGCCCCTCTGAGGTCCAGTTAACTGCTTCAGGGTAGGAGGGCCACCTGCACAGGAGGCTCTTCTCCATAGTGCCACACCAAGGCCTCCATTTCCTTGCAAGGCAGAGGAACATAAGTGCTGTATTTCCCTTGGGCATGGGGCTCATTGCTAACAAGTGCAAAGCTTGTAGAGAAGCAAAGTCGTGCAACCACCTCTTACATTTTACAGAGCAGGAACAGCCCTGACTTAGGAGCTTCCTTCACAGAAGGCAAGGGTTCCTTGCAGAAGAGCTCTCCCAGCAACCTTATGACCAGTCATGCTACTTGCCGGACACTGAGTACAGGGAGCTGAGAAGTAGAGCGGCTGCAAAGGAGCTACACTAGACTCTATTATATACACAAATTTCCATGCCTCCCACTCCAGAACTGGTGGCCTTCCGAACAGTAGTACTGGAAGAGGGCAGCAGTGGCCTCCACCTCGTCCAAGACATCTACCAGCTCTACAAGGATGACCCTGAGGTGGTGGAGAACATCTGCATGCTGTTGGCCCAACTGGCCTCCTACAGTGAGGACCCTTACTTACCTTGTCCTCTCTGTGGCAGGAAGGGAAGGAGCCCCAGAGCCTGGTCTCAAACCCCTGTAACTTGCCACTCATTCACTGAGTCAAAGTGGCACCTGACCAACCTTAACCGGCTGGTGGGCAAGGATCCTGAACCTCCCCATCTTCTCCGCTCCCCTGCAGAGGAGATCCTGCCAGAGATGATGTCTGGAGGCATCAAAGACCTAGTCCAGGTGATCCGGGGGCGCTTTACCTCCAGTCTGGTAAGTAATGATGACACTTTTTACTTTTTTTTTTTTTTTTGGTTCTTTTTTTCGGAGCTGGGGATCGAACCCAGGGCCTTGCGCTTCCTAGGTAAGCGCTCTACCACTGAGCTAAATCCCCAGCCCCATGATGACACTTTTTATCAAGCCAGAACACTTGCGTTGCACTGACTCAGAGCTCCACACGCCTTTCCCTGTGACTGGGCTGAATCCAACCCCAAATGAGAAGTGCAGCCAGACCACCTGAAAGATTCCATCAGTCCGGGTTATGTCATCAAAGTAATTGCTCCTGGATCCTGAAGCCACTGTTTCCGCCTTCTAGGAGCTGATTTCTTATGCTGATGAGATACTTCAGGCATTGGAAGCAGCTACACATCCTAGCCCCCAGGAGGATCAGCTTGAACCTCCTGCAATGCTGGAAGCCTCCAAGGTCTCCCCACTGCAGGCAGATCCTCTCCTCAGGCCCTGACATGCTGCCCTCCAGGTCCTGTGGTAAGGGAAAGTATCACTAGGTCCAGTATTGTATCTTGCACTCCATGGTGACTAATAAAGAAGCCCCAGGGTATTCCTGGCATACCTGGCCATTGTGTCCGTGGTCCTGCCTTGCAGGGTCTCACAAAATTCTAGATGATGGGAAAAAAAAACTGAACTTCCACACACTCCATTTTTATCCATCTATTTATTTTTGACAGTGCTGGGAAAGGAACCCAGGGTCTGACACATATTGAACAAGTGCTCTCTGAGTCACATCTCAGTCCACAGCTACGTTAAAAAGCAGACATCGGGGGTTGGGGATTTAGCTCAGTGGTAGAGCGCTTGCCTACAAGCGCAAGGCCCTGGGTTCGGTCCCCAGCTCCGAAAAAAAGAAAAGAAAAGAAAAGAAAAGAAAGGGAAAAAAAAAAAAAAAAACAGACATCTGCCATTATATGCATGACTGCACCTGTTCTAAGAGTTGTCACATAAACCCATGAAGTTCACTGGTCATTCTGTACTTGTTGCTAGCCAGAAAAGCTGTTGGCAGGACAGTGGGAAGATGGCCTTTCTGCTTAAACTTTTCCAGGTGGTAGATAGGGTCTTAGACCTCTGGGTGTACCTGTGCCCCAAGGCTCACGCCAAGGACTACTTGGAGAACACCATACTGGACTTTGACATCTTAGGCCAAGCAAAGGACATAGGAGTGAGAAAGTACCTTCAGCAGAGTAGCTTTAAGAACATCCTCAATGGGCAGTTGCTGGGCTGCCAGACTGGTTTGCAGCAAACTGAACGCCCTTAGCCTGGATCCCTTAGATCCAGCAGAGCTTTTCCCCTTACCTGCAAGAGAAGACGCTTCTTGCTCCTTAAGGGAAGGTGCTGAGTGCTCTGGCGGAAACCAGCTCTGCTCTTTGTGAAGTGGTAGCACAGGCGGTCAGCAGACACAGGCTCTGCAGCACACTCACCCATTCCAATGATGCTCTCTCTCCTCCGAACCTACACCCCTGACTCCTGCCCTGTATCTGACCAGTCTACGTCAACACACAAGTGCAGGACCAGTCCCTAGTAGTCCAAGAGGAAGTTCTAGTAGCTCACATGCCACAGGCCTGCAGCCATGGCTCTGAGAACGCTCACCAGAGACAGAGTCCCTGCTAAGCAGAGACTTGATAGGCTTCATAACCCCATCCCACTGCCCCTGGATCGAGGAGTCACTGCAGGACAGGGTGGCGGCGACAGCAGGATGGTGCTAAGCATACTCGTTGCAGTGGTGTGGAGTGGCGGCTGGGGCACGCCGGTCTGCAGCAATGCTCTCCCATTTCCGTTTTACCATGATGTAAAGCCTCATTGCTGCTTGGGCATCTTGGACCTGGGGGACAGAAGCATTGTTGACCACCCAGCTAGCGAGAACACATGACTACAGGCCACAGAAGTAACCCTACAACTATTGAGTCTTCATGCTAGCCACGGCACTGAGGCTGCAAAGCCAAGAGAGACACGAACCTCCCTGTATGACTATGGTAGGGCAGTGAAGGAGAAAACCATACAAAAGAAATGGTTGTAGCAGAACCTGAAGCTAACTCTTGTGCTTCAGACTCAGCCACTGTTTATAGGGGCAGAAAGAGAAACTCCATAGCAGGAGGAACCTGGAGCTTCACAGCAGACACAGCTGAGACATGCACAAGGGCTCAGAGTCAGAGGCTACCACAGGGGAACCTGCTCTCCTGAAGCAGACTGCCTGGCCAGAAGACCCTCAAGTCACAAAGTCCTAAAGCACCTGTGCTAGGGTTTGGAAAGGTCCCCCCTGCCCCCCAGGTTATCAGTGTGGCAATGTAGGGTAGTGGGACCTTTCAGAGCTGGGGTCTAGTGGGAGGTCAGATGGCACTAGAAACACAAGGTAATCCCCGGGGCGCCAATCAGTTCTGCCAAGAGTGACCTGTTTCTCCTTCCTCCTTGGCATTTCTCCAATCAGCTAAGCCTCATTACCATGACATCCCCAACCTCAGGTCAGTAACGGGAAGTATAAAGTCTTCAACTGCTCCAAATCTTTACAGTATTTGACTCTTTGCATTGAGTTCAAGTTAAATGCAAATATTTAAGATACAACAACATTCTGTAAGCCTGCTCTGCCTGGGGTCCTTTCCTGTTTCTATGGTCAAGTGAGACATCCCTAGGTGTTAGCGTCAGATGTCATCGCCCATCGATACTTACTGAACAATGCTCTGCCTGTTGGACCCTGAGCCCCAGAATTTTCTCAGAAAGTTGTTTCAGAGACGGCCGTGCACTCTGTAGAGGAAAGAACACCACAATGTGCTGCTTCCATAGGCTTTGCCAAGGAGGACACAATGGCTCCTAAGCACACCCAAGTGACCTACAGTCTTCCTTTCACCAGGAGTAATTGTGGCACTTACCGCCGTGACCACCAACCTGCTATGGCTTACAACATTGCTCAGCAGCCAGTAGAGGAGCTGGGGGTCAGCAATATTCCAAGTGGTAGAGGAGTGCTTTAATTATTGTGGTTTTGGGGTTTTTTTTGTTTTTTTTTTTTTTTTAAAGATAGGGTTTCTTGTAGCCCTGGCTGTCTTGGGACTTGCTCTGTAGACCAGGCTGGCTTCAAACTCATCCGCCTGCCTTCGCTTCCTTAGTGCTAGAATTAAAGGTGTGTGCCACTACACCTGACTTAATTTTTTTTCTAGTTCTTATTTGTTATACAGAGGTATGTATAGCTGCACGTTGGCATATGCACATGATTGCAGGGCCTGAGAAAGCTAGAGATGCCAGGGTTCCTGGAACTGGAGTTGCAGGGATTGTGAGTAACCTGACACAAGTGCTGAGAATTGAACTCAGGTCCTCTGCAAGAGTAGCACTGAACCATGTCTGAGGACAACCTCTTCTGCCTTCACAGCTGTTCCAGGGATGAAAACCAGGTTGCCAGACTTCTGTGACAAGCGCTCTTATTAAAGATTAAAATGAGAAAAATAAACTGAATCCCTTTAGCCAGGCGGTCAGTGCCAGGAACTAGTCATGGCCCACGACTCATTCATTACATACCTTTACTAGACTCCTGAACGGTTTGAATTTTTGGGTGTCCCTGATTTTCTTTTTCGGATGTTCAAGGAACAGAACCTAGAAGAAAATGACAACTATCTCCATTTCAGTCTGCAACAATGCCCCCCTTTCCAGATACCACCTCACAGGGCACCACAGGGTATTAACGCTCAGAAAAAAGCAGTTTCCCAAATTAATTAACTGACCTAAGGTGATGCCCACTACGCAGAACCATGTTAACAAGAATAAAATCCTGGCCGGGTGTGTGGCGCACACTTTGAATCCTAGTGCTGTGGAGGCGGAGGCAGGTGACAAGCTAAGACCACACAGTGAGACCCTGTCTCAAAAACAAAAGTAAAATCTGGACACCAATGATGTTGAGAAAAAGTCAGCCGGCCACCGACTTCTCTGAGCTGATTGTTCCTGGGGAAATAAGTCATGAAAATCAACAGCTCGTCCTGCAGTGTAACAGCTTCTAGACTCATACAGTCCAAAGAAGTGACCACTAGAGGAGGCAGGTGTGGCCCTGGTGGCAGTCTTCTCTAAGGTGACTCATTATATCAGTGAGCAGGTGGCTTTGGTTAATTTTTAATTGTTGACCATTTGTTATTTCCTTTCTTGGTACAGGGATGAAACCCAGGGCCTGATACACATGAAGCACACATCCTGCCACTGAGCTAACACACAGCTCTAGCCCTGAATATTTGAATGGGAATTAAACTCCCATCTAGAGGTTCCTCAAACACATGAATCCAGTGACACTACAGTCACATCGAGGAAGGGCAATGTCCACTGTCTAATCGCAGACATCTAAAAGGGCAGAAGCTAGATGTCACATGACCTAGCACTGGGCAGTCATGTGAGCTCAATCACCTACTGGCTGGTTGTGTAGCCAGCCTGTAAAGGTTGGACCGGCTGGAATGGCACCCCGAGGAGACACATGCCTATCCAGTTCCTTTCCTATAAACACAGCGGAAGCAGCAGCAACATGCAACTCAGAAACTCGGGGTGCTGAGGAGCAGTGGGGGAGTCATCTGGATGCACACCCACTGCTCTCCTAAAACCTGCTCCCAACACCCTAAAACTCAGCTCTGCTACCCATCAAGTTTCTTCCTCAAAGGATTAAACACCATCTTTTTACATTATATAACTCTGGTGGCACCCAGCAAGGCTCTGATGCCTGGCATTAAAAGTCCTGGGGCCGAAGAGATGGATTAGCAGTTAAACAAGCACTGGCTGCTCTGGAGCCTTTCTAGAGGATCTGAGTTCAATTCCCAGAACCCATAAGGGAACTTACAACTGTCTATAACACCAGTTCCAGGAGATCTGGCACCGTCGCACAGGGCAGGCAAAACATCAATGCGATAAAAATAAGCAATCTCTAAGCCCAGCACTCAGGAGGCAGACAGGTGGGTGGATGAGTTCCAGGCCAGCCTGTTCCACATAGTGAGTTCCAGGAGAGCAGGGCTACAAAGAAACCTTGTCTCTAGAGTCGACCAAACCAGATGACAATGCAAGTGTCCCTTTTGCCAAGTAGACTATGCTGCCGTCTTCCTGAACCCTCGAATGGGCCAGGCAGCATTCTTGTGATCGTAAAGTGATCCCTTTAATAAGCCCAGGCTAGGGGGTTTCCAGCACACAGCAATGCACAGATACAAACCGGACGCATCGCAAGCACCCTAGGGCTTAGACAGTGTACGTAGATCTGTCTCTGCTCACGGGGCACATAGGTAGACATCAGGCCATCTGCCATGTCGGTCAGATAACATTCAAAGCCCCCTACTTGGAACTGTTAGTACTCTGGCACTAAAACCCCAATGTAGTCAGGACTCCAAAATCTACCTCATGTGGCCTCTTGAACACAGCCAGTCCTCAGATACCTGATACTATTCCTAGAGAAATCTCAAGTCAAGATAAAAAATCAGAATGAAAAAGCCCCTCGAGTGGTGCTTCTGGGGACAGGGATGTAAGGCTGTGTGGCTCACACAGAAGAGCTGGTGGACCCAAGCCCAGCACCTTTAAATCATTGCGGAGCGCGTGCCCCACCAGGATTCTGCCCTTCAACATTGCTGCCACTTCCTTCTTCACAACTTCAAACTCTTCTCCTGAAAACCAAACGAAGAAGTGGTTAACAACACACACCTCACCCAGACTCTAAGGGAGCCGGATTGGTGACAACAGGGTATCTTCATGACACACGAAGCGGTGGCTCCCTCGGAGTCCATTTCCCCAAGGCAGTGGAAAGGCTGGGAGGGACCCCCTGTGCCCGATGCTCTGCTCCCACTTCTGGGGACAGTGGGAAAAAAGATGAGAGCTCTACTCAAAGCCAGCCACGGCCAGTGAACTGGCACCAGTTAGCAAACTACTACTGCTAACCTAGAAGTCCAGGAGCATGTAGACTCTCAGGGACACGTGGCAACATGCTTCCCATTCTCATACTCAGGAAGACCGCATGGACCCTAGGGTCCTGTCTAGTCTTTCCCAGCAGACATCCTTTGGGGACTGTCCTGTCCCCACCTCTGCTCGAATGGGCTCCAAAACCACCTCACTGCCCAACTCTATTCAAAGCTAAATGGCTGGCCTCTCTTATGAGACACAAAGAAAGAGCTACTGGCCAACGCATAGTTTACGGAACAACAGGCAATGGGTGGTGAGGAGAGGGAAGAGGCGCAGGTTGCATCCCTAGTGGTCTCCAGGTCTCTCTAGGAGGCAGGCTCTGAGCATCCTGGATGTCCTCGCCTATTACAAATCAGACTCAGCCTCCCTCTGCTGTGTTGGTTCACTTCTTCCAAATACCTTCCTATCTAGCTCCTGCTTCAGAACCAGTCTTCTGACCTCTACCCTGTTGTCAATTCCATGACCACAAAGATCCTGCTGGAGACCTCTCTGCCAATACTGTATAATTTCCCGAAGAGACCTGGTGATCTGCCCTCCCAGCTCCTACCATGTACCCTACTCAATCTTCATGATCCCTAACACACTCACTCCATTTTACTCCCTCTGCCACACAACAGAAAACAACCCTGGAGCAGTGTCCTGAGTAGGGCAAAGCACAGGACACGAACAGCACAATAGCCAGGAAAGGCACCTTTGCTATCTGCAGTCTGCTATTCTGGGAAGAGGTAAGCAGGGTCCAGAACAAGGGAAGTAGAAGAGAAATGAGTCCAGCTACATCCCCACTGCTACACTCAAATCTCACGGACATCAGTCATACCCTGCTTCAGGTTCTCAGGCCGGATCCCACTGACGGCTGTCCTGTAGTCAGTCACTGGCTCAGTTGGCTTGACGTACTTGTCATAAACACACTTCCCATACTGGTTCACGATGGACACACGGGCTGCGATGCTCTCCTCCCCTTTGGGACCCACGCCCACCATCTCACAATCCAGGGCCAAGGCTTTTGTCAAGCTAGAGAACCAAAGGCCCCAGTGTAATAAATACCTTGGGCTGGGATTCTGGGTCAGTGAGCCCAGTCCATTCAGCACCACTCTGCACCCTAGGACCCCCCGCTGGGCAGTCGTGGCAAGCTCAGCTTGCTGCTCCTCCCGAGATCCCAGCAGCTATGGCCCAAGCTCAGCTTACCCGCCAAAGGCCTGTTCCTTCACCAGGGAGATGGTACTTGTCCTCTGCCCCAGTCTCTTCCGTACCAGCATGGCTGCCTCTGGGCCTACAGCAGCCTCAATATCATCTGGATCCACATCATCAAACCAGATGTCTTCCCTATGAGACAAAGATGACAGCACCTGGCTGTGAAAAGACCCAGGGCACTGGATGCCTCTCGAAAGGACTTCTGCCCACCGGATAGGGTGTGTGGAGCAGGAGGGCTGGTGGTGAGGGGCAGCACCGTAAAGGCTTGGCAGGATTGCTCCTCCTTCACACTCAGTCCAGCTGAACCTGCTGTCCCACGTCCTTTTACCACTGTTCTTTTTCTGTCCTTTATCATCTGTATGAGTGTTTTGCCTGCAAGTGTACTTTTCACTTACGTGTCTGCGGCCTGACAGCCAGAAGGGGGCATGCATCATGCATCAGACCTCCTGGACCAGAGTTACAGAAGGTAGGAACTGGAGATTTAACTCAGCTCTCTAGGAGAGCAGCCAGCGCTCTGAACCACTGATCCATCTTTCCAACCCTCACCACTGCTCTTTTAATTTGCAAATATATCTGTTATCCAAGACTCAGGAACAACAGATAAAACACAAAGAACGTGAAACAGAAGCATGGGACCTACTTCAGTAGAATGACTAGACATTTTCCAATTAAACCAGAGGTTTGTGATTGATCAAGAAACACAGGTAGGAGTGCATGGCAGAAAGGGACCTGTGCCTTGCACTGTGCTCACACTTTAGAAGAGCAAGACAGAGTCGATACTGGGTGCTTCATGGCTATCTGGTGAATGGCAGCCTGACTTTCCAGCCTGACTTCAGTATCAAAAAGACTCAGCTCATGGGCCTCTCCATTCCATTTGCATTCTTCACTAGGACACCCTGACACCTCCCCACCCCCACACAAATGCTAAAGTGAATGTCTGTGTCTTCCCTGCTTATAGCAGCTCAGGAGGGAGGGGCCTTGTAGTCTCTCCAATCCAGCCTGCCTATAAACTCAGAAGAGGCAGTCAAAGTCACTCCCTTTACCCTTCAGCAACTCTATCTTGTAGCCCATCTTGGCGCACTTAGCTTGACCTGACACAACTCTCATAAACACACTTCCCATACAGGTTCCAAGGAGATGTTCTCCATACCCTTGGGGCCCACACCCTCCACTACATAATCCAGGGTTTTCTTTAGGTTCAAGGGAAGGCAGGAAAAGCCTAGACTATAGGAAGCCTGCCTGCCTGCCTGCCTGCCTTATAAAGTGTATCCCATCCAGGTGATGTCACCAGGGGGCCCATTAAGTTGCCAAAAGACACTAAGCATACATGGTGCAATCCATGTCCCCTATTTACACAGATGATCATGCTGAGGAAGAAAGGATATAAGAAACCTACCCAAAGCCATCGACTGGCAAAAAATGCAGGACTGGGTTTCACAGGAGTCCTTCTGGTTCCAGCACACATTATGACAAAATATTTGTGGCTCTTACCTTGTGCCAAGCTCTACACTGGAGCCAAAGGCACAGCATTAAATGTATAATAGGGTCTGCCTTCAGCACCCACACTCTAGGAGAAACAAGTGAGGAATAAACAGAACTAACATCATCGGGTTGGGTGACAGACTACCAGGGCCAAATAGTGGTGGCGAAGAGGCCACATGGGCATTCGGGACCATCTGTTTCTGTGGGCCCAGTAGCAAAGGATGTTCCAGGTACGTACCACGGCAGAACTGATACTTACTCAGTGGGCGTGGGCTGGCTCAGGATGACAGCTGCCTCCTTAGCTTTCCCCTTATGCTTGATGTCCCCTTGGTGAGAAGAGAGGTCACTGCGTGTCCTCTTCTCGGCTCCTTTCTTCTGCTCTGTTCCAGAGGCATTTGTGGGAGGTACTGGTGTCTTCCTGACCTTCTTAGGTGCAGATGTAACAGAATCCCTAGTGGGCTTGTCGTCTTCTGTCCTCTTGTCTCCCTTTGATTTATCTGAGGTTTTTTTTCTGTTCTTCTGGATTATTTGGTGATGTATTTTGTCATCCAGTTGAGAGATACGAGGTTTTTCTGGGGCCTCTGACTTTCGTTTCAGCAGCTAATGGAACCAAAATTAAATATAAGCCACATTTATTACTTTAAAAGCCACATTTAAATTTTGAACTGACGTACCACAGACTGAAGAAAGCTGTGTGCATGTGTATCTACCGTCCACACGGACAAACCAAACCACAGACTGAAGAAAACCATGTGTGCGTGTGTATCTACCGTCCACACTTTTCCCATCACCATCACTAAGGGTGGTTCTCACTTCTTTATTTGGAGTTGCATTTAGAGTGCCTTCCATGGTCAACATTGTGGGCCACAATGGTCACTTCCCTTACACTATCTCTGGAGGCTGGCTAGAGCTCCGAGCCTGAGGAAGACCCGGAGAAGGGTGCTCAATGGCAAGAAAGAAGTCCTGTGAAACCAGTCATGGTTGATCCAGGTACAGAAGAGGTCCAGGATAACAATTTCTTCCTTGCATTCAAATCTCCAGTAAAGACCACAGCAAGACAGCAACCAGCTGAGAGCTGTTGTGGCAAGTATCTACTTCCTCCCCTAAGTAAAGACCTGAAGGATTTAGATTCTTGTAGAAGCCAGAGCCAGCTCCATGTTCCTATAGTAAATATGTACTCCATGCACATTTAATATTACTTTACTTTCTTGGGAGAAAGAACAAGAACCATGTCCAGAGCCCAGACTGTCCACAGGGTTTGGCTGGTTCTGGGTGTCCAGATAGGAAAATCCACACTAAGGAACAAGGTGGAGTGTTGTTGTGGAGCTCAGGAAATTCCTTACTGTCTTTCTTATTAACTGACGCTCTATGACATACATGCTAAAAGACTACCTAGAAGTCAACAGACTGAATGCATGCTCAATATCCCAGTTCTGCTGTTTACATGCTGTGTGACCTTCCTTTAACCCAGACCCCTTAAGCTCTGTGTCACAATTTCCTCATCTAAGAAACAAGGACAGTAAAAACTGCTAACTAGGGCTGGAAAGACAGCTCGGCTGTTAAGAGCACCGACTGCTCTTCCATAGGTACTGAGTTCAAGCCCCAGCACCACATGGTGGCTCACAACCATCTGTAAATGAGATCTAATGCCCTCTTCTGGTGTGTCTGAAGACAGCTACGGTGTACTTATATAGACTAAATAAATAAATAAATCTTAAAAAAAAAAAAAAAGCAGCTAACTAGTATGTAAGAATTTACGAGTGAGGGGTTGGGGATTTAGCTCTGTGGTAGAGCGCTTGCCTAGAAAGCGCAAGGCCCTGGGTTCGGTTCCCAGCTCCGAAAAGAAGAAAAAAGAAAAAAGAAAAAAAAAAAAGAATTTACGAGTGAGAGTGGGTATAGTGGCTAGGGATTGGGGAGACTACCTAATGTAGGAGGACAACCACTAGCGTGGGTATACACCGAGCTACACTAGTTCCAGAGCAGTCTGGGTCAGAGTTCTGGAACATAGTTTAAGACGTTGACAGTGTGGCAACCTAGATATGTGATTTACGATTGAGAAAAAGAATTTGAGTGAAGCAGAGAACAACATCCCTTCCTCCTTCGGGGTCTAAACGAAGGTGGCCTGTCGCCAGTCTCACCTCTTGCAGCGCCTTCCAATTTTGAGAAAAGTTCTCTGGGGCCTTCGGCGGTCGGCTTGCCACAGTTGCGGGACGGCTTCCCGGAGTCCCACTTCCTCCCAGCGCTTTGCTCTTCTTGAACTTCTTCTTGGCTTTCTTCCTAACGAGCTTCCGGATAGGCCCAGGTTGGGGCACCGGCGCGGTGGCCTTCGTCTTCATCTTCTCGCTCTCCGCAGCCCGAGCCAGCAAGGAAGAGACTCTGGTGACCGCGGAAGCATACCCAGGGGGCAAGCGTGCTTCCAAAGAGCGTGAAGTAGACCGGATTGCTCGTCTCTTAGCGACCTGCTAGAAACCGAGTCTGCATCTTTGGTTCCGCATGTATGCGGACGCGGCGACCAAACCTCTAAGCTAGCATTGCCGGCTGGCCGCCCTGGCTAGCAGCGCTGCGGTTGACTACCTACACTTTGATAGAAGGGAGTCCAGACCTTCACAAAGATCTGGTATCCCGGGAGGGCGCGATTGAGAAGACGCTGGGTCTCCGGTAAAAGCTGGGGGACTACTCTCTGTGTGGCACACACGGGAGGACGGAGGAGGCCGAGACAGTGCTTGTGTCTGTTGCCCTAGGGCAGCCACACACAGCTTCACACTGGGAAGGGCTTCTTCCCCAAGCCTGCCAAACTGGTTTGCAGGCTGCAAAGGCACTCCAGCAGTAATCGGATGATAATGTTAAAGCAAAATTTAATTGTGATAATGTATATATATTTTTCTTAACTGCAGTGTCAAGAAATGACTAGCAATTTATACTTGGCCCCGATAGCAGTCATATATTTTACCTTGCAGCAAAGCCAACAGACCATTTAGAAAGGTTAGGGAACCACTTGGTGGTGGTTGTTAGGAAAAATATCAGGAAACCCCCCCCCCCCCAAGACCAAGTTCTAAGCACAAAGTGAGAAGGCTAGGCTGATTTCACCACAGATTTCAAATTGGCAGGTAAAGAGATTAGGCTTAAGAACTAGGCAAGTCAGGCAAGTCAATTACTAATAGAAAAAACTGCAGGCTCCAGCCTTCATGCCCAGATAATGGTCCTGGAATGCCTAAAGATAGAGTAAGATAAAGCTCATCTACCCCAACTTCCAATGTCTTTAAAAGGAGTCTTTAAAAGTGAGCTCACTTGGTGGTCTATCTTGGCAATGGGAGACCCCAGCATGCTGGACTTCTGCAGAATAAAACACTCTTTGCGTGTACATACGGGTGTCATTCTTCGGGGAATCATGGGGAGATTTATTTGCCCCAGAGGGAAAGAGGGCAGGAAATAAAAGACATAGACAAGAGCTAGAAGACAAAGGAGAGGGAGGAGGGTATTTGTCCTGTGGAACAAAGGACTACTACCTCTAGATAGTGAGAAGACAGGAGTGGCACATAAGAAAATAGAAGTTTATGAAGTTTCAAAGGATGAGGTGTTTAATTTTAATTGGACTTGTTAATTACATGGTGGGGAGGGGTTGCTTGGTGGACTTCAATGCTTTGACAGCTGGACCTCGGACCTTGGTGGTCAGCCTCAGGAGGAAGAGACCAAATAAGGGAATACACCTTGGTGGGTAGCTATGGGAATGTAAGCTGATGGCTTTTAGCAAGGCAGAGGGAATGGGGAGAAGGGCAAGGCCTGCCAGAGCCATCAATGCTCACCCTCTCAAGCTGGCCAGAGTCCCTTCCGTGGTGGTTATAGTAGTGGTGGGGTATGTGTCAAACACCTTGGCACCCCTCTCCTCTTAAAGACCCAGGGAATCCAGATGAGTTCAATGACTAGGAGAGAATCGGAGTTTTGTAAATTGCAAATTTAGCACTCGATTAATTTTCTGTAGTAGTTTGAGGTCTAGAATCAAAGCAGGTGTATTGAGGGTTGTTTTATTTTCTCAAGGTGTTATATGCCTAGAACACGGGCTCTTTTAAATATTTCATGATTACTCAATTTTCATTATAGAATGTCCTCTGGCATGACCTCTTGGTAGTAACCAAACCTTTCAATTTATTGAACATTTACTGTGTGACAACTACTTTTACATACTTTGATTTATTTAATTTCAATAACAAACAAAGTGGCTTTTTAAAGACAGGTTCTTACTATGTAGCTCAGCCGGCCTGTAACTTGTTATGTAGACCAGGATGGCCTCAAACTCAAGAGATGTCTTTACCTCCCAAGTGCTGGGATTAAAGGTGTGTACTACTGTACCCTGCAGAAGTAGCTGTTTTCATACTTTTACTGATGGCATAATAGAAGGTCAGAAAAAAATCTAAATAATGTGTTCAAGATCACATAGTTACTATGGTGGAGCTGGGGTTTATTTATTTTCATTTTTCTGTTGGTGCTATCAAACCGAAGGCTTTAGGGGGCTGGAGAGATGGCTCAGCAGTTAAGAACACCGACTGCTCTTCCAGAGGTCCTGAGTTCAAAATCCCAGCAACCACATGGTGGCTCACAACCATCTGTAATGGGATCTGATGCTCTCTTCTAGTGTGTCTGAAGACAGCTACAGTGTACTTATATAATAAATAAATTAATTTTATAAAAACCTAAGACTATGCAAATGCTCTCCACATCTATACCCCAGTCTAGGAGCTGGGATCTTAACTCCTTTGTTGACTTCTGTGGCCTATAATGTCAATATTTTTAAAAAATTTTTCATGCAATACAATTTGATGATGTTTTTCCCTCTACCATCTCCCCCAGATCCTCCCTACCTCAGTCCCACCCGACTTCATGTTCTTTCTCCCTCTCTTTCCCCATCTCCCCCAAAACTTCCAAAATCCAAATAAACACAAATAATAAAACAAAAACCCCACATGGAGTCTGTTTTTGTTTGGGCCTCTCCGGAAGTGTGGTTAATATATTCAGTGACACAGGGTGGGTATTTGTGTCTGTTTCCCCTTTCTGAGCGCTGGGGGTTTGTCTGGCTTGAACCTGTGCAGGCCCTATGCTTGCTGCCACAGTTGCTGTGAGTTTAAATTTGTATCAGTCCTGCCTTAGCTGAAAGACTGCTTCCTTGGAGTCACCCTTCAGCTCTGACTCTTACAATCCCTCTACCTCCTCTTCCAAGTAATCCCTGAGCCTTGAGGAGAGGGTTTTGATGGCCCATTTAGGGCTGAGTGCCCCACAGTCTCTCACTCTCTACACACTGACCAGTTGTTGGTCTCTACGTTAGTTCACTGTAAAGGAGTGTCTCCGATGAATATTAGGGATGCACTGATGTACGGGGATATCGGTGCCATTAGGAGTCATTTTATTGCTATGTCCCTTTAGCAGAATAATAGTAGTCGGTTCCCCCTAGACCTATGACATATGTAGTCTCAGGTTCTAGACGCGTTAGCAGTGTCCTGTATGGCTCCACTTTTGGAGTAGGCCTTAAATCCAATCCCAGGGCGGTTGGTTACTCTCACAACCGTGGATTGCAGACCTAGTTTAGTTTTTTCATCTTTATTTAACGTTGGCAGATTCTTTATTTTAAGAAATTCATGGGGTTGGGGATTTAGCTCAGTGGTAGAGTGCTTGCCTAGAAAGCACAAGTCCCTGGGTTCGGTCCTCAGCTCCGAAAAAAAGAAAGAAAGAAAGAAAAAAAAAGAAATTCATCAATTTCTTTTAGGTTTTCCAGTTTGGTGGAATATGTTTTTATCACTCTGTTTCCTTGGTGTCTGTTGTCTTGTCTCTCTTTTCATCTCTAACTTTATCAGTTTGGATCCTTTCTCTGTATTTTGATTAATTTGGTTGAAAGTTTGTTAATTTTCTCAAAGAACCAACTCTTCACGATTCTTTGTATTGTTTCTGTTTTGTTGATTTCAACCTGAGTTTGATGATTTCTCCCCATCTGCTATTTCGTTTTTCATTCTTTCTTTTGTTGTTGTTGTTGTTTTTGTTTGGTTGGTTTTTTGACAGGATTTCTCTGTGCAGCCCTAACTGTCCTGGAACGCACTCTGTAGACCAGGCTGGCCCTGAACTCAGAGATGCGACTGCCTCTGCCTTCCAAGTGCTGGGATTAAAGGTGTGCACCACCATGTCCCAAGAATTACTTCTTCTTGGTTTGTTTGTTTGTTTTGTTTTGTTTTGTTTGGGTGGGGGTTGGTTCTCTTTTCTTTCTTTTGTTTGTTTTGTTTTTCTTTTCTTTTTTTTTTTTTACAGTTTTCAGATATTCAGATGTGTCACTGAGTTACTAATATGAGATATATCCAGTTTTTTCTTTTTTAATGTAGGCACTTAGTGGTATGAACTTACCGATTATGGTTGTCTTCACTGGGCCCCATAGGTTCGAATATGTTGTGTTTTAATTTTCATTCAATCCTAAGGGGTTTTAAATTTTCTTCTTGATTTCTGCCTTGACCAATTGTCATTCAGTAGGGAGCTGCTCAGTTTCCATAAATTTGAATACTCTAGGTCGTTTCTTTTGTTGTTGACATCCAGCCTTAATTTCTATGATCAGATAGATTGCAAGGTGTTGTTTAAAATCTTTTATGCATACTGTACTGTAGTGGTGAATTACAGACACATATACACGCAGAGAGACATACATACTCACACACACTTGCGAGTGCCAGCTAATTTTGATATGCCTTGACTAGCTCAACAGTTGGGCATTTCTAATCCTCCCTGTGGCTAGCATACATCAACACTTTGACACTTTCCCGAATTCTTATTTGGCTGGTTGCTTTCTTTCCTACAGCTTTTACATCTTTTTACATCTTTTTCTTTTTTTCCTCCCGGAGCTGAGGACCGAACCCAGGGCCTTGTGCTTGCTAGGCAAGCGCTCTACCACCGAGCTAAATCCCCACCCCCGCAGCTTTTACATCTTGTTCCTCTGCTTCCCTGTCTGGTGATTCCCCCTCCTCTTCAAACTCCATCCTTGCTCGAGGAATCTAAAATCTCTTTCATCTTGTCCAGTCATTGGCCATTGGCAACTTTATTTCTCCATCAGAGTCAACTGGGGGCAGGCTTCCTTTAGTGTCTGAATGTGCCTGTGTGAACAATTCCTGTGTGATTTTGGGAGCCAAATTAAGACAAAGCCTTAGAACCAATCGCTAATACTGTGGTGGGTCTATTTGGTTAGTTTGCTGTCGATTCTCTGCCCAGAGCAGCCATAGTAGTTCTCTGATTGGCTCATAGCTGCTTCCCTAGTGTCCAGTACAATGTCTTTCTTACCCATTGCAGGAGCTCAGATAAATGCATGTTATATGTGGGTGAATCTAGAGGAGGGGCAGAGGCAAAATATAAGTGGGAAAGAGGAGTGTTGAAGGAGCAACACGTCAGAGAGACAGAGCGAAAACGTGGCTCAGCCGTATACAGGGCACCCTGCACTGTATGCTCTGCACAGTTCCCATAGTGATAACACATACACGCATAATTCGAACTAAAATTAAAAACCCAGGAGTTGAGGAGTCATTCCGCTGTCAAAAGTTCTCTCTACACAGGACTGGTATTTGGTTTCAATGCCCATTTCTGGCCTCTGAGGACACCTGTATTCACATGGTGGTGCACATTGAGACAAGCAGGCACACATACACAAGCAAATAAAAATAAACAAAAACATTTTTCTTCACAAAAATGCAGAACAGATGGGTGCACATCTTACCTGTGCAGGGACTAAGAGACAGGACTACCTGTGCAGGTTTATCTGGGAGACAAAGATAGTCATCACTAAGGGGTGCTAGTTAGTTTTCTATCACTGGGACAAAATATTTGAGGTAATTAAATTTATGAGGAGGAAAGGTTAATTTTAGCCTTTGGGTTTCAGTTATGGTTGCTTAAGACCTGTAATGAGGCCGAGTGCCTTCTTCAGAGGAAGGATGGGAAGAAGAAAAGCTGTTTACCTCACGACAGTCAGAAATCAACCAGCTGCAGAGGACAGAACTGTGCCCCCCCCCCCAATACCTTTAAAGGTCACAGTCCCAGTGACTTAACTTCTTCCCACTAAGTGCCACTTCTGAACGGTTCCCCAGCTCCTACAAGCTGCTGAGTCTTCAAAAATCCAGGGGCCTTCAAGGGACATTTGACATCTACATGGCCAGGATTCTCTAGAGAAACAGAATAGATAGAATGAATACACATCATATAGGGGTTTTAGTAGACCGGCTTTCATGATGCAGGCTAGTCAGGGCTCTGGAGGAAGAGAACTGATAGAATGAATCTATCTATCTATCTATCTATCCACCCACCCACCTATCTATCCATTTATCATCTATCCATCTATCTATCTATCTATCTATCTATCTATCTATCTACCTACCTACCTACCTATTTAAAGGGAATTTATCAGATTGGTTTACAGGCTGTGGCTCAGCTAGTTCTGTTGGGTTGGGGTAGTAGCCAAGAAAACTTGCTTCAGAGACAGAAGCTTTAAAAACAAAAGCTTTATTTTCTGAGCGCTGAGGGAAATGGCCGGTTCGGGTCTGAACTGTGTCCTCAAGGGAAGCTGCCTTGCATTTTTAAAGGGTAAAGCTACAAAATGGGGTGGAGGAGCGCTTTGGAGACCTGTGGGGTCTTCTGATTTTATTTTGACATCGAGGGTGAAGCAAGGGAGGATCTGTTGAAGACACAGCCTCTTCTAGGACACTTGGCTTCAAGGCCCTTAACTCATCCCTCTGGACCTTGGTCTAGAGCTCCAGGTGATGAGGGGACAAAAGGACAGGTCAGCTGCATGCAGTTAATGAGGGCTTTGCAGCGTTGAATATTTTTATAACTCTGGCACTTTGGCTAACAGCAAGTTTTACACTCTTTTGCCAGTTTAACAGACAATTAAGAGAACATTTGGAGGGGAAGGGCAGGACCACGTCCCCAACCCTGGGAGTATGAACCTAGCTCAACCCTGCTAACAAAATGCGGTAGCAAAAATGGGAGAGTTGCCTTCGAGACAGGCTGGGTTGCCGTGGCTCTCTCCTCACAGTTCAACCGGAAGTCCGAGAGTCTAGGAGCTGCTCAGGCATGAGGCACCTCAGCTTGTCTGGGTCTTCAGTACATGCCATCAGAATCTAGAGAAGAGCTTTCTTCCTTCCTTTCTTTCCTTTCTTTCTTTCTTTCTTTCTTTCTTTCTTTCTTTCTTTCTTTCTTTCTTTCTTCCTTTCAAGATTTATTTATTATATGTAAGTACACTGTAGCCATCTTCAGAGACACCAGAAGAGGGCATCAGATCCCATTACAGATGGCTGTGAGCCACCATGTGGTTGCTGGGATTTGAACTCAGGACCTCTGGAAGAGCAGTCAGTGCTCTTAACCACTGAGCCATCTCTCCAGCCCCACCCCCCCTCTTCCTTCCTTCCTTCCGTCCCTTCTTGTCCTTTATATGGGCTGCCATAGCTCAGATTTAAGGTCTTCCTACCTCCAATGATCCAATTAACTAAAACCCTTGCAGGAGTGCCCAGCAACTTTGGGTTTTTAGTTAATTCCAGATGTAGTCAAGTTGACAACCAGGAGAGCCACTGCAGCTAGGTAGTCCAACAACGGTTGTCTGTATACTTAGGAGGCTGAGAACCTGGTATTTGGGTTTGGACCCAGGGACAAAGGACTGAGGTGCATATTTTACATACCAAACAAACCTGGCCTCCAGGTTCTCCCAGGATCCCTCAGTCCCTACCTGGCATATCCTGCCCCAACATCGAACTTTCTAGTACAGGGGCTGGGCTGCCCTTCCCCCAGAGGCTCCTTCCTATATAATCCAAACATTTTGCTCTCTCTTCTTCTCCTTCTCTTCTCTCTCTCCATGCATGCGCTTTCTCTTTCTTCCTTCCTCTGCTCCTCACTTCCCCATGGCAACTCCCCTGTCCTCAGTCTTTGGGGCCAGTGAACTTGCCGGAGAGCAGCTTCCAAAGAAACCTGTCTTTAATAGACTCTAATCTGGCACGAATTGGCTTATTTCACCTGCGGCAGCGGAAAAATAGCCGTTCACCTGGTAACCGCTCAGTCCACGAGGCTGGACGCGCCAGCAGTTCTAGTTGGCACGGAAGGCCTGGAGGATTTCTGAAGAGTCGCTTGTCTCCATTCTGTGTCAGAAGACCAAAGAAACTGGGCTCTGATGTCTCTGAAGGATGGCGGTGACAATAGCAGCAGCAGCAGCAGCAGCAGGATACACGTATTTATAAGCAAGGTGTGAAAGCAGGCAGGGCTGCTGCCAGGAAGTGCCCTTAGATCCATCTGGAGGTATGCCATCTCGGAGTCTATTCCAGATCCGATCCACTTGACAACTAAGATTAGCTCCCCAAAGATCCTAACAGTAATAGGGTACTGGCAGGGTGAAGGGTGTGTGTCCTGGCTGGTTTTGTGTGTCAACTTGACACAAGCTGGAGTTACCACAGAGAAAGGAGCCTCAGTTGTGGAAAAACCTTCACGAGACCCAGTTGTAAGGCATTTTCTCAACTAGTGGTCAAGGTGGGAGGAGGACCCAGTCCACTGTGGGTGATGCCATCCCTAGGCTGGGTGGTCTTGGGTTCTATAAGAAAGCAATGTGAACAAGCCAGAGGAAGCAAACCAGTGAGTAACATCCCTCCGTGGCCTCTGCATCAGCTCCTGCTTCCTGACCTGCTTGAGTTCCAGTCCTGACTTCCTTTAGTGATGAACAGCAATTGGAGGCGTAAGCTGAATGAACACTTTCCTCCCCAACTCGCTTCTTGGTCATGGTGTTTGTGCAGGAGTAGAAACCTTGACTAAGACGGTGTGCAAGAGTGTTTTTGGAGCGAATGGATGAGAAATTCCCAGGAGGTACAGTGGGAAGCCAGGCAACTTGGGACGGTACTTGCAGAGATAGAGAACCACTTACCTCTCTCTCCAGCTGCAGGCCAGGCGTTTCGTCTCAAAACGGTAGGAATCGGGGCAGAGGAATGGGCTGAGGACACAGGGTGTCTGCAAGTGCAGTGCAGTGAGAGGCACAGGCTCTGTCAGGATAAAGAGACAGGAGACCTAGATGAAGCCTGGACATGGAGGTGGCAGAGGAGAGGCAGGCCGAGGGGCCAGAACTGTCACGTCCTTAGTGCTTCCTTTTATTGATTAGTCAGAGACTCCAAAAGAGCAATCCGGGGCCAGCCATACACAAGCCCACATCCCCAGGTTCCCTCAGGGCTTGCTCTTGTCCAGACTGAACTGCTAGACCAGACCCTCCCAGGAGGCTAAATGTGCACAATTGAAACTCTCCTGGTGCAGGACATGGGTACTGCTCTTCCACCGGGAATCATTCCAGGCAAGGTCCTAGTTGAAGCTTCTTGCTGCCCACCCCATAACCCTGCCTTGGGAGGAAGCTCCCAAGAGTAAACACTGCCTGATGTCCCGCCCAGCCGAGAGTGAAGCCTGTCACATTGCACACTAACCAGAATCCCAGTCACCAGGGCTCCCGTCCGGCCATCGGCTGCCTGTTCTAAGGATGAGCCAGCTTTGCTTATGGTTGCCGTGCCAGCCTTTTCTTGCTGCCAGTATCAGAGGAATCCTCACGGGCGCCATCTTCATTCTGGGCTGCTGGGGGCTCTCTGATTTCCAGAAGGTGGGATCACATGAGATCTGGTGTCGTGGGTTGCAATCATTTGGGAGAGGGGGCTGTCAAAGCTCTTGGGTGGAGTGGGTGTGTGGTCTTTCTGCTTCCAGATAAGGAAATCCATTAACAAGACAGACTCCATTTTGTCGCAGCCCTGTGTGGACTGACCTCCTTTGCTCCCTGCCTAGGCACTGCCCCCCATTCTCTGTCCCTATATTCTCTGTTGTCCTCTCTTCTTGCCCTTGTCTCCTTCCTCCTTCTTTTCTGTCAATTGTTTTACAGAGTTTTCTTCAAGATCTGGAGCCCAAGGACTTATCTTCCTCCTTCAGCCGCCATACTGCTCCACTCACAGGTAGCTGTCGTGATGTGCTTGGAGGCAGGGGAGTTTCTTGAGCCCTGGGTGGGGGATGGAGGGAGTTCTCACTGAGTCAGAGCCATGAGGGCTCTGGTGGGCATGGAAGGAGGAAGTCAGAGAAGCTTTCTGTCTCTCTCTCTCCGTTAATTAGTGTCAGTGCTTCCTGCCAACTTGATAATAGTTGGTGTTCTGGCTGCACTGGAGTCCTGACCCCAGGCTTCTGTTTAGTATCACAAGTGAGGGGGTGTTCATCGGTTGGTCTCCTTAGCCTGTGGATGGCCTCCAGGGGGCTGGCTGATTTTCAGGAACTTGCCACTTCTGGCCATAGCTGTAAATATTTATTCCTTCTTTGGGAACAAGGTGAGTGACAGGCCAAGCAACTCTGGCTCCTGTCCTCCTCATGGTGAAGGCTTTCCCATGACCTACAGCCTTGCCTCTCAGGGTGCCATCGTTTTTCTCAGAGTAACAGTTGGTGGTTTTGATTAAAACCCTGTTTGGGGATCGTCTGTGCAGCCAGATCGCTTGGTAAAGTGCTTCTGTGTGTGGGAACACGAGAGCCCAAGTCCTAGTCCCAGTGTTCATACAGAAAAGGCTGGGCAGGTTAGCACACATTTCTAATTCCAGTACTGAAGAGAGGTAGAACCCAGCGTGCATCGTCCCAGGACCACAGAAAAACTGGTCACAAATGGTATAGCTCATAATCCTTTCTATCCTAACCACTAGCCAGGAAAACACATGGGCCATCCAACCCAGCCTAGTTCATGAGCCCCTGGTCTCAGTAAGAGATTTTGTCATAAAAAAACAAGATGGGTGGCTCCTGAGAAACAACATCTGAATTTCATTTCTGGTCTCCACACACACAGATGATTAGGGAATGTCCTCCCACTTACAACCAGTTTTTCTGAGGCCTGAGCAGTGTCTGGATCATTGGGTCCTCTCACCTCTGAGTCCTGAAGGTCTCAGGACACTGATTCCTGGGCTCCTAGGCCTTCGCACTCCACAAGACAGTGAGCATTGAGCTAAATTCCTGAGGTCCAGAGACCAGAGCATCTGTCCTCCTTCCTTTGGCTTGTTTATGAAACAACCACTCCAAGGCTTAGATGACTTTCCCAAGAAATGATCCAGCCCTAGGCAAGGTCCAAAGACTGTAGGCAGCTTGCAGTCCACCCACTCTGGATCCTGAGGATCTTATGGAGGACCCAGTCTGGGCCTGTATTTCGTTTTTTTTTTTTTTGAAGATTTATTTACTATGTATACAGCGTTGCACCTGCATGTACACGTGCAGGCCAGAAGAGGGCACCAGATCCCATTACAGATGGTTGTGAGCCACCATGTGGTTGCTGGGAATTGAACTCATGACCTCTGGATGAGCAGACAGTGCTCTTAACCTCTGAGCCGTCTCTCCAGCCCCTCCTCCTTCATTCTTACCAAAGAATCCTGGACTCTCCTCCTGAGCAGGAGATTCCCAGATGGGAGGAGCAGGGGAGAGGGAGGTGGATCCTGTCTCAAGCAAAGCCTCAGTTTACTCCTGTCCACGTCTTCACCAACTCCTCAGGCTGAGAACTGGGCCCTGGGAGTGGACATGAAATCTGCCTTTGGACTGGTCAGCTCCTCTCGGCTATCTCTAAATGCCTGCTTTCTAAAACTTTCATCCTCAGCCTCTTCCTTTCCCCCTAGGCCATCCTTCCTCTCACCTCCAGAGACTGAGACAGAGGAGGACTTCGGAGGACATTCTGCACCTAGAACTCCTGGTAGCTGTGGGCCCCGATGTTTACCAGGCTCACCAGGAGGACACAGAGCGCTACGTGCTCACCAACCTCAATATCGTGAGTGGTGCTGGGCTGGCAATGACCGGTGCAGGAAGGTGGGTTCAGGGCCTCTGGTGGGTCTGTGGGCTCTTCCTTTGAGCCTCTGCACACAGGGTCCCTGCTCACATAAAAAAAAAAGTCAGTCCATTTGAACACAGTGCATTGAATGCTCTCATAGAAGCTGAGGTTCAGCTGGAGCTCACAGCCCTGAAGAGAAAGGGAGGTCACTACTGTCCTTTTTCCCCCTTCCACTGCACCAGAAGTGGACAGGGTCAGAGAATCTCTCTCAGCACTGGAGTCCTCCCCATAGTCTCTCAGTTCTGCCCTAGTGTTCATTTGGCCAACAGCGGGTTCAGTCTGTACGCACTGTTCTCCCTTCAGATCTCTTGCCTCTGTCTTAGGGAGGCACAGAGCAGATGAGCACGCAAGGTGTGAACAGGTGTTGTTCTAGTTGTTATTCACACCTCCAGGTGTGAGGCTTCATGTCTTACAGACTCCACCTCCCTGTGGTTTAACGGGTGGGAGAGCAGAGGTGCCTCACAGCTTTAAGCTGTATGTCAGAATAGCAACATGTCGGCCAGTGTCCTGTCAGAGACTACCATCCGTATGGTACACACAGAACACATGTGATGTTGTTGTAAAATATAAAAATAAAAAAGAGTAGTTGTCTTTTATCCTGCTAGGTCCGCACCTCGGTGTCCCAAGATATCTGCTGGATATCTTGGCGGAAACACATCCCAGCCGCACACTTTCCTACACTCAAACCCTCACATAAAAGAACACACAACACAATAATCTTTGACCCAATTGGTAAGATATAATAGCCCACTTAAACATACAAAGCCCGGTACCATCCATCCCTTAGGAACATTGATAACAACCTGTAAATACACAGAGCAGAATCTTAACATCACCTGCCATCTTGTCCTATCACAGCTTCTCCCCTCTCTCCTCCTGTCTCTTTCTCTCTCCCCTCTTCCTACAAACTTCTCTCCCGCCCATCCTTCCTTCTCCTCCAATGACAGGCCTCCTTCTGTCTTGTACCTGCCCCTCACGTGTACTTTACAAATTCAATGGTGAGGTGGTTCTGGTGAAGTCACCTGAGTTCTGAGTGCGTGACTAGGCAGCTGTCCTTGGGGCAGTGGAATTAGCATCAAAATACAGATAACTCGAGGGCAAACCACAAATATTCATACAGTGTCACTAGAACCAACGTGAACAGGCAGAGGCAGGCGAATTTCTGTGAGTTTGAGGCCAGCTTGGTCTACAGAGTGAGTTCCAAGACAACCAGGGCTACATAGAGAAACCCTGTCTCGAAAAACCAAAAAATAAAAATAGAACCAATATGAGGAAAGTGATTGCTGGAGCAATGTCTTCGAAGTGTCTTCAGAATAATGATGGCTTAAGCTGGGTGTAGTGGCATGCATCCATAAGCCCAGCATACAGAAGACTGGGCACACATCCATAAGCCCAGCATACAGAAGACTGAGCACACATCCATAAGCCCAGCATACAGAAGACTGGGGCACACATCTATAAGCCCAACATACAGAAGACTGGGCACACATCCATAAGCCCAGCATACAGAAGACTGAGCACACATCCATAAGCCCAGCATAGAAGACTGGGGCACATATCCATAAGCCCAGCATACAGAAGACTGGGGCACACATCCATAAGCCCAGCATACAGAAGACTGGGGCATACATCTATAAGCCCAGCATACAGAAGACTGGGGCACACATCCATAAGCCCAGCATACAGAAGACTGGGACACACATCCATAAGCCAAACATACAGAAGTCTGAGGCTGGAAAACCATTAATTTGAGGCCAGTTTGGTCATATTAGGCTGTCTCCAAAAAAAGAAAGGGAAGGAAATAAAACAGAAAAGGGATGGCTTAGCAATTGCCACCAAACATGACAACCTGAATTCAGTCCCAGAACCCACATGGTGGAAGGAGGCAGCCAATCCTGCAAGTTGTCCTATGACCTCCATATGTGTGCCCATACACCAAATAAATACATGGAATCCAATTTGTAAAAATCTGATAAACTGATTCTAGGTACCAGGTCCAGTCAGTGGCTAACAGGTCCAGTCTCTTCGTCTTTTCTCAGGTCTGCTGCAGAGAAAGGAGAGGGGTGGTGGTCATGAAGAGACCGTGGCTGGGACTCTGGGGCAACATCTGGTCCAGCTCTGTAGCTCTCTCTAGAATAGCTCCAGGTTCAGCCTGGTCACCCTTTTCAGGGGCAGGGGGGAAGGAAAAGTCTTCTTTGCATCCACCTCACCAGTCTCAGGGCCAACACCCCTGCTGCCACACTGTCTACCCCAGGCCTTCCCTCCCATTTACATGGTCCACAGCCAGACAAACCTGTAGGCTTTCTGTATATAGGCCCCTGAGGTAATGTTTTCTTAGTGAAAACAGTTCCCTCTGCCAACTGGAAACCATTGTCTTTAACTTTTGGGGTTCTTCCCTTTAATCTTTCTTTCTTTCTTTCTTTCTTTCTTTCTTTCTTTCTTTTTTTTTCGGAGCTTGGGACCGAACCCAGGGCCTTGCGCTTGCTAGGCAAGCACTCTACCACTGAGCTAAATCCCCAACCCCTTCTTCCCTTTAATTTTAAGTTGTCAAAACTCAGGCTTCCTAAAGTCATTAATATGCATGAGGACAGTGGTTCTCAACCTGTGGGTCATGACTCCTAACACCATTGAAAAATATAGATATTTGCGTTACAATTCACAACAGTAGCAAAATTACAGTTACTAAGTAGCAACAAAAGTACTTTTTTGGTATGGGGGAGGGTCAACACTACATGAGCTGTATTAGAGGGTTGTAGCATTAGGAAAGTTGAGAACCACGGACTTAGGAGGACTAGGCAGCTGGTACCTGAACCAGGATACCTGCTAGCCAGGCAAAGCTTGATTTCCAGAGGCAGGGCATAGATTCAAACTTAGGCCAGCAATCAACTCTGTGTTAGATGGTCTTCCTAAGGCACGAACTAGAAAAAGGCTCAGAGTCTCGTCTGATGGTCTGCAGCCTGCTGCACAGACAAGATTTCAGTTTCCTGCTAGCCCCTAGCACCCATGGGCACTCTCTTCACCACCATTCCCACCACTATGGCTTCTGGACTCACTGTGAACATCTTGTGCTGCCTCTCTCCCTCCTTTCCTCCTTTCCTCCCTCCCTCCTTCCCTCCCTCCCTCCCTCCCTCCCTCCGTCTCTTCCTCACTCCCTCCCTCCGTCTCTCCCTCACTCCCTCCCCCGTTGCCCTCTTCAGGGGTCAGAACTGTTGAGAAACCCGTCCCTAGGGGCTCAGCTCCAAGTGCACCTGGTGAAGCTGATCATTCTCTCGGACTCAGAGGTGGGTACAAACCCTAACTCTACTCCCCACACCCTTTCTGGAAGAACTGGTAAGAGGCTGGTAACTGTGGGACTTAGCTGGACTTCTCAGAGTCTCAGTTTCTCCATCTGTGAAGTGGGGTAGCAGTAGAATCGTTGCAGTATGGACCAGCTGAGAGGTACGCTGGCAGCAGTCAGCACCATCCTTGGTCCCACTTCCATAGAAATGGGCTCTTTGGTTGTTCTCTAGAATACTCCGAATATCACGACCAACATCACCTCATCCTTGATGAGTGTCTGCGAGTGGAGCCAGACGATCAATCCCCATGATGACAGGGACCCAAGTCATGCTGACCTGATCATCTATATAACCAGGTATCTGAGGTCTCACCGGAGTGCCACTAGCTTAGGAGGGCTGCACTTCCCAGCTGTCTGCACCAGCAGCGTAGCTGGTGGAGCCATTCATGTGAGTCTTTTTCTCTTATCGAGGTTTGACCTGGAGCTGCCGGATGGTAACCAGCAGGTTCGGGGAGTCACCCAACAGGGTGGTGCCTGCTCTCCTTCCTGGAGTTGCCTTATCACTGAGGACACTGGCTTCGATCTGGGGGTCACCATTGCCCACGAGATTGGACACAGGTATATGACCTTACCAGTTATCTCCAGACTGGTCAGAGAGCTGGTTTGAGCCTAGCTCTCTAGGGTCTAGGATTGTGGCCTAGGCAGGCAGCAAATCTTTGCAGAGACACTCAGGAGCCTATACCCCTTAGCCTAAGTGTCTTGGTAGGGGAAGCTGAGATAGGAGAAATCTGATGCTTCTTGATCACTGAGTGATTAACATGAACTCTTTTTTGCTAGATAAACAGCAATGAGAAAACAATAATTTAAGTTTTAAAAATGTATTTGTATGTGTGAGAGAGAGACAGAGAGACACAGAGAGGCACACAGAGAGAGACAGAGAGAGACAAAGGCAGAGACAGAGAGAGACACAGACAGAGAGATTCACACACAGAGAGACAGACACACACACAGAGACAGACAGACACAGACAGACAGAGAGACAGAGACAGAGAGAGACACAGACAGAAACAGAGAAAGACAGAGACAGAGAGATACACAGAGAGAGACAGACACAGACACAGAGAAAGAGACAAGACAGAGAGAAAGACATACAGAAACAGACACACAGAGACAGACAGAGAGAGAGACAGAGACAGAGGGAGAGACAGACACAGAGAGACAGACAGAGACACAAAGAGAGACAGACAGAGACAGACAGAAACAGACACAGAGAGAAACACAGAGAGAGAGAGACAAAGAGAGAGACAGAGAGGGACACAGAGAGAGACAGAAAGAGACAGAGAGAGACAGACAGACAGAGAGACACAGAGAGGCACACACAGAGAGAAGAGAGAGAGACAGACAGACAGACAGACAGAGAGACAGACAGACAGACAGACACACACACAGAGAGAGAGAGAGAGAGAGAGAGAGAGAGAGAGAGAGAGAGAGAGAGAGACGTGTAGAGGTCAGACCAACTTTGCAGAGTTGGTTCTCATCTTTCCATAGGTTCTGGAAATTGAACTCAGATCAAGAGGCTTGTGTAGCAAATGCCTTTACCCATTGAGCCATCGAGAAAATAAGTCTTGTCAGAAATTCCAGTAAAGAGAAAAACCTGACTGAAGATTATCCTATGTCCATGCAGTGTCTTAGTTACTGTTCTATTGCTGTGAAGAGACGCCATAACGAAGGCAACTCTTACAAGAGAAAGCATTTAACTGGGGCCTTGCTTACAGTGTCGGAGGCTTAGTCGATGGCTGTTCCAGCAGGGAGCATGGTGGCACACAGGCGAGCATGGTGCTGGAGCAATAGCTGAGAACTTGATATCCTGACCCACAGGAAGGCCGGCAGAGAGAGGGAGATGCTGGGTCTAGCATAGGCTTTTGAAACCTCAAAGCCCACCTCTAGCCACACACCTACTTCAAAAAAAGCCACATTTCCTAATCTTTCCAAACACTTCATCAGTCAGGGACCTAACATGCAAATAAATGGGGGAGAGTGCTTCCTTATTTAAACTACCACACACCACTTACAGAAATGTCTTTCCAGATTTACTTTTAATTTTGGTCATTAATATGCACACATCAGGTGTGTGTAATACATTGTTTATTATTTTGATTCTATTGTGGGTTTTTCCCCATTTTTATTAATTTGGGTATTTCTTATTTACATTTCAAACGTTATTCCCTTTCCTGGTTTCCTGTCCCTCAGCCCCCTAACCCCTTCCCTTCCATTCCATACAGGTGTTCCCCTCCCAACCCAGCCCCCCATTACTGCCCCCCCCAACAATCCTCTACATTGAGGGTTCAACCTTGTCAGGACCAAGGGTTTCCCCTTCCACTGGTGCTCTTACTAGGCTATTCACTGCTACCTATGCAGTTGGAGCCCAGGGTCAGGCCATGTATAGACTTTGGGTAGTGGTTTAGTCCCCGGAAGCTCTGGTTGGTTGGCATTGTTGTTCTTATGGGGTTGCAAGCCCCTTCAGCTCTTTGAATCCTTTATCTAATTCCTCCAACGGGGGTACCATTCTCAGTTCAGTGGTTTGCTGCTAGCATTCGCCTCTGTATTTGACAAGTTCTGGCTGTATCTCTCAGAAGAGATCTATATCCAGTTCCTGTCAGGCTGCACTTCTTAGCTTCATCCATCTTATCTAGTTTGGTGGCTGTATATGTATGGGCCACATGTGGGGCTGGCTCTGAATGACTGTTCCTTCAGTTTCTACTCTAAACTTTGCCCCCCTATCCCGTCCTATGGATATTTTTGTTCCCCTTTTAAAGAAGGAGTATAGCATCCGAATTTTGGTCATCCTTCTTGAGTTTCATGGTGGTCCATACATTGCATCTTGGGTAATTTGAGCATTTGGACTAATATCCACTTATCAATGAGTGCATACCATGTATGTTTTTCTTTGATTGGGTTACCTCATTCAGGACGATATTTTCTAGTTCCATTTGCTTATGAATTTCATGAAGGCGTTGTTTTTGATAGCTGAGTAATATTCCATTGTGTAGATATACCACATTTTCTGTATCCATTCCTCTGTTAAAGGGCATCTGGGTTCTTTCCAGCTATTATAAATGGCTATTATAAATAAGGCTGCTATGAACATAGTGGAGCATGTGTCTTTGTTGTATGTTGGGGCATCTTTTGAGTATATGCCCAAGAGAGGAATAGCTGGGTCCTTAGGTAGTGGAATGTCCAATTTTCTGAGGAACCTCCAGACTGATTTCCAGAATGGTTGTACCAGTCTGCAATCCCACCAACAATGGAGGAGTGTCCCTCTTTCTCCACATCCTCACCAGCATCTGCTGTCACCTGAGTTTTTGATCTTAGTCATTCTCACTGGTGTGAGGTGAAATCTCAGGGTTGTTTTGATTTGCATTTCCCTGATGACTAAGGATGTTGAACATTTCTTTAGGTGTTTCTCAGCCATTCGGCATTCCTCAGCTGTGAATTCCTTGTTTAGCTCTGTACCCCATTTTTAATAGGGTTATTTGGCTCTCTGGAGTCTAACTTCTTGAGTTCTTTGTATATTTTGGATATAAGCCCTCTATCAGTTGTAGGATTGGTAAAGATCTTTTCCCAATCTGTTGGTTGCCATTTTGTCCTAATGACAGTGTCCTTTGCCTTACAGAAGCTTTTCAGTTTTCTGAGATCCCATTTGTTGATCTTAGAGTATAAGCCATTGGTGTTTTGTTCAGGAAATTTTCCTCAGTGCCCATGTGTTCGAGATTCTTCCGCATCTTTTCTCCTATGAGTTTGAGTGTATCTGGTTTGATGTGGAGGTCCTTGATCCACTAGGACTTAAGCTTTGTACAGGGTGATAAGAATGGATCGATCTGCATTCTTCTACATGCTGACCTCCAGTTGAACCAGCACCATTTGCTGAAAATGCTATCTTTTTTCCATTGGATGTTTTTGGCTCCTTTGTCAAAAATCAAGTGACCATAGGTGTGTGGGTTCATTTCTGGGACTTCAATTCTATTCCACTGGTGTATCTGTCTGTCTCTGTACCAATACCATACAGTTTTTATCACTATTGCTCTGTAATACTGCTTGAGTTCAGGGATGGTGATTCCCCCAGAAGTCCTTTTATTGTTGAGGACAGTTTTAGCTATCCTGGTTTTTTTTGTTATTCCAAATGAATTTGCAAATTGTTCTTTCTAACTCTATGAAGAATTGAATTGGAATTTTGATGGGGTTTGCATTGAATCTGTAGAACGCTTTTGGTAAAATGGCCAATTTTACTATATTAATCCTGTCATTCCATGAGCCTGGGATCTTTCCATCTTCTGAGATCTTCCTCAATTTCTTTCTTAGAGACTTGAAGTTCTTATCATACAGATCTTTCACTTGCTTGGTTAGAGTCACACTGAGGTATTTTATATTATTTGGGACTATTGTGAAGGGTGTTGTTTCCCTAATTTCTTTCTCGGCTTGTTTCTCTTTTGTGTAGAGGAAGGCTACTTATTGATTTGAGTTAATTTTATACCCAGCCACTTTGCTGAAGTTGTTTATCAGGCTTAGTAGTTCTCTAGTGGAACTTTTGGGGTCACTTATGTATACTATCATATCATCTGCAAATAGTGATATATTGACTTCTTCCTTTCCAATTTGTATCCCTTTGATCTCCTTTCACTGTCTGATTGCTCTGGCTAGGACTTTGAGAACTATATTGAATAAATAGGAAGAGAGTGGGCAGCCTTGTCTAGTCCCTGATTTTAATGGGATCGCTTCAAGTTTCTCTCCACTTAGTTTACTGTTAACTACTGGTTTGCTGTATATGGCTTTTACTTTGTTTACTTATGAATCTTGAATTCCTGTTCTTTCCAGGACTTTTATCATGAAGGGGTGTTGAATTGTGTCAAATGCTTTCTCAGCATCTAATGAAATGATCATGTGGTTTTTATCTTTGAGTTTGTTTATATAGTAGATTACATTGATAGTTTTCTGTTTATTAAACCATCCCTGCATCCCTGGGATGAAGCCTGCTTGATCATAATGGATGATCATTTTGACGTGTTCTTGGATTCAGTTTGCAAGAATTTTTTGAGTATTTTTGCGTCAATATTCATAAGGGAATTTGGTCTGAAGTTCTCTTTCTTTGTTGGGTCTTTGTGTCATTTGGATATAAGAGTAATTGTGGCTTCATAGAAGGAATTCAGTAGTGCTCCATCTGTTTAAATTTTGTGGAATAGTTTGGATAGTATTGGTATGAGGTCTTCTATGAAGGTCTGGTAGAATTCTGCATTAAACCCGTCTGGTCCTGGGTTCTTTTTGGCTGGGAGACTTTTAATAACTGCTTCTATTTCTTTAGGAGCTATGGGGTTGTTTAGATGGTTTATCTGTTCCTGATTTAACTTTGGTACCTGGTATTTGTCTAGAAAATTGTCCATTTCCTCCAGATTTTCAAGTTTTGTTGAATATAGGCTTTTGTAGTAGGATCTCATGATTTTTTTTTAATTTCCTCAGATTCTGTTGTTATACCTCCCTTTTCATTCCGATTTTGTTAATTTGGACACACTCTCTGTGCCCTCTGGTTAGTCTGGCTAAGGGTATATCTATCTTGTTGATTTTCTCAAAGAAACAGATTTTGGTTCTGTTGATTCTTTGTATAGTCCTTTTTGTTTCTACTTGGTTGATTTCAGCTCTGAGTTTGATTATTTCCTGCCTTCTACTCCTCCTGGGTGTATTTGCTTCTTTTTGTTCTAGAGCTTTTAGGTGTGCTGTCAAGCTGCTGACATATTCTCTCTCCTGTTTCTTTCTGCAGGCACTCAGAGCTATGAGTTTTCCTCTGAGCACAGCTTTCATTGTGTCCCATAAGTTTGGGTATGTTGTACCTTCATTTTCATTAAAGTCTAAGAAGTCTTTAATTTCTTTCTTTATTTCTTCCTTGACCAAGTTATCATTGAGTAGAGCATTGTTCACCTTCCATGTATATGTGGGCGTTCTTTCCTTGTTGTTATTGAAGACCAGCTTTAGCCCGTAGTGGTCTGATAGGACACATGGGATTCTTTCTACCTTTCTGTATCTGTTGGGGTCTGTTTTTTGGCTGATTATATGGTCAGTTTTGGAGAAGGTTCCATGAGGTGCAGAGATGAAGGTATATCCTTTTGTTTTAGGATGGAATGTTCTATAAATATCTGTTAAGTCCATTTGATTCATAACTTCTGGTAGTTTCTCTATGTCTCTGTTTACTTTCTAATTCCATGATCTGTCCATTGATGAGAGTGGGGTTTGAAAATCTCCTACTATTATTGTGTGAGGTGCAATGTGCGATTTGAACTTTAGTAAGGTTTCTTTTATGAGTGTAGGTGCCCTTGTATTTGGAGCATAGATATTTAAGATTAAGAGTTCATTTTGGTATGTTTTTCCTTTGATAAATATAAAGTGTTCTTCATTATCTTTTTTGATGACTTTTGGTTGAAAGTTGATTTTATTCAATATTAGAATGGCTACTCCAGTTTGCTTCTTCAGACCATTTGATTGGAAAGTTGTTTTCCAGCCCTTTACTCTGATGTAGTGTCTGTCTTTGTCTGAGTTGTGTTTCCTGTAGGCAGCAAAATGCTGGGTCCTCTTTACATATCCAGTCTGTTAATCTGTTTCTTTTTATTGGGGAATTGAGTCCATTGATGTTGAGAGATATTAAGGAATAGTGATTGTTGCTTCCTGTTATTTTCATATTTAGAGGTGGGATTATGTTTGTGTGCTTCTTTTGGTTTTGTTGCAAGGAAATTACTTTCTTGCTTTTTCTAGGGTGTAGTTTCCCTCCTTATGTTGGGCTTTTCCATTTATTATTCTTTGTAGGGCTGGATTTGTAGAAAGATACTGTGTAAATTTGGTTTTGTCATGGAATATCTTGGTTTCTCCCTCCCTATTAATTGGTAGTTTTGCTGGATATGGTAGCCTGGGCTGGCATTTGTGTTCTCTTAGGGTCTGTATGACATCTGTCCAGGATCTTCTGGCTTTCATAGTCTCTGGTGAGAAGTCTGGTGTAATTCTGATAGGTCTGCCTTTATATGTTTGTTACTTGACCTTTTTCCCCTACTGCTTTTCTTTTTTCTTTTTTTTTTTTTTTTCGGAGCTGGGGACCGAACCCAGGGCCTTGCGGCTGCTAGGCAAGCACTCTACCACTGAGCTAAATCCCCAAACCCTCCCCTACTGCTTTTAATATTCTTTCTTTGTTTTGTGCATTTGGTGCTTTGACTATTATGTGACGGGAGAAGTTTCTTTTCTGGTCCAATCTATTTGGAGTTCTGTAGCCTTCTTGTATGTTTATGGGCATCTCTTTCTTTTGGCTAGGGAAGTTTTCTTCTATGATTTTGTTGAAGATATTTACTGGTCCTTTGAGCTGGGAATCTTCACTCTTTTCTATACCTATTATCCTTAGGTTTGATC
The DNA here is from genome assembly GCF_021556685.1 of Rattus norvegicus. Classification (NCBI taxonomy): domain Eukaryota; kingdom Metazoa; phylum Chordata; class Mammalia; order Rodentia; family Muridae; genus Rattus; species Rattus norvegicus. Next base: position 9,201,277 of record NC_141536.1, read on the forward strand.
TTCTCATTGTGTCCTGGATTTTCTGTATGTTTTGGGCTAGGAGCTTTTTCTGTTTCACATTATCTTTGATTGTTGTGTCTATGTTTTCTATGGTATCTTCTGCTCCTGAGATTCTCTCTTCTATCTCTTGTATTCTGTTGGTGATGCTCACATCTATGACTCCTGCTCTCTTCCCTAGGTTTTCTATCTCCAGGGTTGTCTCCTTTTGTGCTTTCTTTATCTTTTCTATTTCCATTTTTAACTCCTGGATGGTTTTGTTCATTTCTTTCTCCTGTTTGGTTTTGTTTTCCTGTAGCTCTTTAAGGGATTTTTGTGTTTCCTCTTTAAGGGCTTCTACTTGTTTACGTGTGTTGTCCTGTATTTCCTTAAGGGAGTTATTTATGACCTTCTTAAAGTCCTCCATCATCATGATAAAATGTGATTTTAAATCTAATTCTTGCTTTTCCGGTGTGTTTGGATATCCAGTGTTTGCTTTGGTGGGAGAACTGGGCTCTGATGATGAGAAGTAGTCTTGGTTTCTGTTGCTCGGGTTTCTGTGCTGGCCTCTCACCATCAGGTTGTCTCTGGTGTTAACTTGTCTTGCTTTCTGATGGTGGCTTGACCCTCCTGTTGGCCTGTGTGTCAGCCCTCCTGTAGACCTGTTTTCCTGTTTTCTCTCAGCCAGTTATGGGAACAGAGTGTTCTGCTCTCAAGGGTGTAGTTGCTCCTGGTGGCTGGCTTTCAGCTCTCTGTGAGGGCAGCAACCGGAAGGGTCATGCCCCTACTGCTCTTAGGTCCCTATGTGCAGGGGGCACAGATGGCACTAGGCATTTTCCTCTTGAGTCAGGAATGTGGGCAGAGAGTAGTCTCTTCTGGTTTCATAGGAGTGTCCACACTTCTGAGGGTTTAGCTTCCCCCCCAACCCCCATGGGATTTTGGGTGCAGGGAGCTGTTTGACTGGTTCAGTTCAGATCTGGGTGCAGATCTGGACTGTGGGGCTCCTGCAGCTTGACTCCTATATTCCTGTGTCCAGAGGCACTATGAAGTTTCCTCTTGGGCCAGGGATGTGGGCAAAGGTGGTTAGAAGTGGCAGTCTCTCCTGCAATCTCAGGATTGCCTGCACTTCTGGGTGTTCAGCTCTCTCTCCCATGGGATTTGAGAGCAGGGAGCTGTGGGCCGGAATCAGAGAAACCCTTTATTGTGATTTTTAAGACAGCATCTCACAGGTCACTTAGCCATCTGTCAAATGCTGGGTAGGATTATAGGTGTGTGTCACCAGCACACATAACTCTTGTCTTTTAATATATAATATATCCCACATACTTCTCAGCTCACAGATCTCTTGTGTTTTGCATTTGTTTGTTTTAGACATACAACAACTTAATCCCCCAGGTCAGATCGTTATAGTGTTTCTGAGTCCTTGCTTCTGCACGTAGTGTGTATTCTTGTTGGCAAATCTTTTTTCCTGTGTATTATCATTTTTTCTAGAGTGATGTATTTCTTTTCCTTTTGATTTTTAGTTGTTTTAGTTATTGTTTTTAGGAAAATAATATCAAATTGTTATAAAATATCAAATGATAATAGCAAAAGTTTCGCAGAGCATAAAAGTTCCCCCCTGGTAGCCTTCCAACTCTGCACTGGTATAGGCTCCCAGAGGTGGAAGCTCTCCAGACTTTCCCAAGGATCTGGCCCCAGCAGCTCTTGCACTGCCTCACCTCCCACCCCCTCAACCTCTTAGGCTCTTCAGGCTGTTCTCATGAAGTGTGGGGATGATATTCAGGCCTTGCCTCAAAGAAAGAAAAAAAACTATTCCCTGGGAACAAAAAGGAAGACGGCAATATCTTCTCAGTCTTTTCAACCACAAGGCAGCCGCAGTGTGGATAGATTTTCCCAAACCCAATCATATCCAGGTCATCAGCCACCAGAACGGTAACCTGTTGACCCCCCGGGCCTGTACCTGGCTCCCAGTTCCCACTTCTACCCCCTCAGACTTGTACCAATGGAATTAGGTCAGTTGGTCTACCATCAAAGATTTTGCTATTTATTAGAAAATGAAGAAAGAGCCACCCTGCCCAATCAGCTCTCCTTTTTTCCTCACATAGGTGGGAAACTGAGGCAGGGCCTCCAGGACCCCTGCTGGACTGGCTTAGCTAGTAGCAGCATCCAGGTCCGGGGGGACACAAAGGAGGCCCTGGCCCAGCCCCAGCTGGCTACTCTCAGACTTTCTTCTGCCCACAGCTTTGGGCTGGACCATGATGGTGCTCCAGGCAGTGGCAGCACCTGCGAGGCCCGTGGCCATGTGATGGCATCTGACGGCGCAGTGCCTGCTGGAGGGGCCCTGGAGTGGTCCACCTGCAGCCAAAGGCAGCTGCAGCACCTGCTCAGGTACAGCCTCCACCTAGACAGGGTGGACTGTCGCTCTCACCTTGCCCAGCTGACTTCATCTCATTCACTCTTGGCTATTACTTCCTGTCCCCAACCCCACTCTGTTCCCCCACCATTCCTCTACCCCCTCCAATCCCTCCTCTGCCATTCTTCCCCATGCTTCTATCCCATCTCACGTCTGGGCCCACCCCTCAGTTGCCCCTTGTTCTCTACCTCCCCTGCTCCCTCCTTCCACCCTTCCATGACAGACAGACCTCTCCTTCTCCTCCATCCCCCTTCCGGCCCTCAACCTGCTCCCTTCTACACTCTGCTGGGCCTCTACCCAGCTAACAGCCCCAGCCCCACATCTGCTACTTTATGCTGACCCCACTGGTGTCCACTCAGGCCTTGAGCTCTGCCTGATCTGTCATAGCACAGGGCAAATGCACTGCCTCTGGGACCCGCCCGGGCTGCAGTCAGGACTCACATGGCACCAGCTGGTGGCACAGCCTGGCCTCTTCTACAGTGCAGATGACCAGTGCCGTGTGGCTTTCGGCGCCGGGGCTGTCGCCTGCACCTTCTCCAGGGAGGGTCTGGTGAGTCCGTCTGTCCATAACACCCAGTCTCACTCCACCCAGCTCACTTCCTCTTAGCACACTGATCTCCACCCGCGCCAGGCGTCAGGTACTGGTGAGGACCAGTCCCGGGCTCACTTGTTCCATGTTCACAGTTCGTCAGTTATGTGCCTGATCTTGTCTAAGGCCTGAGTTTACTTTATTGTTAGGTAAGAGCTGTGCGTGCGTGTGTGAGTGCCACAGTACACTTTCGGAGATGAGAAGACAACTCCATTGATTGGTGTCTTTCCTTTCCTCTTGGGTTCTGGGGGTTGCATCATCATCATTTTTACCCACTCCACCTACCCTCCTCTTGGACGTATTGGACTTTTGTAAGAACTAAAGTTCTCATACTTTTTGTTTGGCTTTGTCTTAAAGATGATGTCGTTGTTCCTAGTTCAAAGGCATTTAACCTGGGGGCATAGGCTCGGCATAAACAGCTTCTAAATTCAGAGGCCTCCGGGCTCCACACGGAGTAGCAATGTGGCTCACAATACTTGTAGATGCAGAGGCCAGAGTTTCCCAGAGCAGGCTTCCCCCTTTCCTCTTTGCCCAGACAAGTCCCTTTCTTCTTCCAGAGAAGCATTAAGAACTATGTTTAGGGGCCAGGCAGAAGCATTAAGAACTATGTTTAGGGCCGGGCATGTAGTTTAGTTGGTGGTAAAGTGTTTGCTTCACTGGCATAGTCAAAGCCCCAAATCTGGGCATGGTGGCACATATATGTAATCCCAGAATTCTAGAGGTGGAGGCAAGGGAAGGAGGCAGGGAGGAGGCAGAAGTCAAGGCCATTCTTGGCTGTGTAGGGAGTTCAAGGTCAGCCTGGGCTATATTTAAAAAGTTACATTTAGTAGTTTTGTAAGATAAATCTCTGAATTATCATGTTTATTGACCTATGTTGGAATGTGTGTCTTTTATTTAACAGTTTATCTTTCTCTCCTGATTTTAATCATTAAGACATTTTCATGATCCCTAGAAGCATGCCAGCCCTGGCAAGTTCCCGTCCTTGCTCCTAATGGACAAGTCAATCAGCTGTGTGGTTTGTTTTTTTTTTTTTTTTCTTTCCCAGGCCACTCATCTGAGCAGGGCATTGACTCATCAGGAAGGGACACTAAGCAGGCAGCCTCTTAGTGGGCCTCGTTTCCATCTCTCTTAGGATGTATGCCAGGCTCTGTCCTGTCACACAGACCCCCTGGACCAAAGCAGCTGCAGCCGCCTCCTTGTTCCTCTCCTGGACGGGACAGAATGTGGTGTAGAGAAGGTTGGAGCAGTGGGAGGGATGAAGCTGGTCAGGGGTGGGGAGTCTGTGTGTAGGGGAGAGCGGACGGGGTGGGTGAGTATGGGACTGGGGAAAGAGCACCCTAATTCTCTGCCTGCACTCTCCATGTTTTTCCTCAGTGGGGTCTTACAGAACTCCCACTCCAGGGCCCAGTTCCACTTCTCATCCACTCCCTCCTCCAGCCCTCTATCATACACAGAGAAGAGTGTGTTGAGTGACGGCAAGCTCCAAGCATCCCCACTCAGATCACTCTTGCTCTCACTGCCTGCACCACTCCCTAGCGTTAATTTTCCCTTTTCACTGAGTACTTGGCAGCCTGATGTCTCCCCTTTAGCATTTCTCCCAAACAGAATAAGGTATGTGATTGTGCCCCATGTCCCTCTGTGCCCTGTGCCCCTCTGTAGAGGGTACCTGTGTTTGAGGTCTCTGTATGCTTTGGGAGATCTCTATGTCTATTGAAAGACCCTGTATGTGGTCCTTATGTACTGGTGGTCTCTGTGTTAGGAATTCTAATGAGGGCTATGGTCCCTTGTGTATGGCTACAGCAAGTCCAGTGCTGTAAATGAGTTGGCTTTAGTTGGCTTGACCTTCTGTGACAAAACACCACAGGCAGAGTAATTTGTCAACAACAGAAATTAATTTCTCATGATTCTAAAGCTGGAAATCCAAGAAAGTCTCTATGTATGACAGGAAACTACGACCTGGAGAGTTCCTCGGTGTGTTAGGTCCCTGGGTTTGCTGGCTGCATCCTATGTGTGGTGGGTCCCTGTGGGAAAGGGGACAGAGCTATGTTCTACTTTGCAGTGGTGCTCTAAGGCTCGCTGTCGCTCCCTAGCTGAGCTGGCTCCTGTGGCTGTGGTACATGGACACTGGTCTAGCTGGGGCCCCCACAGTCCTTGCTCTCGATCCTGTGGAGGAGGTGTGATCACCAGGAGACGGTGGTGCAACAACCCCAGGTACCTACAAAAGGTTTCCCTTCGTGGAGGGTGGTTGCATCCCACACTGTGGAAGCAGCCATGGTCACTTCTCATGTCCTTTGTTCTGTGGGCATTTCCAGGCCTGCATTTGGGGGACGTGCATGTGTGGGCGAGGACCTCCAGGCTAAGATGTGCAACACGCAGGTAGGCTGCTCTTCTAGCTCAGAGGGTGGATGAGAGTTAGCCAGCAAAACAGCTGACCCACGGGCTCATGCCTCCCTTTTGAGGGACACGGTGGTTAGCAAAGACACCATGTGAATGCTTTCCTCTTAGAGTATCTCACCTTTGAGATGACATCTCTGTGATGAGAACTGGGGTCCCGGGAGTGCACAGTGAGAAGCGTTTCGTTTAGACACTGATGTGAAATGCCTCTGGTTTAGTCAACCATTTCAAAGTGCACAGTACAGGGGCACTGAATACACAAGGGGTGATGTGCAAACATTGCCTTTCTCTGGTTCCAAACACTTCCTTCCCCTAGAGGAACACCCTACACCAATAAGCGGCCTCCCCTTCCCACTCAGCAGCTCCGATCTGCTTTCTGTCCCTTGCGTCTGCTTGTTCTGAGCCTCTCATTTAAACACCATCTTACCAGAGCCAGCTTTGCTAGAGCATGACATTCTCGAGTGTCGTCTGCGTTTCACCATGAGTCAGTCCATCGCTCCATTTGACGCTAAACAACAGTCCATGGCACGGATGGCGCTTCTGGGTTTTTTTTTTTTTTCATCTTTTCCGTTGTTTTCGTCATTTGTTCATTTTGGCTACAGCAAGTCCAGTGCTGTAAATGAGTTGACTTTAGTTGGCTTGACCTTCTGTGACAAAACACCACAGGCAGAGTAACTTGTCAACAACAGAAATTCATTCTTCACAATTCTAGAATCTGGAAGTCCAAGAAAGGCGCTGGCCAACTTGGCGTCCACTTCCCGATGATCCCTGTTGCCCCATCCTACAGAAGTCCAGAATGCATGGTTCTCACATGGTGGGGGGACAAAAGGGACAGAAGTTCTGCTTCAGAGGCCTCCAGCCCTTTTATAAAAGTCCAGTCCTAATTATGTAGGTGGACTCCCTGAGACCTATCACCTCTCCAGGCCACACCTCTTGGTACTAAGCTCATCATGGATTTTGGAAAACCACGATAAGACCTAAAAGTAAAAGTTGAATAGAAACTCTATGCTTAACTTTTTTTTACTCCTTTTAAAAAGCCACATTTTGGGGGCTGGGGATTTAGCTCAGTGGTAGAGCGCTTGCCTAGGAAGCGCAAGGCCCTGGGTTCGGTCCCCAGCCCCAAAAAAAAGAAAAAAGAAGAAAAAAGAAAAAAAAAAGCCACATTTAACTTTTTCAAATGTGTTCATGTATGTATGTCTCTCTGTGTGTATACTCACTTGTGTGTGTGTGGGGGGGGGTTCCTTTGAAGGCCATAAAAGGGTGTGGGATCACCTGGAGTTACAGGTAAGTCCCTTGACATGGGTGCTGGCTCACGACTGAACCTGAGTTCTCCACAAGAGCAGTAAGGGCTTCTAGCTGCTGAGCCATCATCTCTAAGCCCCTCCCTGTTTTTTCGAGATGGGTTCCCACCCACTCGAGCTGGGACTCGCTGTAGATCAGGCTGGCCTTGAACACACAGAGAGCCACTTGCCAGCGCATCCCAAGTCCTGGCATTAAAGGGCTGTACCACCGCATCTCCCTTTACACAGCCTATTTCTCTTTACGCTGGGGCCATTTTACCATTTCGTATTCTTGTCATCAGTGTATGGGGATTCCAGTGTCTCTGTGTTCTCTCCTACACGTGTGAGTTTGTCCTAGTTGGCATGAGGTAGAATGATTTTTTCTGTTCTATTCCAACTTATTCTGTGTTTCAGATGACTGCCGGCCACCAGAGAATTCAACATGTGGGATTCCCACTTTGCCTTACTCTTTGCCCTTTTCTGCTAAATGCCCAAGGCCTCTCAGACCTTGAGAGAAGGGAGCTGTGGTTGCCATCTCTCGCCCTGAGCTCAACCCCAAGCTTCTCCTTCCCAGTGCAGTCAGGCAGTGCAGTGCCTCTGCAGATCCTCATCTCCTGCCCTGGACGTACCTAGGAAACAAATACACAGTTCTCCCTCATTTCCTCAGGTTCAGGTCTTGGAACCAGAGACCCCAAGTGCCACCCTGTATCCTGTTTTTCTCGTCCTGCTGCTGTTGTGTCCTTAGCAGATTATCCCAATTTCCCCATGCACAGAGAAAGGCAGAACTGGTCACCTACAGACTACTGAGCAGAGATAAGCCACAGCCTGGGGCTGAGTTACTCGTCTCTTGACTGCATACAGGGTGCATGCTGTCTCCCATTGGCCAGGACCCCACCTGTATAACCTGTTTTCTGCCTCCCCTGGCCAGGCTTGTGAGAAGACTCAGCTGGAGTTCATGTCAGAGCAGTGTGCCCAGACAGACAGACATCCACTGCAACTTTCCCAAGGCAGTGCCTCCTTCTACCACTGGGATGCTGCTGTGCAGTATAGTCAAGGTGAGCTGTATGGTCTGGGAGAGCAAGGCCCTGGAGGCTCTCCCAAGCAGAGCTCTTCAGGTTACCCAGCGCTGTTGTCTTGCTGCTGAGATGAAAGATAAAATACCCCAACAAGTCAACTTCAGGAAGGAAGGATTTACTCTGAATCAGGGTTCCAGGGTACAATCCACTGTGGCAGGGAAGTTATAGCAGCAGGAGACAGAGGGAGCTAGTCATATTGCACCTGAAGTCAGGAGACAGAAACACAGACAGACAGATACACACACACACACACACACACACACACACACACACACACACACACAGATGCAGAGACACACAGTGAGACAGTCAGACAGACAGACAATGATATAGGCAGACAGTCAGACATGCACACACATACAGAGACAGAGACACACAGTCAGACAAGAAGACAGACAGGCAGACACACACGCATACATACAGAGACAGAGACACACAGTCAGTCAGTCAGACACAGGCAGACAGACAGACACATACAGAGGGGGTGGCTGCATTCATCTTGCTTTCTCTGTCTTATTCAGTAGTCTTGGACCAGTTCATGAAATGATACTGCCCACTTTTAGGATGGGTTTTCCCTCAGTTATTCTAATCAAAATATTCTCTCAAAGGTAGGACCAGAAACTAACATAATCTAGATAATTTCTTACAGCATATTTAGAGGCTGGTCTTCTAGGTGGTGACTGTAGATCCTGTCAAGTTGAAAATCAGCATTAACCAGCATCGCTCAAATGTTGGCTGCCAGACTTGACTCATGCTCCCACAGGCCACATATTGCTGTCTGTTTTGTTCTGGACTCCTTAGATAATAAGTAGCAAGGTTCTATTTTAGAAGCATCTTCCTCTTGGCTTGCTAGATGGATTTATGGAGCTCCTTCAGGGGAAATGCCCATACAATTCATGAATAATAACCCGGTAGCCATGTTTATGAGACCAGAATATAATATGGCCTTGGAGGAAGAACGTGGCCTGTAGAGTTTGCTGAAGCTGGTAGGACAGCCCACTTGGACCCTGTTCGTCAGGGTTACTATAGCAGGTCCCAGAGGAACTTCCTATCTAGGTCACTGGCCTCCTTGTTCATCTTCAAACAGCAGACTTCCTTGCCACTCTGCCTTCCAGGGGATACTCTGTGCAGACACATGTGCTGGGCTGTTGGAGAAAGTTTCATTGTCAGCCGTGGGGACAGTTTCCTCGATGGGACCCGTTGTGTGCCAAATGGTCCTCGGGAGGATGGGACCGTGAGCCTCTGTTTGTTGGGCAGCTGCAGGGTAGGTGTGTGGACAACCCAGGTGTCCCTCTGTCTTTACGAACTCAAGGTTTTTCTGGTCTCGCAGAGGGCTTCTGAGCGGGAGGAAAGGGGAAATGATCTGTGGGGCTAGCTCAGTGCAGCTGCGCTGGGTTCGTTGTTGGCAACAGGATGGAACTTGGAGTCAGCCTATATTACAACCCAAACAGGAAAGTTATCTTGGGAGCACCCTAGGAGTTATACAGATATCAGGAGCTTCAGTGAAGCTACAGATAGTTTTTGTGAATCTGAGAGTCTCACAGCCAGCAGGGCTGTGGTACCAGGGTAACCAGCACCCCAATAACACAGGTTTTTCCAACATCCCTCTTTGCACAGACCTTTGGCTGTGATGGCAAGATGGACTCCCAGCAGGTTTGGGATGCGTGCCAGGTGTGTGGAGGAGACAACAGCACCTGCACTTCCCAAAATGGCTCTTTCACAGCTGGGAGAGCCAGAGGTAGGCCCGCCAGGGGTGCTCAGCAGTCTGCAGGGACCCAGCACCCAAAGCATTAGCCTGGGTTACTCAGGCCATAGCACCCACATGCTGGCTCAGCGCTGGGTACCTCCCTGTGTATTTCAGTTCACTCTTCTCTGACGTCTCAAACTTCAGCAACGCTGCCCCTGCAACCAAGCTTACAGCACCCCATTAAGTCCCTCACCGTAGCTGTGCTGAGTGGGGAGAGAGAGAAGTGGCAGACTCTGAGTGGTTGTCAGGTCACCCCTTCCTTCCCACTCAGGAGTCCCAGCACGAGGAGTCAGTGGACAACAGGGATGCAGCCTTGACTTTGCTCTGTATATATAAAGTAAAAAATCATTTGCCAGTACTGACTTTCGAGCTCAGCAAAGGACTTGGGCCCTGCCTTTCCCGGCTGTGCCTGCAGCTAAGAACTTTGGGTCTGGTCTATGTTTCTGGCCTGGGCACTGTCCTTGCAGGTAGCCCCGTAGTCTGGTCTTGGCCTCTCCCATGATGGGGATCCATTACCACCAAAACCTGGCCAGCGACACTGTTCATGCTTGTCCAGCTAGGCTTGTCCTCTTCGGGAGGGGCATAGGGGACCACGCAACCCTCTTGCTCTGCTTGTCCCTAGAGTATGTCACGTTCCTGATAGTCACTCCCAACATGACCAGCGCACATGTCATCAACCACAGGCCTCTCTTCACACACTTGGGTGAGATGACGGAGGATCCTTCCCTGCACCTCCATGTCTTAGTCTTTGAGATGCCTTCACTCTGGTGGGAGGAACCCCAACTCCCCAGACCTCATGAGAGCTGCTACACTCACACCTAAGCTTATCCCAGGGAAAGGGAAGGATGCAGGGTAAAATTATCTGGAAACGAATATGGAAGCTGAGCATGGGGTGGGGGTGGGGTGAGCTTGACAGCCCCAGGCCCCAGGAACTGGTACTTTCCAGCCCCAGGGCATGACAATCCCAGAGGAAGACCATCTCAGGAATCTGGCCTTTTAAAAGTCAGAATTTTCACTGGACTCCTTTTGAAAATCCTCACCCATTAGACTTTTGTCTCAGAAACTAACCTCTGACCTTAGACCCCATAGAAGAGATTTTGGTCCTGGAGCCTTGCATGAACACATTCAGTGGAAGGCAGAAGTCACAGCCCTCATCCGGTTCTGGAAAGAGGCTCAGAGCCACCACTGTGGGAAAGTCTCCTGGGTGGGTTGTATGTGGCAGATCTGTGCATGCAAAAAGAGGGGTTTGGTTCATGAAGATGCCATCTAACTGAGACACCAGAAGGTCTTTGGGTTCCTTAGGGGTAGGTTTGGAGTCTTGGAGGAAGTTAAGGTCACTTTAGACCCTGTTGGCAGAGAGCCTCCTGCCCCTCGCCTTGCTGTCATCCTTAAGTCTGACCTGTGAAGAGTGGTCCTGTCCCACTAAATAGGCTTGGCCTGTGAAGAGGGATGGTAACTACTCCATAGTCTGATGGCCCTGTTCTCAAAGCGGTGAGGATCCAGGACCACTACATTGTGTCAGGGAGGAGCAGCATCTCGCCTAACGTCACGTACCCTTCCCTTCTGGAGGACTACCGCGTGGAGTACAGAGTAACTCTCACTGAGGACCAGCTGCCCCGCTTAGAGGAGATTCACATCCGGGGACCTGTCCGGGATGACATTGAGATCCAGGTCATCAATCAGCCAGGCTGGGGGGATGGTCAGCAGGTCTCTCCTGGGGACTCTGGATCTCTGCTTATTTGTGTGCAATTCATTCACTCACTTAGTAGTCCTTGCGGACATCTTGGGGACCTATTACAAGTGGGGCTCTGTGTAAGGTGAAATGCAACAAGAGCCACTCACAGGATTAGTGTATTGTGAGTCAGCCTGAATATGTGCCTGTGTCCAGGGCATGCAGAAGGCCTGGGAGATCTGAACGTCTAAGAGATAGTAGAATTAATACGGGAATCAGGGGACACCTCCAACCAGAAAAGCATGGGGGAGTTGAAGGACTGGCCATGGGCATCCTCTGAAATGAAATGGGGAAGAGGTCACGCAAAGAGCCCCTGTACCAGCTGGCATGAGAGGCCCTTCTGGGGATGGAGGGCAGCTCTTGCTTTTTTGAGAGCAGAGGCACATGAGGCCCTGAAAGATTTCCTGTAGGAATGTCCTCAGAGATGTGGCTCATCTGTGTGTATCCCTATGTGTGCTCTGCTAACCAAAGCTGAAATGGCCAGCGTCTTCACCTTAAATCCTATCCTGGAGCCTTTCGCTGGACCATTCCCTTCCCTGACGCTAATCCCGACATCCTTGGCTGAAGTCTGTCCCCAGCCTCATCAACACTCCCATAATACCCCACTCCAAACCCACCACGCCCTTGGTACATACCGGCTCTGCCCCACAATTCTCAAAGCTCCCTGACACTCGAGTCCTGTCTGCCCCCTGGAGTCTGGGAACGTGAATGCTCTTGGGACAGATGGTTGTGACAGAGACCCCAGGGTGTGCCCTGTTCGGGACCTGAGCTCTCACCTGTCCGGATATAGGTGTACAGACGATATGGAGGAGAATATGGGGGTCTTACACACCCAGACATCACCTTTACCTACTTCCAACGGAAGCAGCAGGCAGCCTGGGTATGGGCCGCTAAGCGTGGGCCCTGCTCAGTGAGCTGTGGGGCAGGTAAGGCAGGGTGAGGTGTGCCTACCACTCTGCTGGACCCCATGTGGAGGTGGTCGAGTCTTTGCTCTCTGCCCTTTCAGGGCTGCGCTGGGTGACCTACAGCTGCCAGGATCAAGCTCAAAACAAGTGGGTGAGGAACGCCCAGTGCCAAGGGAGCCTGCAGCCACCTGCATGGCAGGAGCCTTGTGTCTCTGCCCCGTGCCCTCCACAGTAAGTACTAAACTGGGTGGTCGCCTGGTTTGCGGAGACTCTCGTGGCCTGGGCAGGCTGAAAAGCATCTTTGTGTGTTGTTTTCCAGTTTTAGCTTCAACTCTGTGGGCTGGGCTCTGTCGGTGTCCTCACTCTGTGATCACTTGAGACACACACAGTCACAGAGACAGTCTGGGGTGTGGTCACATCTGGGTGTCCTGAGGCCTCTCTGAGCTCGGGTTCTCATTGCAAGATGATGGCGACCACCCCACCATGGAGAATGGTGGGAGGGCCAGCAGCTGGCTTTCACTGGCTTTTGCCAACTGGGAACAGAATACTGTGAGGACAAGGTTGTCTTGCTGAGTGTGGGACTAGGGAGGTCCCAGCCAGCACTATAAAATACCTGGCCACGGGTTTAGAAGGATGTCAAGGGAGGTTCCAGACTGAGGCTGGTCTTGGAACAGCAGCTTGGGAACCCAGGACCTGGACCAGACCAGAGGAAATGTGTCTTTGGGGTCAGTGAGACAGAGTTGCTCCCCTTCCACCACATCTCCACGAGCCAACTAAAGCCCAGGGTCCCAGACCTAACCTCCTGTCCCTTTCTTCCTTAGCTGGGTAGCTGACGACTTCGGCCCATGCAGCGTGTCTTGTGGCGGAGGCCTTCGGGAGCGGTCACTGCGCTGTGTAGAGGCCCACGATGGCTTCTTAAAGACGCTGCCGCCAGCCCCATGCAGAGCAGTAGCCCAGCAGCCAGCAGCAGAGGTAGAAAACTGCAACTCCCAGCCCTGCCCCACTGGGTGAGTAGACCAAGGTGGGGTGCAGCAGGGCTCCTTGGCAGGGCTTGTCCCTGCCCCGAGACCCACCCTTTGGGGGCCTTCTCTTGCTGAAGGCTCTCATCAGCTCCATCCTGGTGATAGACAGTGGTGCCTGGACATCAGCCTTCTCGCTATTCGAGGCTCTGGGCTGCTCATCTCCATCACTGAATTTCTAACACCTGGGTGATGTGCGTTTGAGGGCCGTGAGGATGGCGTGACGCTGTGAACATAAAGCTCCCATCGTGTGACTGTGACTTAAATATCCTCCGTGTTCAAACGGATCTTCACTTCTTGGTCTGCCCGTCACCAATGGGCTGGACCTGCATGGGCCCCTGCCTTTTCTGGCTTCAGGCTTGTTATCTGTGCCATGGGAGAGCCCTGGATCATTGGTGGCCCACCGATGGCCCTGGCCCCTTCCTCTTCTCTCACGCATGGTCAACATTGCCGTCTTATTGTTAAGTGTGGAGGTATGATCCCTGCTCAGAACCCTTGACATCGCCGTGTTCTAGGCAGCCATCATGTGTTGATGGCATTCAGTGAACCACGTGCCACCCCTCAACTGGTACTGTGAATGCACGTGACACCAACACCATCACCTCGCAACAGGCGTGAAGTGTGTTGTTGACAGGTTTGGAGAGGAGATCTTCTACCTCTGCTTCTGCAAAGCAGCTGAGTAAGGCTCTGCCTCCCATCCCCTGGCCACAGGTGGAGTGTGTGCTTGGCATGCACGAAGTTGTTTTTTAATCTTTTCTTAACTTGAAATTACATTTGCTTGTTCATTTAGCGTGTATGTGTGTATGCACGCGAGCAAGCCATGGTGCAAGAGTGAAGGTCAGGGGCTGGAGAGATGGCTCAGTGGTTAGGAGCACTGACTGCTCTTCCAGAGGTCCTGAGTTCAAATCCCAGCAGCCACATGGTGGCTCACAACCATCTGTGATGGGTCCGATGCCCTCCTCTGGTGTGTCTGAAGACAGTGACAGTTACTCACATACATACAAAATAAAAGAGTGATGGTCAGAAGACAATTTACCACAGTCAGTTTTCTCCTTCCCACCCCCGGGATCAGACTGTCAGGGTTGGAAGCAGAAGCCTTTGCTCACTGAGCCGTCTCACTGAGTTCTTGTTGAGGACAACTGAGTTGTGATAAACCAGTGTCTCAGAGAATGCTCCTGAGTTTTATTTCTTAATGGGATCTATATATTGGGATCCTAGATATCCACCCATCCCCCCTCAGGAGTTGGGCTGTACCTCCCCTGAGGCGGCAGAGGCAGGCCCTGATGCCAGCCCCGTGTTTTCTTCAGATGGGAGGTGTCAGACCCTAGCCCTTGCGTGTCATCTGCGTGTGAACCCGGTCTGGAGTCAGGGAGTGGGACATGTGTGCCCAGGGTGGGTGACTCAGAGAAGCCAGCGACGGCAGGCCCCTGCCGCCCGGATGACATGTCACCTGTGCCGGAGCCCTGCGTTAGGACCACATGTTCTCCAGGCTCGGGTCCAGTGAGTAGTTGGGGATGGAGGGTGGCCATGAGTCCCGAGTCATTTATTAGCCATGAGAATGAAAAACACACAGGTTGTCATCCTCCTGCAGGCCAGAGTGAGGACTCCATCCTCCTCAGGATGCTGCCTAAGAACACGCTGTCAGAGAAGCACTTAAAGTGCTTCTGAAAGGGGTGAGCCAGGCTGAGAGAAAACAGAGCCTATCAGAGCCGCTGAGTTATTGAGGTGCTGAGAACCAAATCTAAGGCCTTCAGTACGCTAGGCGAACACTCTCCCGCTGAGCTGTAGCCCTGGCCTTTTCCTTTTTATATTTTAAATTCTGAGACAGTGTCTCACTAAATTGCTTGGGACCTGTCTGTAGCCCATAGCCCTTGAACTTTCAGTGCTCCTGCCTAGGCCTCCCAAGTTGTAGGGGCCACAGGCTTGTGACACCAGGCACAGCAAGGAAAGAGTTCTCCAGCTACCGTGAAGTAATTCTTCCAACTTTCGCCTGGCATCCAGGGGCTTCAGGTTGATGTTGCTGACAGGCTGAAGGACCCTGAAGTCTTCTGGCCTAGGGACTTCAGGGCCAAGCATGCATGCCAATCCATTCCTGCTCCTTAGCTCCCAGCCCCGTCCCGCAGGCACCACTTGGGATGACAAGGAAGCTTCATAGGCCAAAGTGAGGTGCATGGTGAGGGCTTCACCAAGGGGCAGCGCACTGACCTCCCTAGAGAACAGCAGGGAGGAAACCCTGGTGTGTTTGGAATATTCCTCTTTCCTCATGAAAGGGAGAGGAGGAGGGAGGCTGGCAGCTGCAAGGCAGAAGCCAGAATGTCAGACTCACTTGCTCATTGCTCTCTTTAGGTGGACACCATGTCTCTGGGAGAGGAGGCTTCATCCCCAGTGGGCAGTGGCAAGCCAAGCTCTCAGGCTGAACATGTGTGGACTCCTCTGGTGGGGCTGTGCTCCATTTCTTGTGGGAAAGGTGAGAACCGGAGGCCATTGTGTGTGAAACTCTCTTACTTCTCTTATCCACCCACACTCTGCCTAGATCTGTGCTGAAGAAGGGTTGGCTGCCAGAAAGCCAAACTATGTGAGCATGGCACCCAGATAAGCCATCTAAACGTGTTTCATGCCTGACTGGAAAGTAAAGATAAATCCTAGAAAGCCTGGCACCTAAGACTGTGTCCCTTACAGTCCCACAGAGCTATGACCAAACCAACTACCAAAGTTGAAAACAGTCATTTTAAAGATATATTCTTGATCTTCCCTATCTTATCATACACACACACACACACACACACACACACACACACACACACCCCTCTAAACCATTTAAAAATATGCATTTTATGTGTGCATATGTTGCTGTATGTATGTATGTGCATCATGTGTGTATAGCCTTAGAGATCAAAAGAGGCATCAGATCCCCCAGAAATAGTTACAGGTGGCTGTGAGCTGCCATGCCAGGGACCGAACCTATGACCTCTGCAAGAGCAGTCAGAACCCCTAACCACTGACCCACCTCACCAGCCCCAACTCTTAAGCATTTTTAGTGTTTCACTCAGTGGCAATAGTCAGACTCCCTTGGTTGTGCAGCCACGGGCACCATCTATCTCCAGAAGATTCCATCCTTCCAATCTAGACCCTGTCTTCATTAAACACCAGTGTTCATCACCTTCCAACCCCTGGCCACCTACATGTTAGTTTCTCCTCTAAGACTGTGACTCCTACCTATGACCGCAGCTATGTGCAATGTGTCATTCTGTCACTGGCTTCTGTCAGTTAGGTTCATCCATGTTGTAACGGTGTTGGGATCCCTTCTTGACCCCAAGGAGTGTTCGGCTATAGGTCTGGCCTGTGCTAGTGTGGGTCACCATGAGTGGACAGCTGCCAGCACTCTCCTTTAGCAGTGTTGCTCTGAACATGGGCCTGTGTGCCCAGCCTGTCTTTTGGACACAAGATGAGGCATTGCAAAGTCATGTTGCCAAGCAACGGTCCAGCTTTTGCAGGACTCTCTGCACTGTCTTTTGGAACAGAATTTTACATCCCTACCAGTGGGGTGCCAGGTCCTAGTTTCTCCACTGCCTTGTCAATATTTGCTGTTTTCTGAGTTTTCAATAGAGAAGGGCATGAGAAGACACACAACATCTTTAAGCAGCTGTGACTACTTACTACACCTGCTTAGAACTGACCAGAAAGAGATACCTAAGGGCTGGATGGAGGAAACCAACACTAACAATACCCCTTTTTTTAAAAGACATAATTATTATCTATAAGTACACTGTAGCTGTCTTCAAACACCAGAAGAGGGCATCAGATCCCATTACAGATGGTTGTGAGCCACCATGTGGTTGCTGGGACTTGAACTCAGGACCTCTGGAAGAGCAGTCAGTGCTCTTAACCACTGAGCCATCTCTCCAGCCCAATAATACCTTTTTGATGGATGCAGCAGGATCTCCTGTACTTCAGGCTGGTCTCTGCAGCCAGGGATGGCCTGGAATTCCTAATCTTCCCCTGCATTTCATGAGTGTTAAGATTGTAGACTTGTGACACCACACATAGCACTTAGTTATTTATTACATGTTTCGTTATGTGTGTGTATGTATATGTGTACATATGTATGTAAGGATTCTGCACATGAGTGCATATGCAGCAGAAGGCAGAAGAGGACACGAGACCTCTGGGCCTGTACTCCAGGCTGGTCTGAGCTGCCTGGTGTGAGCACTGAGAACTGAGCATGGGTCCACTGAAAGAGCAGCATGAGCTCTTAGACACAGAATTATCCCCTGTCCACATGCACAGTTACTGTGCAGTACTAGGCATCGAACCCAGGGCTTTCTGCCTGGTGGGCAAGCATTCTACCAACTGAGCTACCCTTGGTCTTCAAGAGACATTCCATAAGCAAAGATATATATTCTTACATACACACACATACACACATATGTACACTCATGCACGCCCATGCTCATACACACACTCACACATGAATATGCACACACAATGCTTATCCACACACACACATGCTCAACACACCCATGTTCATTTACACAAACACACACACATACACACATGCACATGCTCATACACACATACATGAATATGCACACGCAATGCTTATCCACATACATACACATGCTTATATACACACACACGTTCATTCACACATGCACACACACATTCATACACATATGCACACACGTACACACACACACACATGCACACATTTACACTGTATTTTGATCCTCTGCTATCCTCTGTTATCTTTTTTTCTCCACAGCAGTGCATGTGCAGCAGAGGGCAGAAAAAGATACGAGACCTCTGGGCCTGTACTCCAGGCTGGTCTGAGCTGCCTGTTGTAAGCACTGAACATGGGTCCACTGAAAGAGCAGCATGAGCTCTTAGATACAGAATTAGCCCTGTCCACACGCACAGTTACTTTTATATTTTTCTTTGTTTGTGGCTACTGAATTTAAGAATGGCTTACAAGAGCCTGTGTAGAGGTCAATGCAATGTTACAGCATTTCCCGCCATGCTTCTCAATAAAACAGTGGCTTCCAACAGCAGGCACCTTTTATTAATTGCTGTAAATGACTGTGCTATGTAGATACCATTATATGGAAAACTGGATCAGAGAGGTAAAGTCACTTGTCCAAGTGCACACAGCTGGTAAGCCGCAGATGGACCTTGGCTTTAGAGCTGACAAGGAACAAATGCTGTAGTCCTTGCCAAGCTGGTGAAGCGCATCCCTGCTTCTTCCTGCCAGGTCTGAAGGAGCTGTATTTCCTGTGCATGGATTCTGTCCTCAAGATGCCTGTCCAGGAAGAGCTATGTGGCTTGGCCAGTAAGCCCCCAAGCCGGTGGGAGGTCTGCAGGGCTCGCCCATGTCCTGCTCGGTGAGTTGGGAGGCTTAGTACAGGGGAGGAATCTGACCCCAGGGTTGCTCCCCTTGAAACCTTGGCTTTCTCCCTGCAGGTGGGAGACTCAAGTCTTGGCACCGTGTCCGGTGACCTGTGGCGGGGGGCGAGTGCCGCTGGCCATTCATTGTGTGCAGCTGGACCACGGGCGCCCTGTGTCTGTACCTCACTCCAAGTGCTGGCCAGCACCTAGGCCAGGCTCCTTCGAGGACTGCAGCCCTGAGCCTTGTCCTGCTAGGTGCGTACCTTGCCTGGGAGATGGGCAGTCACGGATCTGAGTTAGATCTGCCATTGGCCCCAGATGATGGGAAGTGCACTTGTGGGTTCTGAGACGGTGACATCGTACACACATTTAAAAAATCTATTTAATGTTTATGAGACAGGGTCTCACTATGTGGTCCTGGCTGGCTTGGAACTCCACTTCTCTCTGCCTCAAAGATGTGCATCACCACATCTGTCTGTCTGTCTGCCTCTCTCTCTCTCTCTCTCTCTCTCTCTCTCTCTCTCTCTCTCTCTCTCCCTACCTATCTAACCCTGGGGCTCCCAGCTTCTCTTTACCTTTTATTTCAAACAGGATCTCACAAGATGCTCACTAGCTTCCCTCTGTAGCCTAGGTGAACTTAGTGTGGGTACCAAGTCTGCCAGGCGGTTAAAAAGGTTTATTTATTTATTTCTTGTATGAGTGCTCTCTCTGCACGTACACCCGCATGCCACAAGAGGGCATCGGATCCCATTACAGATGGTTGTGAGCCACCATGTGGCTGCTGGGATTTGAACTCAGGACCTCTGGAAAAGCAGTCAGTGCTCTTAACCACTGAGCCATCTCTCCAGCCCCACCTGTCAGTCTTTTTTTGTTTGTTTGTTTTAAATCAAGTTGTTTGACTTTTCCTTCTGTATATGTAATGATTTTAAATTTTGTAGCTTAGACTCTACTTGAGACCCACAGCATGTGTGTCTTGCCTTCTTTGTTTTTGCTAAAGTTCCCTATCTGTGCTTTTTATTTTTGCATGTTATGATTATAAATGGTTTAGGGTTTTTTCTTTTTTCTTTCTTTTTCTTTCTTTTTCTTTCTTTTTCTTTTTTTCTTTTCTTTTTTTTTTTTTGAGACAGTGCCTTGTAGCCCAGGCTAGCTCCAAACTCTCTATGTAACTAAAGATAGCCTTGAATTCTTGAACCTCAGGCCTTCACCTCTCAAGTTGTGGGATAGTAGGCATGTGCCCCCACACCCATCTAAATCGTTGTTTGTTTGTTTGTTCCATGGGAAGTGCGTGCACATGTGGGTTCTGGTTACCACTGAGGTGTTGTGTGGTCGCTCTGTAACCTGCGCTGATCTGTCCACAGTCTCTCTTCTTTGCAGGGAACTAGTCCCTCAGCCAGGCAGGATTCTGCCTCAAAGGGCACACAGTCAACTTCAGGTTAATGGTCACAATTAGGGCTATTTGATATGGCTCCTAGTGGGCAGAAGTTAACCACGCCCATCTGTCAGTGCACAGGACGCAGCTATGCAGGATCAGATGCCAGTGGTATAAGGTACAGGCCATACACACCTGAAGTGGTCTTGGTCTGGCTCATCCCGCTGCCTTGGTTCCCAAGGGTTCCAGAGTAGCAGTGGGCCAATCGACGACACAGACATGAAGAGCAATAGTGAAGCTCAATGCTGTTAGTGGAGACCCATGACCAGAGACCAGGCAGACCATTGTTGAAGAAGCTGAGGGTCCTTCAATAGTCCTACACACAGAAGCCCAAATAACTGTCCTTGGGGTCTTTTCTTCCTGCAGATGGAAAGTCCTGCCCCTTGGCCCGTGCTCAGCCAGCTGTGGCCTTGGCACTGCCACACAAATGGTGGCCTGCATGCAGCTTGACCAAGGCCATGACAATGAGGTGGATGAAACTTTCTGTAAGGCTCTGGTGCGGCCCCCCGCCAGTGTTCCCTGCCTCATTGCTGACTGTGCATACCGGTGGCACATCAGCACCTGGACAGAGGTAAGGCTAGACCTGGCCCTGGGACTTCTAGTTGAGGCTAAGGAAGGCAGCAGCAAGGGATCTTTGTGTATGGGGGTTCTAGGGTCCTTATTCACTATGGCCCCTGGAAGGAGGGGAGAGTCTGCTGTCCTGTACCCTTAGAGCCAGGGACACAGTGAGGCATGGAGACTCAGACAGCTGGGCTTCAAGAGGCATGGGGTCAACAGATACTGGAAACCCCGATACCAAAGAGGTCAGTGTCATCTTGTGACAAGCACCCAAGAAATCACTAGAGAGGCCAAGGTGGGTAGGGCTTGGTTCCCCTGGGAGGAGCTCACTCAAAGGTGTAGGCAGCACAGAAACAGGACAGGTAGGACACACTGCTCCCCTACCTCACCTCACCTCGGCCACAAGGACTCTGGACATAAGATGGAGATAGAGACAGCAGGAGGGCAGGGCACTCCATGCAGTGTCGAGTGAGCCATAGGCAGAGAAGGTCACCCTGGTCCCTTCTTTAAGGCTCTGAGAGGCAGAGAGGCTGAGACAGTGATGGCTGGACTCCGAGTCCAGAATCCCGGGTCTCATATACACGTGAGCCCCGACACAGGCGCCTCTTTAGCTCCAGTCTCCTCACCTGTAAAGCAGACACCTGCTGCTTCCCAGTGTGCGGCGCCTGTCACACCGCAGCGTCCTGTGGTCCCCCTGTCTTGCTCCTCTTTGCCAAGCTCACCATGCTCCTCCACTCTTTCCTGACAGTGCTCCGTCTCCTGTGGGGATGGCATCCAGCGCCGGCATGGCACCTGCCTCGGACCCCAGGCTCAAGTGCCTGTGCCAGCCAACTTCTGCCAGCACCTGCCCAAGCCAGTGACTGTGAGAGGCTGCTGGGCTGGACCCTGTGCAGGGCAGAAGATCTCCAGCTCGCTGCCTCACAAGGAAGCTACTCTTCCCAGCCAGACCCTGGCTGCGGTTACTGCTGCCTCTCTGCAATGGTCCCAGCCCCAAGCCCAGGCCCACAGCCTTTTCCCAGACTCCCAGTCTCTGGGGCTCCAGGAAACCCTGGAAGAGCCTGGTTAGGTTTCTTCCTGTTTCCTGTTGGGGATCTCACAGCATAAGCCCTCAGGCACTAGACCGTGCTCTGTTGGCCTCAGGGTCTCCTTCCCAGTGGCAAAGGGAAGCCACACTCTTTATGTATGTGTGTGTATGTTCATGTTTGTGTGTGCGTGTGTAGGCCAGAGGACAACCTTGGGTGTCATTTCTCAGACGTTGACTATCTTGTTTTAGACAGGGTCTTTCACTGGCTTGGAGCAAGTAGGTTAGGCTGGCTGGTTGAGCCCAGGGATCCACCTGTCTCTGCCTCCTCAGTGCTGGGACGACAAATGTGAACATCCAGACCTGCCCTTTAAACTGTAGGTTCTGGGGACTGAACTCAGGTCCCCCATGCTTACAACAAAGCACTTTACTGACTGAGCCATCTCTCCAGCTCAGAAATCATACGTTTACTCCTGTCCCCGTCAAATAACCTGAAGGTTGTAGGGTCAGGAGCTCAGGTCCATGCTGTCTGAAGCCCACACACCACACCACCTTCCTTTCCCTGAAGCACAAAGAAGTGGCCTAGTGCTTGGATGGTGACTACTGTTGTGACACATAGCCCCCTTCTCAGCCCCTGCCAGCTCCAGGTTCCAGCCCTGCTCTGTTCTGGTCACCTCACTCCTTTCCTCTCCGGTAGGAGCCTGTGGAAGGCAATACCTGGAGCCCACAGGAACCATTGACATGCGAGGTCAAGGACAGCTAGACTGTGTGGTAGCCATCGGGAGACCTCTAGGTGAAGTGGTGACCCTCCAAATCCTCGAGAGCTCCCTCAAGTGCAGAGCAGGTACATCCAGAGGAGCGGGCTTGGGCTCTGGCAGCACAACCCCAGTGTGTCCCGTTCCTGTCAGGATGCCCCTGCTATGCTCCTACTCTCCATTTTTAAAAGCTGTTTAATGGCTGGAGTGTGGGGGATCTCCATTTATAAGATTGAAAACTGGGGGGCATGAGAGCTCTGGTGACATGGCCCGTACTTTGTCACGTTAGCCAGTGACGGGGAGAGTGGTCATCAGAGCTCAGCCCTGAGCAGCTGCCGCCAGCGTGGAGTGGGGGCTCTGGTTCTTCAATGCCCCGCCCTTTCTAGGGGAGCTGCTGCTGCTCTGGGGTAAGTTCACATGGCGGAAGATGTGCTGGAAGATGTCTGGCAGGACTTTCAGCACAAAAGCCAACACGGTGGTGGTGAGGCAGCATCGTGTGCTGCCGGGAGGTGGAGTGCTGCTACTGTACCGGAGCCAACCTGCCCCAGGGACCTTCTACAAAGGTATGCCAGGCGCCTGGGCCTTCCTTCCTTCCTTCTCACTGGGTGGGTATGTCTGTATTGCTGTGGACAGGGCATTTTCAACAGGGCCACGGGCAGGGCAGGAGAGAGCTGGCCACAACGGGAACTGGGAGCGGGCAACATCTTCCACGTGGTCAGGATAGAGTTCCTCTGTGGCCATGAACCAGATGGGAGGATGTAGATATGGTCCCTGTCCTTGCCCCATCCCTCAGGCCACTCACTGCCTCATTCCCTTGACCCTGGTCCTCAGTTCTTCCAAGGTTCCCTCAGGCCTGTGAGCCCCTTCTCCTCAGCTGCTTCCTGTGACTTGTATGTGTATGCTAGCACCCATAAGGAAGATGTCTGGACTATATATACTCCTCCAGGGGGCGTCTCATGGATTCCCGCTTTACCCAGAACCCAGACAGTATCCCCTAAGAGCCCCCCTGATCACCTCAGTGTTTTGATGTAAAAGTGCAAGATGATCGAAGATATCTTACCTTGCCAATTCCAGACACTTTTGCATGGCCCAGACCTCACGTGAAGGCGACAGAACAGGGGTGTTGCCTCTGCAAAGGTTTCATGTTACCACCCTTCCTCTTCGGCCACTGCCAGCCATAAGCTGTGCTGGTGGCAAGGTCCCACTGGAGCCCACTGGCTTCCTCCTCATTGCTTCTCAGTTCTCACATGCTGACAGTCTGCCGCAAGAGAGCCTTAGGTGCAGTGGGGTTCCCAGTGATGAGAGCACTGGACAGAGTAATCCAACTTAACTTCTCTACCAATTAGCATTTTAAGTACTGTGTAGCCCAGTTTATTGAATCCCCTTTTAAAAGCCCCTGCCCAAAAGCATCCTCTGTTCCCTTCTCCCCACGGAGGGCACCAAAGCCTTTCAGTTCCTTTAAGAGTTATCTTACTTATTACGATGTACGTGTGTGGGCACGCACACGGCATGATGTGGGTGTGGAGGACAGAGGGCAGCCCCACGGAGTCAATTTTCTCCTTTTATCTTTACATGGGTTCTTGGGATTGAACTCAGGTCATCAGGCGTGTGTGGCAAGAACCAAAAGCTTCTACACACCCGTCAGCCACCCGTTCCTTGTGCCTGTGTTTGTGGGGGCAGGGGAGGGATGTTAGAGGTTCTTTCCTGCCATGTGGGTCCTAGGAATCAGACTTAAGTCGTCGGGTTTGTACAAAACACTTCTGCTGAGCCAGCCCTGCCTGCAGCTAATCTATTAGAAGTGGTCAGAGTAAAGGCCCAGCAGCAGGGAGGGGAGAGTCGGTCAGGGACAGCCCTGATGTGAGTAGTCTCCCTGAGGTGGCCCACACCCAGTCCACCCTTGTTTTTGCCTGCAGAATGTGACAGGCAGCTCTTTGGACCTCGGGGTGAAATCACGAGTCCCTCACTGAGCCCAGACGGGAGGAAGGCAGGAACCTGCAGGGTCTTTGTCAGTGTGGCCCCACAGGCCCGAATTGCCATCCGTGCCCTGGCCAGTGACATGGGCACTGCTTCTGAGGGGACCAGTGCCAACTATGTCTCGGTGAGGCTACCAGAATGGGGACAAAAACGGGGTAATTTTTTTATATGATTCTGAAGAGCTGTCTCTAGGAAGGAGGATGGGAGTGCTGGGTTTAGGGAACGTGTTTAGCTTATTTTTTTCATCCAAAACTTCAAGATTATTTGAAGGAATGGGAAGGAGGGTTTCCTCCACTCACCAACAAGTGCTCCTGGCACTACTGCAAGAAGGAAGAGAGAAGGCCTTGTCTGGCAGTAGACGCATCATGTTCATGCCTGGTGTTTTTGTATTGTTTGTTTCATTTTGTTTTCAGAAGAGCATAGGTAGGGTTGAGATTTTGTATGCTCCATCAGACCACCTCAGACTTAGTCTTGAGCAGAATCCCCGCTCTTTCACCTGGCTGTGTGTTCTGGGTTAGGAGCCCAAAATCTCTGAGCTTCAGTTTCCTGGGTAGAACAGAGTGTCCCATGTGCGGGTTCCTGTGAGGAAACAAACATGTTTCTGAGTAGCCAGGAATTTATAAATAATGATCACTCACGGCCTGTCCTGGCTACCTGCTTCTCCACAGATCAGGGATATCCACGGTCTGAAGACTACAACATTTTGGGGGCAGCAGGTGCTCTACTGGGAGTCCGAAGGCAGTGAGGCTGAACTGGAGTTTAGCCATGGCTTCCTGGAGGCGCATGCCAGTTTCCAGGGCCAGTATTGGACCATCCCACCGAGGACACCGGAACAGGTCAACAGCGTGGCTCTGTCCTAGATTTCTCTCCAACGGCCAGCTGGAAAGAGAGGCAGCCCTACTCCGGAAAGGGTGACCATCCCCGGACTATGCAACTCTAGCCTCTTGAGAGGTTCAAATGCCTGCCAGCCGAAGGGAACCGCTTTTAGTGACCTTTTCCAGGTGCAGAAGGGCGGGGACTGGGAGTTGGAGATCAGAAAAGCAATCCCAGTCCTCAGGGCTAATAAAGGATACAGGAAACCAGACTGGAGTTTTCCTCCCATAACTTGCTGCCCACAGCAAGCCTGGCTTGAAAGCTTATTTTACTGAAAGGCGTGGTTCCCTGGAGGTCTGAACAGACCCTTTGCCACTTCTAGATGACCTCTTCCAATCTTGGGAAGAGAAAAGACCAGTCCAGACCCAGCGTACCTGTAAACACGCCCCTTCTCCGCCATTTCTCCCCGCCCCCGGCTATGGCCTGCGGGTCCGCCCCTATGCTAATCACCGCCTCTCCCACAAGGCCGCGCGCGGGTGGACACGTCCCTTTGTGCGCGCCCGGTGCTGCGCGCAGCGTTCAGCATGAGCGGCTCGGTCGCCGCCGGAGCGGCCGCCGGCCCAGTCCCGCCGGCGCAAGAGGAGGGCATGACATGGTGGTACCGGTGGCTGTGCCGCCTGGCGGGAGTGCTAGGGGCAGTGTGTGAGTATCGCGTCCGGGGAGCGGGCGTCCCCGGGGTTGCCATGGCTCCCGACCTCAGGCCTGCAGTCCGCCGCCTCGAAGGCTACAGCCAAGCTGTTCTGGCCTTGGCCAGAGGTGATGTGACTCACGGAGAATGCGCGTCTGCCCCTTCCCGGTCCCACCTCGGCCTGGTGATGCTCACCTGGGCTGCGGTGGGACTGACAAATTCCCAGCCTTTGAACAAAACTTGTTCATAAATGGGGGGCTGGGAAGTTTGCTTGAGGGTCAGATGGTGCCAGGAGGAGGGTGGCCCCTCAGGGTGGCTGGGCAGTGGGCAGAGAGGCAGCTTCTCCTCGGGTTCTTACTGTCTACACTCTCCTAATGCTTCTCGCCAGCCCGGTATCCTCCACACCAGCAAGCTTTCTCTGCTCAAGCTCCAAAAGAATAAACGAGGAAGGCAGGTCCGCCTCTTAAGTACAGCTGTGTTGCTGGCCTTCCAAACAAAACCTTTGAACCTAATGTGTTTGCTAAATCCTATGTATCCCTTTCATTGTAAATTCCTAGAAGTCCGGGTGAGTGCTGGTCTCAGGAAAGGAAGGTCCAGGACGCCACTGCCTATCTGGTACCGGAGCAGGGACTGTGTGGGTAGGGGCAGACCCATCTATTGTCCTGGAGTATCTTGGAGCCCCTTCTGTCCAGATGATCTTGCTGGTCAGATGGATAGGGTAGGGTTAGGTATGGGCTGCCCTGACAGGGCAGCTCCAGAGGGAGTCTGCCAAGGTTGATCAAACCCTCTCCAGTGCAGTTAGCTATTTCAGTGTGGTGTTAAGGGGTGCAGAAACAAGGAAGATCCTGACCGTGACCTGTAGGCGGCTACCCTCCCTCCATCTCGATGATTCACTGACCCTGGTGACTTCTAGATTAGATTGACTTTGGAAATCCCACCCAGTCCTGTGCTTCCTAACATGGGTGTCTGTGCTACTCCAGAAGGCCTCCCAACCCTCCCACTGGGACAAGCCATTGGTGAAACCTTAGGGGAGACCTGTGGCAATAACTTCAGTTTTCTCCTGAACCTGCAGATGGGGATGGGCGTGCATCAAGGTTTTGAACACTGGCATATCACAGGAAGGAAGGAAAATGTGTATTTTCTTTAAAAACTCAATAGGGGTTTGACAGGAGCTGTGGCCTATCCTCTCTTGGAATGAAAGCTATTCTAAGGGG
Organism: Rattus norvegicus; assembly: GCF_021556685.1. Lineage (NCBI taxonomy): Eukaryota > Metazoa > Chordata > Mammalia > Rodentia > Muridae > Rattus > Rattus norvegicus. The sequence continues at coordinate 9,228,242 of NC_141536.1, forward strand.
TTTGCTTACTTATTGGAGGGATTTATTCTGGTCCCAAAGGCCTCTGTACACAGCAACTCTGAGGAGGAAAGAGTTGTATAGTGACATCTCCCTTTCGTGGAAGACACGAGCATTAGTTCCCCAAGTGGATAGATGGATTGAGTCCTTGGTTGTCAAAGGACTCCTGTTCGTCCCGGTTGTGACCTGGTCTTCCCAAAGCTGGCTCTGCTGAACAGCACAGTGGAGCAGCGCTGCAGGTGGGATGCTGATGACAGGGCTGCAGGCCCCTCGGGTGAGACCCAGCCTAGATCCACACAGGCAGAAGGTGGACAGCCCCTCACTTCTGTGGCCCTGGGAGCTTTGCTGCTGTCACGCTGTCACACGTGGATGAGTGCTGCTTTGAGTTCTTTACTAGAGAAGACTTTGTGACAGAAGTTGTGCCACTCAGAAGAGTAGGTCCTTGGGTCCATTCTCCTGCATCAGCTTCCATTTGCATAGTGTAACATGGGAATATGGAAAATGGTGGAATTCCAGGCCCAGTGGAGGGATCAGGTGACTTAGGCCTGCTGCAAGTTTAATAAGTTGGTGCTAATTGCAGCCTCAGAGGGCCAGCACTCTGCCCTCCCTTAGCTTGCCTCCTGCCAGGCTGGGCAGCTCCCAGGAGTGTCCTCAGAGGCTCGCAGAGTTCCTGGTGAGGGACTTCCTGGTGAAGCCTGGGTGGCTGCGGCAGACTGTAACCCCGAGGTACAGTCAGAGGGGAGGAGCCTCACTGGAGTCCCACCCTGGAGAGCAGTCACATTCTGGAGAGGAGCACACATCCCGTCCCCTCGCGGTGTCTTGCTGTTCTTGTGGTATTGGGACATAGCCTCCCTATGTGTAGGAGAGAAAAATGAGCTTAGAAAACTCACATACTCAGGGTCACATGGCTGATGTTTTCGATGTGGGATTGTCATTTGGATCTTACCTGGTGTACCGTGAGAGGCATCCCTGTCCTGACCCAAGTTCAGGGTGTGGCCAGACAGTGTGACATGCTCGCAATCCCAGTCCCCAGGAGGCCGAGGGAGCAAGACAGTGTTTGAGGTCAGCTTGAGCTATAGAGCAGGAGGACTCTGTCTCAAAGGAAAACAAAACAAAACACCCTTACTAAGAAGGCATAAAAAACAGAATAACCCCAAATAAATCTGAGTGTCGTTTTCCAAGTCAGAACACTACCTAGTAGATGCCGGTAGGCAGCCTTGCTAAGGCTCTCAGTGAAGTCGGGACAGGCCTGACTTTGTTTTTTTTAAGATTTATTTATTTTATATATGTGAACACACTGTCTTCAGACACACCAGAAGAGGGCATCGGAACCCGTCATAGTGGTTGTGACCCACATAAGTGGCTCCTGGAAATTGAACTCAGGCCTCTGGAAGAACAGTCAGTGCTCCTAACCTCTGACCCATCTCTCCGGCCTTCCCCCAGCCCCCAGGCCTGACTCCTTGAGAGGGTTTGATAATGACCTGGAACTAAGGGCTGGCCCATTGGAGCTTAGGTTTGAGAAGGGTGTGGCCTTTATATCCCCAGGTACAAGAATAGCTAGACTTGAGCTTCGGATGTAGATTTAGTACTCTCCACTGTTTGGGTGATGGTGGTTGCTGAGGGAAGCCCTAAGGCTGAGCATCTAAAGGGAGCCCCGTGTGTTCTCAGTGTCTGCCCCGACATCCTTCTGCGAGCTCTGCCGTGCTCTGCTAACTCCTGCCCATTGTCTTTTGTTTTGAAGCCTGTGCCATCTCTGGACTCTTCAACTGCGTCACGATCCACCCTCTGAACATCGCAGCTGGGGTGTGGATGATGTGAGTAGCTGCGGATGTCCTGCTTCGGTGGGGTTCGAGGCATGTGGTGCAGGTCTCATCCCGCTTCCCGCTCCAAGGTTTCCTGAGAGCTGCTTGAGCCTTTATTGGGGACAAGGACACCAAACACAGTCGCAGCGTCTACTCAGCCAGACACTGTAGACTCCTGGTCTACTACAATGGGCCCTTCTCTGTGAGAGTTCAGGGCCATGGTGTGTAAGGTCAGAATTGAGGGTTTATGACAGAGAGGAGGGTAGGCAGCTGTGAGGCCATTAGCAGGGCTAGAGGTAGGAGGCAGGTACAGGTGGAACTGGTGGCTATAGCATCCCCAGGGAGCCCCTTTTCACCCTCCTCCTGGGCAGCTAGGTCGCAGGGAAAGGGGTGACAGAGTGAGGGCTGTTCAGATGCATGGGGGGCACTGCACAGTAGCATTTGCTAGTGCTCACCTGTGGGAGCAAAGGCCGTTAGCACCAGCAGCTTACGTGCTTCCAGCAACTGGGCGGGGCTAAAGGCTCCCAGCATGAGCATCCCACTACCCTGCCTCTCTGTCTCCCCGACCCACATGCTCCCAGCTCAGGCCATGGGTAGTCCTCAGTGGCTCAGTGGCCCAGCCAGCCCTTGCATTTCTGCTGGGGGCAGCCTGCCCTTGATGTCAGTGTTAGTGACTATGGAGACAGTACTAACAACGGGAGGTGTGGCTAAGTTCTGTGGGCTAACGTGCTGCTGGCTCAAGATTATGGAGGCAATCTTAGTTCTTCATTTCACTTTTGGATCAATAACGAGATCAGGCTCTTCCACCGGGATGCTTGGGTGGTTAGGATGCTGGGGCAGCCGTGGGGCAGGGCGGGTTGGGTTGTGGAACTGCTTGGCGGAAACTGGTACCCTGTAGTATCTGGGTGTTTATGGAGTTCAGGGCCTCTGAGATGGCAGTGTTCCTTGAGCCACTGGCATGAGAGCTATTGCAGCTCCTGGTTGTAAACTATCATTGTCCTTTCTACCTTCGCCCCTGCAGCATGAACGCCTTTATCCTGTTGCTGTGTGAGGCCCCCTTCTGCTGCCAGTTTGTGGAGTTTGCAAACACAGTAGCTGAGAAGGTTGACCGGCTGCGCTCCTGGCAGAAGGCCGTCTTCTACTGCGGGTGAGGGGCTGTTGGGCGGGGCCTATGGCCTGGTTCCCAAACTCCTGCTGATTAAAACAGGTGTTGGTGAGGTAGATGGGGCAGGAGCAGCTAGAGACGCCCTTTCTTCTGCAGAAGCTTTTATTTGATAGCCGTGGACACAGCCACTGGCCCATCCAATAACAGGTACTAACGAATGGGACCCAGTATCTGCCTTTGGGAGCTCAGATGGCAGCTGTGGCCACACAAGTGTTCTAAGATCTCTCGTGGGAGAGCAGGGGAGCAGCTGGGGTCGGTGTATAGGCAGTGCGAAGCCTTGGGAGGAGTGTGGCCAACCAGAGGTCCAGATGTGAGCCTGCAGAGCAGTGAGCACTGTTTCCCTCTAAGTACACACCTCTCCTTCTGGTTCTGACAAGTGCAGCGTGCCAGACGGCAGCTCTTCCAAGATAAATTCAGTACCTCTAAAGAAGGGCTTTTCCATGAGAACCCAGCTAGGCAGCAACATTCATAATTACCGTGTTGTCTTTAAGATCAGGTTAGCCTCTGGATTGGTGGAGGCTCAGGGGCTTCTGCAGTGAAGAACTCAGAATGAGTGTGTGCTTGCTGGCAGTTTTCTGATGTGTCTAGATCTCAGGGGATCATAGGGTCACAAAATTCTAATCAGTGTAGCATGGTGTGTGTGTGTACCCACACGTGCGTGCACACATGCATGTGTACATGCATGCATACATACATGTATGTGTACATGTGTGTGGAAAATACTAATGTGGACATCAGGTATTTTCCTCAGTCACTTTCTACTTGATTTTAAAGACAGGGTCTCTCACTGAACCAGAGCACACATATTTGACTTCTGAGCCAGTGAGCTCTAGGAATCCACCTGATTCCACCTCACCAGCCCCAACGTACCTGGGTCTGAATGGGGATCCAAACAGGCCCTGGTGCACGTGCAGCAGGCACTTTGCCAGCTAAGCCATCCCCCACCCCTTCCTTGTCTTTTCTTTTCCCTCTGTATTAGAGATGGTCTTGTTCTGGAGACCTAGCTGGCCTTGAACGCACAGAGATCCATCTGTCTCTGCCTCCTGAGTGCTGGGATTAAAGGCGTGCGCCACCACGCCTGGCTGTCTTTGGGTTTTTAAGATGTGTTGTCATGATGCTGACAATAATGTATGTTTACCAAAAGTCATTTGTAAAGTAAAAAATGGCTGCTCCAGACCTCGCTGCCTATCCATCTATCGGCATGTGTCCTGCAGTCTGTGCAGACACTTTTGAAGCTCATCTTTGACATGCTTATAACTGTTATACCTACGTTTGTACCTGCGCTTTTGACTTACCGCGGTATCAACATTTTCAGCACGGTCACAGAAATGATGACATTCCTTTTCCTGTTAAGTGCATTGTTCAGCTGGACATTCTGGCTTTGTCTTAATTTGTCAGCTGGTGTCACTCAAGTCTGGGGAACATCCGTTGGCCAAGCCACTCCTTAGGAGATGTTTCCAGGTGTGGAATCACCAGACTAAAGATTACGATCGTTCAAAAGACCTTAACATCCGTGACTCAGCTGCTTTCCTGAGAGGCCATCTGGGCATCCCTCCCCTCCCCACGCAGTGCCCAGTGCCACCTTCATATGTCTGAGAAGTACGATTCCCTCCTATGTAGCTTCTGGCCCACTCCCTGGAGAGCTTTAATGTACGAGGAGAGCTTTAATGTACGACTTTGCAGTTTTCAGTATTAAAGACCTCGCATTCCTTTGTTTCGTTTTCCACTCCGATTTTCCAGCCGGTCACTTGCCTTTAATGTTAACGGTTTTCCTCCTGTGGTCTTTTGCCCCGTGATTTCTATTATTTTGTTATAGGGGATCCTCAACTTGGTTTCCCTTTTGATAAACAAATATCATGTGGAAAACAGGGTAGCACACTTCCCCTACCAAACACGGCTGTTGCTAAACTTCACCATGCTTGAAGCTTTGATGTGGGCTATGGTGACCTGGTATGACATCTTATAAGGTGACCCATAAAGCTTGGGTGGCAGAATTCTAGTCAGTGTCTGCTGAGGACCACAATCACAACCATCCAAGTCAAGGACCCCCTGCGCTTGGAAGCATTCTGCTACACAGGCATCTACACTTGAAATCCAAGGAGTGCAGTTGGCTCTGAGTGTCATCCTCCTGCCCAGTGAGCCTCCTCTCCAGAAATGACTGGACTGAGGGCTGAACTGCAAGCTCCATCATCTTCCTGGGTCAGCATTTCCACAATTCACCTCATGTTGGAAAAATACCATCCCTCAGGATTGAGCTGCAGAGGTCCTTAGCGCTGAATGGAGCCACCACTAGGTGGCGCCAGGCTGCTACTGAAGCCCCTCAGTTGCGTTGGGACCAGTGTTCCTTGGGGTATGGGGGTGGGGGGTTGTGGAGGCACAGCTGGCCCAGGGTTGCTGTACTGATGAGTGTGTTCGTTCAGTGCTCGGGATATGGGTGTAGGGTAACTGGCCATCAGCCCTCACCCTGATGGCAGGATCTCAGGCTTGACCCAGTGGAGTGGAGCTTTGACAAGCTAACTTGGTCACAGGGCTGTACAGCTGGACCATACCCCAGACCCTCTGGGCCCAGCCTCTCTGTTTTAATGGTCATTTACCCAGCTCTTTGCTATTTAACCCTGTGTGGGTTACAGATCTTGCCGCAAGACCTGATACGGTTTTGGACTGTCCCCAGAAAAGGTGGGATTTTAGGGATGTCTGTTTTCTCCTAGGATGGCCATCGTCCCCATCGTCATGAGCCTGACCCTGACTACACTGCTGGGCAACGCCATCGCCTTCGCCACGGGGGTGCTGTACGGACTGTCTGCCCTGGGCAAAAAGTGCGTCTACAGCCCAGTCCCGGGGTGGGGCCTCCTCTGCTGCCCCTGCTCTCCCACCTGAAGAGGGAAAGGTCTGAGTGGGACCCTTTGTCTAGTTGTTATGCAGTGGCCACAAGTGAGTTCTCTGTGCTCAGGAACAGAGGCAAGAAATGAGGGACAGCCTCAGTGGTCCCTCTTGACTGGCTTGCACATAGGTATGCAGCAGACATTGCAGCCGACTGCCACCTCTTCCCTTCGGCTCCGTCAGTGCCAGGCAACACGCGCCCCTCAGAGTAGCAAACCTCTGCCTCCCCTTTGACAGTGGCCCCTGGGGAGCACAGTCCTGGGGGAATCTGGTTATGTCTGGGATGCAGCCTGGGGGTTGGAGGTGGGAGGGCGAGGCCTACAGAACACCTGCTTCTCTCTCTGCAGGGGAGATGCCATTTCTTATGCTCGGATCCAGCAGCAGAGGCAGCAGGCGGATGAGGAGAAGCTGGCTGAGACATTCGAGGGGGAACTGTGAGGTGAGGCAGGGCGCCTGTCCTCATTGCCTACTGCCACTGGGCTCTGTGAACTTGTAGAAGGCTGAGTGTCAGCTCTGCTGAACATCCTGGGACAGGAGTACCTGCAAGTCTCCATGCCTCCAGTCTGCCTGTGCCTACCCTGTTCTGCGGACCTCCTGAGCCTGGAGCTCCTGCCCCACTAGTACTGAAGGCCTGGGCTGCGGGATATGGATGGGGTGAACTCACTCCTGTCAGCCTGTGGCACAGATGCTGTGCTGGTGACCCTTCCCAGGCCTAAGAGCAGTGTCCCCTGAACACATCAGTCCTCACGAGAGGCTTCACCCAGGCTTCAGCCACTTCAGGTTTCATCCTTTTTAGGTCTAAGGGTGCAGGTAGTTAGGGCTTTAATTCTGCTCCATGAACCCATCCTTGGAGCAGAGGAAGAGTACAGCAGTGTCTTGTGGCCAGCTCCTGCCACCAGGAGCAGGAGAGATGGCTGGTCATTTGAGAATCCACAGCACTCCCAGGATGCAGCTTCCTGGCCAGAAGAGCATCCTTGGCAGTGGCCAGAGGGCTGGTGGAAGTTCCCTAGTGCTCAGTGCTAGGAAGTGTATGTGCGTGTCTGTCTACGGAGTGATGTGTGGGCATGTGTACTGCTGCTAGCCTGCACTGAGAACCTCCTCGTCGGGGATGGCAGATTCCTTAGTGGGCTTAACCTCAGGTATTCTTCCCAACCTGCCCCTGGCAGCCTGTAGCCTTTGAAGAGCTGGGCAGAGACCAGATCAACCTCTCACACAGAGCTGGCCCCTTCTCAGGTACCAGACCACAGAGATAAGTCTGCATGGCTGGGGCAAGGAGAGCTGCTCTGCTGGAACACGGCTCCAGGGACATGCTCTGGCTTGTCCCCTAACCTTCCTCTTCACTGCTACCTTCCCACTGTCCTGTGACATTGGATTAGTGGCTGATTAGGTGGGTCCTTGGCCACACTTGGTCGCCTGGCTGAAGAGGATGTGTAAGGTGCTGAGCCTGCCTTCCTCCTGCACTAGGCCTTGTCCATGGTACCCCATCCTGGAGTTGTCAAGTTTCTAGGGGATCTCTAGCTCATCAGTGCCTGAGGCCAGGAGGAGTGGACATTCTATTTGGGATAGCAGCAGTTCTCCAGAGAACCTGGCCAAGCTGGACCCTAGACTGGCAGAAATGTCCTAGTGTAGCTGGCTTAGGAGGACCTGTGCCTTCACGGTTCATCAGAGGCGATTTTCCTTGAGCCAGGGATGGGTTTCAAGTACTCTGTGTATGTGTCGGGGCCTGTGCTCACAGTAAGACCTGTCTACCTCCCAGGAGGAGAAAAGGCCCCACCTGCTCCTCTGGTTACTTGAATGGGCATGAGATGGGGCTAGTTCTGCCCAGGCCTCCCGCCTCTGGCAGTAGAAATCAAAGGCTACATGTAGAGTAAAATTGTACCTCACTGGGGAAATGCATTTTGTGCTGGACAGGCATTGGGTGAGGTATAAAGGTAGAAGCCCCCAAACATAGAGCAGTGTGGGCGGTCAGTCACTTATGTCCTGAGGTTCTTGGCAGGTCCATGGCACAGTGACTCTAGAGCCCACTGCTTTGCCTCTGAGCATGGGCACTGTCCAGCCCAGACTAGGCCCCATTCTTGTCTGTGTCTGGGTGTCTCCCTGTGGCTCCTTTTGCCACCCCCGGTTTGTTTGCCGACTGGATTACATTTTGGAGTAAAGCAAATCTGTAGTTGGTGTGCACAGTCTGCCTGCCACCTTCCATCCCCAGTGCCTGCAACTGCAGGGAGATCCTGTCCGTGCTAGCTGGGCCTCGCCTCTCCTGAGCCTGCTCACAGCGCCTCAGAGTAGCCTAGGCATAGAGGGCGTAGCCTAGGCACAGAGGGCAAACTGGCACTTAAGCCCGCAGTGGCTGCTGCCTTCTCTGCACTGTGGTAATGTCCTGGCAGTCCAGGCTGAGTTGGGGTGACCTGGCTGCTGGGGTAGGGAGCCTCTCCCTGGAACACATCCCACTCCCTTTCCTCCCAGAGGCTGTAGGCCCAGCTCCTTTATTTTGAAAAACAGTGAACAGTCTGTAGACTAGAGGTATCCAAGGTTGGACTGGGTCCAGTGCTCCCCAAGGTACCCAGACCCTTGAGGGTACAGGACCCTGTCCTCCCCCTGGCCAGTTGATCAGAAGGAAGTGACAATGTCCTTGTACAATGCCACATTGCCACCTCCATCCCTGTTTTCTGTCCTCAACATGGCCCTACATGGGAAGTGTTCCTTGTAGGAATGAGGAACTAGACCGGAGGTCCCAACAGCATTGTTCTTGGGTACAGCCTTTGCTCAGTCTGGGGCAGGGCTGCCTGCCCCCCTGCGGATCTCAGCTGAGGTATTACAGCACTGCGGGCTGCCTGCTGGGGCCCACCAGCCCACAGTTGGTGAACTGCCTGTCCGAGGTGGAAGTGTGCAGTGGCTGACGGCAGGGGTGCTGCTGCTCCCGGCTGCAGGTGTGCACAGGCCTGGCCCACATGGCCTGGCCCCTTACAGGCAAGCCCCTGACTAGGGCCTGAAGGACATCCTGCGAGTGTGGAAGAAGGCCTCGATCTGCTCCAGCGAGCGGCCCCTGGTCTCAGGCACACAGCAGCCTGTGAAGAGCAGGCTGAGCAGGCAGATGGCCGAGAAGAAGAAGAAAGGCACCTGGAGGCCGAAGGCATTCTGCAGTAGGGAGTCGGGGAAGGAGTTACTGAGCAGACATGGCCTCCACCAGAGTTTTATGGGCAGCCCATGAGGCCTTCATGTGACCACTGTCCTGCTCAGAAACCTCCCAGCCTCCCTCCTCTTCCTAAGCTGCCCCTCAGCCATCCTGCCTGGAGTTTCAGGCTGCCTGGTGGGCAGCATGTTGCATCAGCCTCCTCTTAACCTTGACCATTGAATGGGCAGGGCAGGTTCTGGCTTGTGCTGACCCATCTGGACTTCCCCGGGGAGAGTCTGGAGCTAGCTAGCATCCAGGTGTTTCCAGGGCTTGCTGGATTGTGGGGCTGGGAGCAAGGTATATTTAGGAGGGACCTCACACCATGCTCCTGTCAGGAAGCAGGGCTACACTGGAGAGGCCTAGCGTCCAGTAAGTCAACAGACCATGCAGCTGAGCAGGGTACCATGGGCAGAGCTGTATTCTGGAGCAGGGAGGTAACCTGACTCCAAACAGCCCCAGCCCTTGGCCAGCCTTAGCCCCTAAGAGGCCCATGCTCCTCTCCAGGGGCTGCTGAGGGGAGACTGCTAACAGAGAAACCTAGCTGGGAGTCCTGGGGCCAAGTACTCACCACTGCCAGCAGGAAGTACTTAGTGAGGACGAAGGCTGTGAGCCAGCTGACCAGCACGCAGAGCCCTGAGGCCACACCACGGGCACGCAGGGGCAGAACCTCAGACATGAGGAGCCAGGTGATGGGCCCCCAGCCCATGGCATAGCCTGGTCAGAAGAGAGGGGCAGTTGGGCTCAGGTTTCCCCCTTGCCTGCATCTCACGATCCTGCTGGGGCAGGGCTGCCTGTCCCCCTGCGGATCTCAGCTGAGGTATCGCATGATGTGACCGAGTTGCTAGAGGACCCTATTCTCCAACTCCCCAACTCCTTGGGCAACCCAGGACGGTAATAGAACCTTTGTGGTCCCCATCCCAGGTCTCCCCATCACTGTGGTGCTCCTACCCATAATGAAGAGCATGGTGGCCAGCAGGGGTATCAGGGTGAGATAGTTGAAGGCCGCGGCTGGGGGCTGCTCCGTGCCCCCAAGCGTCACGATCTCCACAGTGCTGTTGGGGGTCAGAGTCCTTGGCACAAGCTGGACATACAGCCCCAGCGTCAGGTTGGCGACAAACATAATGGATGCTGTGGACACATGGGTACCTCAGGACCAAATTCCCCCAAGCTTGAGGTCCTTCCTCTCCAAGCTCCACAGCACCTCTTGCTAGGTGGCAAGGCAGGCTTACAAAAGGGTCAGCCCTCCACCCTCAGCACAGAAGGGCAAGCTCAGGGCCTCATGCCACACCCTTGAGTTGGGTGGCTGGGCTCCTTTGCTCTTGGAGCACGAGCGGACCTGTGTGTAGCAGCTGCCGTTTGCTAGGTCCCGGACCGTATCTAGGGAGACTTGGCTACGGCCCAGAGATTGCCGTGGACACAGTGACTATAGGAGTAAGAGGCAGACATTACAGTGGAGACACTCACCTGACACATAGAGCAGGACTTTCCGGCCGGCCAGGTCCATGGTGACAGCGGCAATCAGCACAGACAGGAGCCTCACAGCACCAACTATAGCTGCATCCTGCTGGGAGGGCTGTGGGGCAGGGGACTGGGCTGAGAGACCTGGCCTGGTGTCCTACACCCTACCCTGACCCTAATGCACTAAGGACATTCAACCCTAAGTCCAGGGTCACTGCTCCCCCCTTTGGCTATGAGCTATCCTAGCTATCGATCCCTAGGTACTTTTTCTGTGCCCCAACCTTTATTTGGTTTCCCAGCAGGGGCTTATCTACTATGTCTACTACTGGCTGTAGTGGGCACAGACCCTGGTCGGACAGTAATGGTAGATCTGAGTCATTCTCATCTTCACACCTCACTGCTGGAAGAACCGAGCTCCTAGGGACCACACAGGCCCACTTGGGATCTGAGTCTGGGGCCAAGATCCCAAGACCTCCATATTCTAGCAAAGTGCCTTCTTTTGTTACTCTGTATATTTTAAAGCAGTAAGCTTCAATTAAGAAGAATGCAATTGAGGCAGGTCGTGAATGAGAGGCATCTAGGTCTCAGCCACCTAACTTCCTGCCTGCACTCTTCTCAACAGTCTAGGGACTCTGGGCAGTGCTGGCCGCCTGGGTTCTCACCAGCACCACGGACGTGCTGTCGAAGATGGTCTGTAGGTACACGAGGATGGGAGTGATGCCTGTCAGCTGCTGCAGAAAACGCATCAGCACTGTAATGAGAATAGGCCGGTACACACGGGGCTCCCAGGCCTCCGCCCACGACACTCGGCTACTCTGGAACACAAAGCGTCTGTTGAGGGCTATGCCAGGCTCTCCAGCCCTGGCCACCCTGTCTTGGCACCTGCGGGTCGAGGAGAGACCTCCTTCCCTTATCCAAGAGAGGCCCAACCACCAGAGGCTGCATGGGCTCTGCATGCTAGCAGGAACCTCTCCTTTGAGGAAAGGCAGCCAAAGCACAGAGAGGCCTGGTGGATGTCCAAGGCTACCCAGAGCTTCCTGGGTTGGGGCCCGACCAGGCGGTACCACACATGCTTCACCTGTCTCCGCACGTTGTCCTGGATCTGCTCAAACTCCCAGTGGACCTCAGAGTCCGCTCGCAGCCAGATCAGCGCCTGCAGTGCTTCCTCATCCCGGCTCTTAGACAGTAGGAAGCGAGGCGAGTTGGGCATGAAGCTAAGCAGCAGGATCATGACCAGAACAGGCCCCTCCCCGGCCACGGCAAGCCATCGCCAAGGCAGCAGAAGACCTGGTGAGAGAGGCTTCGGTGAGCAGATGGGCCCTCTGTTGCTCTCCCAGCCTAGCTTCCCGACTGCCCAAGTCCCTGTAGGAGGGGCAATGTGGGACTTTAAGAATTGCCTGGGGCTGGAGAGATGGCTCAGCGATTAAGAGCACCCGACTACTCTTCCAGAGGTCCTGAGTTCAATTCCCAGCAACCACATGGTGGCTCACAACCATCTGTAAAGAGATCCGATACCCTCTTCTGGTGTGTCTGAAGACAGCTACAGTGTACTTATATGTAATAAATGAATAAATCTTTAAAAAAAAAAAAGAATTGCCTGGACCCTGGTACTAAAGTGAGATCCTTACACGGTCTCAGTATAGTGGGAGAATAGTGGGAAGGCTGGACCTGGGTGTCTCACCCCCACCACCCAGGCAGGCAAACTCCTGTATGGGCTCCCCCCATGAACTAACAGGACACCCCTGTGCTGTGGGGAGGTGGTCCGTCCGAAGCTGCTGCAGAAGGATAGGCCTCAATGCTCAGAGACACGGTGCCTACTGGGGCTAGGAAACCAGGCGTCCTGTTTATCACTGCTGGGTTTCTTCAGGGAGAGTCCCATTCCCCCATCTCAGAACCTGAATGCTCAAGCACAGGATGGTACTTGCCAAGGGCATAGAGAGACAGGGATCCAAACACGGCCATGAGCTGCGGCGTGGCCCCCAGGGCCCCGCGAACACCCGGGGGTGCAATCTCAGACACGTACACCTGTAAGGTACAGGCCCCAACATGGGAGTTTAGTGAGAGGGACTTGGGAGCCTGGAGAAGCTGGTAGGGGTCTTGTTCTGACCAAAGCTCTGACCTTCCCTAGCAAAAGAAGTATGTAAAAGCACCCACTTTGGTGCTTTGGATGAGGGCAGGGACTCAAAAAAAGCCCAGGGTCTTCAGAGTTGGGGCTGAGCAGGTGTCTGTATTTACCCTACTGACTTCTTTTCCCTTTGGACTTGCCAGAGGATAGGTGTGTGTATGGAGGGCTGCATGAGGTAAGCAGTTGTGGTGGGGCTGGGCAGGAACTTCCCCTCACATCCCTTGTGCAATGCAAATTTTCTTCAGTTGAGCAATGCATCGAACTGAGGTTAAAACGCAAGAGTAGGAAGTTTTTGAGTGACAGTGATGTCAGCTGCTTTGATGGAGGGAGCTGAGATTCTCTGGGCAATCTTGGGGACCCCACACACTCTCATGGAACAAAGGCTCAGAGGCAGGGGTAGCCCAGAACAGCGCCAAGGCAGTGGGGACATCTGGTCTTACCGGGATGCAGGCAGCAGTGAGTCCCCCGGCAAAGCCTGTCAGCATCCTCCCCAGCAGAAGCATCCAGAGGCCACGGGCACCAGCCATGAGTGCATAGCCAATGGCCGAGGGGACAGCGGAAAACATGATGCTGAGCTTCCGGCCCAAGAGGTCATTGAGTAGCATAGCACTGAGGCCCCCAGCGGCGGCACCCAGGGTGAACACGGACTGCAGGGGTACAAGAAGACACAATGGCTTTAAGCGCTCTCACCCCTACCAGAGTCTAGAGAAAGTTCCTCCAGAGCTAGCCCAGAAGCCAGGCATTCATTGCTAGAGTCCCCCGTGGGCAGAGGTGTATGGCAGCCTGTGGACAACTGGATGTAAAGGTGCCATGGCTACTGTTCTCCTCTAGAGGGGCAATGGGGCCGCCTGTCAACAGTGGCTTTGTCTAGGAGTGTCCGATATTCTTTTGGGCCCAAGCAGGCTTCAAGAACATGATCATCCCCCTTCAGCCTCCCAAGTCTGGAGGTTAAAGTCGATCTCTGTGGCTCACACACTACCAAAGAGAGCCCTGTGACCCGAAGGCCTGGGACTTTTAAGATTTGGGAGTCCCTGGAGTTGCTGAGGAACAAAGAATTTGCCTGGAGTTTGCCACTCACAAGCAGAGGGACCAGGGCAAACAGCATGGCCTCTTAAGTCTCAGCTCCTTAGCTGTGTTATGAGGGGAACACAGTTGATCTCAGGGATGAAACTAATTCACCAAGTGCCTGGCATGCGCTCAGCGTAGGCTGTGTGTGCCCTGCACGTGCCCACCCCATTTTAAATGCTCAGGAGACCCTAAATCTTTCCAGCCTTGTTGTCAAGCCGCAGTTCTAACTCAGGGTCTACTGACGTTCTAATATCAAAGTCTTGGGCCCCTGGGTTCTTCTCTGTTCAGCCACACTCTGTTCTTGTCCATAGGGCACCTCGCGTCCCCGCTAGCACCTGCTGTGCCTGTCTCCAGGTACCCAGGAGGATGTCGGCTCTGCTGCAGCAGCCTGGCTGTCGTATGGGGTTGGGAAATGTCCCCTCAGCCCCTCCCCACATCTCTGCAGGATGTCACTTCCTCATGGGCCTTGGCATCACCACTAGCAGACAGGAGTGTGTGTTAGGGAGGGGTACCAGTACTCTAAGGGAGGTTCCAAGGCTGAGTAAGTCCATTCTCCCTCCACTCCCCCATCTGATTTAGAGAACAGGCCTCACCCCAAACCAGGATGCCTGGATTTTGTCCAGGCGTAGTGCTGGGTCAGAAGAGCGCTTCAGCGCAGGGATGACTGGAGATGTGTAGACCAGGGCATACCCAAAGCTGAAATTGCCCAGCACGGCAGCGAAGGTGGCCAGGAACACCCTTCTGTTTTGCAAGGCCCTGGTGGGAAATGGTGTGTAACCAAAGGACCAAGGTCAAGTCCTTTAAATGGATCCTGGTTTCCCAGATTGCTGCCTTCCCTGAGCCCATGGCCATTCAGCTCAGCAGACAGCCGGGAGAGGCCTGGGTCCAGGGCTGGTCAAATTGTAACTGAGCAGCTCTGTGAAATTCCCAGGCTGTCAACTGGGACTAGGGCCCCTTTTTCTTCAGAAAAAAATAAAACTGTGAGTTTTGCCTCCTGTTATGATGCTCAAAGCTTGTTCTGTGATCTTAGGCAAGACCCTTGTCCTCTCCCTATCTGTGACAGGTGGGGACCCCACCCAGTATTCCTTTGGAGGCTCTCTTCTCTTTGGTGGTCCAATTCTTTAAATAGATGGGACTTGGGAGCATGCGGTAAGAGTCAGATGACTCTTGGTGGCCACTCACCAGAAGTCAGTAGCGGGCCCGAGATAATGTGCCGTCTGCCTGGAGATAAGGCCATCCCACCCTCCTACCCCCACACCCTGAGACTCTCACCCGGCCCGTGCCTTCTCTTCAGGCGACGCGGGCGCCTCGGGGAAGGTGTCATAGTCCAGTCCCTCGGCTCTTAGCAGGGGCTCCTGCATGGCCAGCACAGATGGTCAGATACGGCTGGACTCCACCGCAGCGCTAAAGCATCCGCCCGAGCTCCTCGAGCGGCAGGCGAAGCTCCGCCCTACAGACCTGATTGGCTGCAGGTTGGTCCTGCGGAGCAGTGCTGTCCAATGAGACAGTCGCATGCCTCGGATGTAGGGTGGGGCGAGTCCATCGTTTGCGCCCTGAAGCCCTGGATTCTGCAGGGGAAATCCGCTCCTAGGGCAGGACCTGCGGCGGGCCCGCCCGACACCTGTCTCAGTGGCCTGTGCCAAGGCCGCTTAGCCCCATTTCGCCAGGCTAAGAGCGTGTCTGGGTCCGGCTTTACGGAGGAGAAACCCAGAGAGCCCGAAGCTTGCCAAGGTTACACAGCAGATTATTATTTTTTTAATTGTCTTGCTCGGCCCAATTCTGTGCCCTCTCCTGTCACATAAATGTCACTTCTACATCTGCCACCCCACTTCTTGCATAGTTGACCCTAGTGAATCATTACTTTGGGTGTGTGCAGTAAGAAGAGAGTCAATTAGGAGTGGAGACAATTAGGGGCAACTCCAGCAGGTGCCCTGGGCTGTCTCACCCCATAGCTGTGGACGGAACCCAAGGCTTCTCTTTGCTAGCAAGCAATCTATCTCTGAGCTACATTGCCTGGTTGTCCAAATAGCTTGCACTGTTCAAAATCATTCCAGTAATGGTATGAAAATGACAAAGTAAAGAAAAACCAAAACGGAAACTTCTCTGGAAGCCCATTCTAGAAGGTTGAAAAAAAAAAAAAAGCCACAGCCAAGATGCCTATCTGTGTCTTTGGACTTTTTCAGTCATAGGAGTGGACTCACTTCCTGTTCACATTTATAAACTGACCCTTTGTCATCAGGCTATTAAAACAGTAAAGGGCGTTGTAGAAGTCTCAGTTCCCCTTTACTACAGAGTGGGAACACTTCTATAGAGGACAGTAGAGACCAGAAAACTGCCCAAATCCCCCAGTCCACCCTACCTGGACTTCTTTCCTTCCTGTGTCTGCCTTGCCTGTCGTTACTTAGTGGGGAGGTGAACTTTCTATGGTGTTCGACTTCACATCCAAGCTGAAGAATATGTGTGTATGTGTGTGTGTGTGTGTGTGTGTGTGTATGTACATATGTGTGTATGTATATGTATGTGTGTATGAGTATGTATGTGTGTGTATGTATATGTGTGTGTATGTATGTATGTGTGTCTATGTGTGTGTATGTATATGTGGGTATGTGTGTATGTATATGTGGGTATGTATGTGTGTGTTGTGTATGTATGCGTATGCATATGTATGTGTATATGCGTGTGTGTGTTTATATGTATGTATATGTGTGTATGTATGTGTGTATTTGTGTGTATGTGTGTATGTATATGTGTGTATGTATGTGTGTATATGTGTATATGTGTGTATGTATATGTGCATATGTAGGTGTATGTGTGTATGTGTATGTATGTATGTGTGTATATGTGTATATGTGTGTATGTATATGTGCATATGTGCATATGTATGTGTATATGTGTGTATGTGTATGTATGTGTGTATATGTATGTGTGTATGTATATGTACATATGTGTGTATATGTATGTGTATATATATGTGTGTATGTATGTGTGTATATGTGTGTGTATATTTGTGTGTATGTGTGTATGTGTGCATGTATATGTGGGTATGCATGTATGCATATATGTGTATGTATGTGTATATGTGTGTATACATGTATGTATGTATGTGTGCCTGTGTGTATACATGTATGTATATATGTATGTATATGTAGTATGTATATGTATGTATATGTGGTATGTATGCATGTTGTGTATGTATGCATATGTATGTATGTGTATATGTGTATGTGTATATGTGTGTATACATGTATGTATGTATGTGTGCCTGTGTGTATACATGTATGTATATATGTATGTATATGTGGTATGTATATGTATGTATATGTGGTATGTATGCATGTTGTGTATGTATGCATATGTATGTATGTGTATATATGTATGTATGTGTATATGTGTATGTGTGTATACATGTATGTATATATGTGTGTATGTATGCATGTGTGTGTGTGTGTGTGCGTGTGTGTGTGTGTGTGTGATTTTGGGAGCTGGAGAGGTGGCTTGGCGGTTGAGAGCACTGGCTACTCTTGCAGAAGACTCAAATTTGACTCCCAGCACCACATATTGGTACACAACCCTCCCCTTTTCCTTCATTTTGAGTACCATTGAGGCCCTCTTCTAGCTTCAACTCTTTTGTGGTACAGCCAAAACACCCATGTACATGAAAAATTTAAGATATGTAAATTTTTAATTTTACATTTGTCTGCGAATCTGTGCTCCTGAGGCTTGAAGTGTTGGACTTCTAGGAGCTGGGGTTACAGGCAGGTCAGTCACTAATAGTGATGGTAGCGGAGCTCGGGTCTTATGAAAGAGCATATAGGACCTGTTCTTGGAACTGCTGAACCCCTTGTCAGTGCCCCCCCCCCTTTGTCATTTGAGACAGGGTCTTATGTATTCCAGGCTGGCACCAAACTTCCTAGGTAGCCAACCACTTTCATTTTATCCTCCTGCCTCCACCTCCAATTGGGACTGCAGGCCTGGTCTCCTTCTAGGGATTGAACTCAGGCAGGCACTACATAAACTGAGCTGTATCCCAGCCCTATCTTGCTCTGAAATAGGTTTCACCAGGTTGTCCGGGCTGACCTTTCAATACTCCTGCCTCAGAGCACCAAGTACTTGGGGTTGCTAAGTAGGTAGTCAGACATTGGCAAGCTTGGTGGCCTTCAAGGACATCTCTCACATAATCAGTTCTGGATCCCACTTCCTGTCTCCCGGCAATGCAGCCTTTAAGGAAATGTCATAGTTGTTCCTTAAAAATTAAAAAACATGGGGGTGGGCAGGTCTCTCTATTTAGCTGTGGGGTGACCTGGAACTTACTATATTCCCTGGTGGCCTGCCAGTGATATTTAAGGACTTTCTTAAGAAAAAAAGTTTTACTATAGCAGTTTATTTATTTGTTATTTATATGTGTGTATGCACACACACACGTGTGTGTGTGTGTGTGTGTGTGTGTGTGTCTGTCTGTCTGTCTGTCTGTCTGTGTGTGTGCCATAGAGCAAGAACAATTGGAGGTAATCAGTTCTCTCCTTCTGTCCTCAGACTGTCTGGTTTAGTAGCAAGCATCTTTACCCACTGAGCCATCTCACCAGCCCAAGACAAAGCAGGTCACTACACTGTCCTGCCAAGTTCCCTGTGTCTCACCATTTTCTTTCCCGTGATCCCATGTGGTCCGTGGCTGTGGGATGTGATGGAGGAGGGGAAAGCGTTTAACTGGCTCTCCTCTTCCTGACTCACTAGGAGGCTTTCTTCCCTGCATCCACCGTTCCCATAGCCAAGAATGAGCTTGGCTCAAACTTAGGGGAGGAGGGGAGCAAACAGAGCAGCTGGAGCTTGCCCCAACTGGGCACTGTAGGTTGGTCGCTGAGGTCCATGACAAAAAATGGAGGTGCTGTGCTGTCTGACCATGTGTGCTGTGTATGATTCAGGACCTTTTAGAGGAAACAAAATTATCTCTGTTGCTTGAGTGTGCGTGTGCCTGTGCGCGTGCGAGCGCGTGCACGTGTGTGTGCATGTGTGTGCATGCGCCTGTGTGTGTGTGTGTTGGCATGTGTGTGTGTGCGTGTGTGTGTGTGTGTGTGTTGGCATGCGAGTATGTGTGTGTTGGCATATGTGCATGTGTGTGCGTGTGTTGGCATGCGAGTATGTGTGTGTTGGCATATGTGCATGTGTGTGCGTGTGCGTGTGTGATTGTGCATATGTGAGGGCTGTGGACAACTTGCAACAGTAGCTTCTCTCTTTCTACCGCATAGGCCCCAGGGATTAAACTCAGCCCCTCAGGTTTCCCAGCGAGTGTCTCTACCCACTGAGCCATCTCCCTCATCCAGTGCTTTTCTAATTGAGTAGATTTCACAGGTAAGATAGCTAAGACTTTAGGCCATGGTTAAGTGTTCTAGTCATTTCAAAGGACTTGACTGCCTTACCAGCATCGAGAGGGGCATCTCTCACCAAGTCCTTCATGTGTGCCCAAATGAGTCACAAATGGGCACCCTTCCCTGTCTTGCCTTTTCTCTCTCCTATGTCCCTTGGTAGTTTGTAAGAGCAAGGGCTGGGAGCCAAGACAAAGCCACAGCCAGAACTAGTGATACTAGTGACTCTTTTGTTCCACTAGCTGAGACCAGACCTTCTCCATCATGGCAAGGTGTAGGCTTCTTTCCCTTGAGGCCATAGACGTCCCTGTTACTTTCTGCTTCCAACTTCCCTTCACTTAAAAGCCTCTGCTGGTTCTGGGATCTCCCGAACTCCCCCGGTCAGAGGACTCACCTCCAGTTACTTCCTCTTATTCCCAGCATCCTCTTGGCTCCTTCTATACTTATTTTAACCTGACTCAGTGCCTTTCAAAAAGGGATGTGGCTGCGTTCTTACGTTTTCTAGCTGTTCCTACTCCCACGGGACAAAGGTCAACAAGTTTCCTTTTTTCCTTTGATATGTTTTCCAGGGTAGCTAGCCACACACACACACACACACACACACACACACACGCACACGCAAAGCTAGGATACCCATACTCATAAATAAATAAGTCCTGTTTTTGTAGAGAGAATCTCTTATATACTACAGAAGTATCACCTGTCAATAAAAAGCTGCTTAGCCAATGAGCTGAGCTGAGGCAGGAAATAGGAGGTGGGAGTTCAGGGAGAGAGAGAGAGAGAGACTCTGGGATAGAGTCAGATGCAGAAAGATTTGCCCAGAACTCTCAGGAGACAGATGCAGATTGAGAAGAGGTAGCCAGGCATGTGGCACTCATAGAACAGAATAAATGGGTTAATTAAGTCACAAGCTACTCGGGAAATGAACCCAAGCCTATGACCTCGGCATTTATTTGTCTATAATTAAGTCTTAGAGGCATTGGTTCGGGAACTAGGGTGCGGGTGGGAAAGCCCGTGGTTACAAGTTTTTTGTCCTCTATGTCTAGAGAAGGAACAGAGAAAACAGAGGAAGCTAAAGTTCCTGGAGAAAGACGGGGCGGGAAAATGAGTTAGCAGATCGATACTAGACCTGTGAGGAGACACACAGGTCACTGGAAGGGACAGTACCCCAAATTAGGGTGCCCTCCTAAAGCACTTTCAACTCTTCCAAGTCAAAGGCTCCTTAGACAGAGCGCAAACATTGCTCCTGTCCTGGCCTCCAGTCGGCCTCTGTTGGAGGTGTTTTTGTTTTTTGCATCTTCTGCAGCTCAGGCTGGGCTCAAAGTTACTTGTCAAAGTCAATCATAGCCGATAATCAATCGTTCCTTCCTAGAGTCATTAGAGAAGAAGGAGCCTCAACTGAGAAAATGCCTTTAAAATGTCCAGCTGTACACAAGCCCTAGTTGTCTTAACTAGTTATTGACGAGGAAGGACCCAGAGCATTGTGGGTAGCGCTACCCCTGAACAGGTGGTCCTGGGTTCTATAAGAAAGTAGCTGAGTAAGCCGGGAGGACAAGCCAGTGAGCAACACTTCTCCGTAGTCTCTGAGACAGCTTCTGCCTCTAGATTCCTGACCTGTTGGAGTCCCTGTCCTGACTTCCTTCAATGATGAACAGCGATTCGGAAGTGTGAGCCAAATAAACCCTTTCATTTCCAAGTTGCTCCTGGTCATGTTTTGTTTGTTTTTTTTCCACAGTAATTGACACCCTGACTAGGGTGCTCCCTTCCGAAGTGCTGGGGTTGAAGGGCAGGCACCATGTTTGTTTTGGGTAAATTTGTTCATTTATTTAAAGATTTATTTATTATGTAAACAGTTTTCTGCCTGCAGGCCAGAAGAGGGCACCAGATCTCATAGATGGTCGGGAGCCACCGTGTGGTTACTGGGAATTGAATTTAGGAACTATGGAAGAGCAGCCAGTGCCTTAACCTCTGGGACATCTGACCAGCCACCAACTGATTTATTTAAATCTACTGTGTGTGTGTGTGTGTGTGTGTGTGTGTGTGTGTGTGTGTGTGTGTGTGTGTGTGCGTGTGTGTGTGTGTGTGTAGTGTGTGTGTGGTGTGTGTGTGTGTCTGAGTGTTGTGTGTGTGTGTGTGTGTGTGTGTGTGTGGTGTGTGGTGTGTGTCTTTTCTTCCATACATATCTGTGCACCATATGTATGCCTGGTGCCTGAGGAGGCCAAAAAAATGGCCTCAAATTGCCCAAGACTGGAGTTACGGATGGTTGGTTGTAAGTTGCTGTTTGGGTGATGGGAATTGAACCAGGATTCTCTAGAAGAGCAGCCGGCACTCTTAACCACTGAACAGCCTTTTCAGTCTTGGGTAAGCTTTAAAGATCTCTCCTTGATAGCACCCCCTCTAGTCAGTTCTTCTGTCATACTCAGGGCACTGGCCTCGGACTTTTGGAGACGGCTACCAGCCTGGCACTCCAGAGACAGGTGTCCACCTTCCTGTACACAGGCCTTTCTAATACATCCTGGTTATTGGTTACTAACATGGTAGGCGGGATAATCACAGCCACTCCAGCTGTGAGTAGATTTAACGGGCTCGAATGCATCTCTCTGGCCTGGATTCTGAGTAGGACTTTACTTTAGATCAGTAAACTCCTTTGTGACAGGCTTCTAACTCTGCAGTACCCCAAAGGCGGCCTCTAAAATCATCCCTGGATTCCATTTCCCGAGATCTCATCAATGCTGTTACCACCCTTCTTTATTTCCTAGGACACTCGGCCCATAGGGAAAGCTCTGTGGGCCTTGGATACCATGTTGATTGCTCTTAAAGACTCTAGTTCTCTGGAAAGTTGGAAACAGGTTCTATTGTCTAGAATATTCTACTGATCCTGTTAGTCTCATACTTGGGAGCTCTCTAATTAACTGGCACTTTAATTTATCTCTTTCTGTTCAGAGTTGATCTACCCTTAAGAGGTCATAGGAGAACCTAAATCCACCCGTCTGGACCCCTGATCTTCTCCCAACGTCTGAAGTCCAGCAAGACTGAGGACATAAACACTTCTACCTTGTTTCAACCTGAAGTAGCCAGATCAGCTCAGCTATGGCCACCTAAGCGATTTTAGTGTCTACCTCTTGAGAGGGACTCCTAGGCAGCTACTGAAAGACATTGGCAGGCATGGCCATTGAGGCTGGTCCCCTCAGTCAGCTTGGGCTCCGCCTCCTATTCCCCTGGCAACGCTCTGATTTTTTTAAGGATGGAGAGTATCTTGATTGCGCTCCTTAAGACTGGCAGTGCTGTATGAAGGAAGCAGGGCTCTGTGGCCCACTGTGGGAAAACCATTTCCTTCTGGAAGCAGGGCTGCCTGTAGATTTGTTTATTTATTTGCTATTACATTTATTTAGCGTTTGTGTGGGAAGCAGAGAGTACAACTTGTGGGAATCAGTTCTCTCCACTACATGGGTCCCCTCGGGATTGAAGTCGGGTCATCAGGCTTGGCAACAGGTGTCTAAACCCTCTGAGCCGTCTCACTGTCCTTATGTCCTTTCCTCCCTTCCCTGTCCTTTAAATCTACTTGATTATGTGATTTGTTTATTTATTATTTTATTGACCAAAAGAATGAGATCGAGTCCAAAAGAAAAAAGAATGGGTTATGATTTTGACTCTGACCCTGGGTAGAGGAATAACTTTCTTAATGCCTAAAATATAAGAGTGGGTAAGGTGTGGTGTTCTCAGTTTTAATCTCAGCACTTGGGAGGCAGGGGCAGGCAGACCTTTTGACTTTAAGGCTAGCCTGGTCTACATAGAGAGTTCTAGGCTAGCCAGGGCTACATAGTAAGCTCCTGTCTCAAATAAAACTGAACTAACCTCCAAACCCCAAACTGTATTAAGGTGTAATTTATAGACAACAAAAAAGAGTACATGTTCAGTGTGTGCGTCTACTCACGAGTTTTGACAACCTGGAGAGGCCGCCAGCCAAGACATAAATTACTACTTCCCAGAAGGCTGTCTTGGGTGGTTGCACCTTCTTTCCCGCTGCCCCTCCCCGAGGTTGTGTGCTGTGATTCAGATGAGGCAAACGTCATCGCTCTGCAGGTGTCCAGTGTCTGTTGGCTCAGGCTTCATGTGGGTGGGGTGGGGGAAAGGGGAAAGCACACACTTCTGTGCTGTGGTTTTGCGGTCTGTCCCTTTTGCTCGTGGGGTAGTGGTGCCTTTCAGTGAACAGGTGTTTCTGGATTGACTCCCCAGGCCCCACACTGCCCCTGTGAGTAATGAACCCTGAGTTGCTAATGTAGCGTTGACTGTCCTGGAACTCATTCTGTAGACCAGGTTGGCCTCTGCTGGGAGTTGTGCCCCCTCTGCTGCTGTCATTGCTGCTCCTGCCACCACCATCTGGCTAACACTTCTTCTTCTTCTTCTTTTTTTTTGAAGATCTATCTATCTATCTATCTATCTATCTATCTATCTATCTATCTATCTATATGAGTACACTGTAGCTGTCAGACACACCAGAAGAGGGCATCGGATCTCATTACTGATGGTTGTGAGCCACCATGTGGTTGCTGGGAATTGAACTCAGGGCCTCTGGAAGAGCAATCAGTGCTCTTAACCATTGAACCATCTCTCCAGCCCAACACTTAATTTTTTTTTTCTTTTCTTTTCTTTTTTCGGAGCTGGGGACCAAACCCAAGGCCTTGCGCTTGCTAGGCAAGCGCTCTACCACTGAGCTAAATCCCCAACCCCAACACTTCATTTTTTTAAGTGAACAATTGGATGTACATCTAACTCAAAGGGTTTTGACCTCTGCAAGGATCTTTAAGGTTGTCCTGGCCCTCTTGCTGGGGGCTTGCTGCATTCTCTTGCTTGTGTCTGACTCAGTTAGTTCTGTGGGGACCTAGCCTTTGGTTAGGTGTGAAGGTTTTCCCTCTATTTACCCTGTGCCTGTACAGCACTGGGCATGACTGCATCTGGAAGCCACTTGTTGAACTGAACTCTATTTCCTTCTCTTCCTGAACCTGCCACTCCCCAGTGTGGGACTCTGTGTTACCGGCAGTGGATGGAGGCTGGCTTGGGAGGGGCCCCAGCCCTTCCCTAAGACACTAGCTGCCCTGCTCTGTGGACACACCCACAAGGGTAGAGGCACAGCGTTTGGCAGAGTACCTGTCTCCTATAGCCCAGTTCTATCTAGCTCCTCCCCAGGTACGCCCCTCCCCAGAGGTGGGCACTACTGAACAAAGGCCTCAACTGGATCTATTCAGAGGAGGTAGAGGGGAAAGCTCTCCCAGGATGTGAGACCCCTGTGGCTGGAAGGTAACTGCTCGAGGGGGTTGCAGTCCTAAAAGGTAGATGCCACACAGAGCCCACATAGGTGGAGAGGGGCCTGGGGATCCAGCTCAGGATAGATCTCAGAGTGGAAACATCCCTTTCTCCCGCCTCCTGCAGTGACCATCCCAGGTCACTAGATCTCAACAGTCCTTCCATGTGAGGCTCTACCCTGCCCCAAAGGAGGGGGTCTTAGGACGTCTTGCCTAGAAGCTACCTGCTGTAATCCAAGTCTCAGGTGGCCACAATTGGCTTTGCAGACTCTTGGAGAGCCTCTCAGGAGCCTCTCGTTTCTCATCTCTAAGGTAGCTGTGACCTGGAATCCACGTCACCTGTAGGTGAAAGGCAGCCGGTAGGATGGGGTGTATCTCCTTCCCAGGCTTCACCAAAGGCCTTCCAGACCAGCCTAACAACCTCTAAGTGCCTGGGGAACTGGCAGAGTGGCATTCCAGGACTGTGACACTGGGGCTAAGGTCTCCAGCATCTCAAGGGGAGGTAAGGAGATGGGAAGTGAAGCTACTGGTGGTGGGGAAGAGGCCCACCTGATCCTTGCCCTCCCAGGGGCCACTAACAGCCTCTTTTACAATGGAGAAAGCAGTGTCTATGGCCATGGTGGGGTACTGGTGGCTACTCTGGTCTGTTACTCTAATCAGAGAGTTGTACAGAGAGCAAGCGGTGAGTGGGCAGATGCAAATGAGGCCCCGCCCCTCACCCTTCCTCCTTCCCACAGATGGGCCGCCCTGGACCCCCAGAGGAGAAGGTCTCTGATACCCAGTTGTCTGGGGTTCCCGACGCCCCTGGAGATGCTCCTGGTGATGACATACGTGGTACAGAGGATTCAGACTTGGTGCCCTCTGTCACCCTGGCTGCAGCCCTCATCTTACTGTTCCTCGTGATGTCATTCTGGCTAGCGTAGCCACCCTGCCAAGCCTCCTGTCACTCTGCCAAGCTTCCTACTAAGTGGGTTCCCGAGCAGAGGGCAGCAGGTCAGCTGGGCTTGTAGCTCCACTCTGGTCAATGGCACTCAATGTTGTGTAAGACTGTCGGACGGAGGAGGACCCCGTGGGTGGCTCCAGCCTGGACCCTTACGTTTAGGCAGCTGGCGTTCATTCATCTGGCCTGCTTCCATTGATAACTAACTTTAGCTGTGTTCGCCATCTTTGGAAAGCCATGCAGGGGGCTTCAGATAAAACTGAATGACCCCAGGCCTTTGTGTCAACGAGTGGGAGTAACTGTGTAGTCAATCTTTCTATTCTGGGCCTCAGTTTCCCCAGTTTTCAAGGTGGGCTGGTAGTGCCTGTTTCTTGGAATTTTGAGAAAGATGCCCAGTAAGTGGCCTTCTGTGGTCACTCTGATCTGTACCCCCGCAGCACACCAGGCTCTGAGCACTCACCCAAAAGATTCATGGGAAAGGGGGAAAGGAGACGCCTCCAAAGGATGCACTGGTCTCAGCTGCCACCTGGTGGTCAAAGATAGAATTGCACCTGCATACAGGTTCCCTCTGGAGCGTTCCAAGGCTGGGCTTTTAAAATTATTTTTAAGATGTGAAGTTTTGAGATTTTTGGATGAACATGGATCCCGTTGCCCAGTGAAAACTGTTTTGGCATTTGCTGCTGATGTCTGTTCCTCATCTCCCCGTCTTTCATTAAAACCCATTAGAGGGGCTGGGGATTTAGCTCAGTGGTAGAGCGCTTACCTAGGAAGCGCAAGGCCCTGGGTGTAGAGGGCCGCAATAACATGCGCGACCATTAGATGGCGCTGGCTTCCACTGCGCCCCACATGGAAGGCCAAGTCAGTCAAGATGGCGCCAGCCTTCCCTGCGCCAGCTGGCCCCCCTATCAGGAAGTTAACTATGCGCATGTGCAAGAGTGCCTTCCTGCCAGGTCTTTGCCCATTCCGGGGCGTGCCTGATGAGATCATGAGTAAACAACCAATCAGGCGTTGATGCGTGCCCGAGGGTTAAATAGGCGCGCCTGGCTGGCGCGCAGGGCTTCTCCATGAGATAGGAATAAAGTATCACTCATAGCAAGAATTTCTATGTCTCGCGTGCTTCTTGCCGGCGGAAAGTCACGCGCGGGACATTTGGTGCCGAGAAACCCGGGACAAAAACATCGCCGGCGCTACGAGAGGCCTCCGTTTCACGGAAGAAATTCAGAAGCTATGGAATACAGGTAAAAAACTCTGAGAGACCATGGCTAGCCTTGATCTGCTCCAACTCAGTCCCCTGCCGGACGCGGCAGGTGCCGCTGTGGTTGCTCTGGCAACCCTCGGGCTTTTTCTATTGACCTTTGAGTTTCTAGCTACCGCCAAACGGCGTCAGAGGTCGCGTGGGAACTGCCCAGCTGTAACAGCAAAGCGGAGAGCGTTGGGGGCAGGGAGAGACAGTCAGTCAGAAACAGAGGATAGTGAAAAGTTGCAACGAGGAAAGGATCCTGATCGATCTCAAGCACCAGGCCCCCCTGCGGTCTTACCACCGCCAGGGGTGAAAAATTGGGGAAAGAATGCCCCGGGTGAGAAGGGAGGAGGTAAAAGGAACACAGTATTTTGGGAGAAAAACTTTGTCTTAGTGCTTATGAAAGGTGTAATTAAGCTCCCGCGCCGGCTCTGGGGATGCTGCGGCATCCGGGTGCTGACGCGACAGCTTTACAGAGTCATACTGATCAGATTTGATAGAGGCAGACCGCCTGAAAATTTATTCAGGAGAATCAAACAAAAGGACATCTCAGTCCCCGTGCACAGCCTGATAGAGTTAATGTAATTGGGTTGTGAGTAAAAATACTCCGGGCTGTGTTTCACTTCCATACCATTGGCGAATGTTGGTCATACTGTTCAGATATCTCTCAGTTTCTTACAGAATTGGGTTTCAACACGTTGGTGGACTAGTCCAGGAATTGAGACAATCCATCGCCCATATCAGCTCCACTCGATGGATAGTCGCCGTGAACACCATCTGGCTTTTTCCCCTCTTTGTCTATTGTTTGTCTCTGGTGCACCAGGCTGTCCATGTCTGTCAGTTTATGTCTGTGGTTTTTGTTTCTCGTTGCTTAAATGTTTTATGTTTCGTGGTCAAAAGAAAAAAAATGGTAAAAAAAACTTTATCTGCTGGTCGTGCACACCTTGACTTGGTTTTAACTCGTTTCAAAAAGGAACAAATGAATAAAAAACAGTTTCAATCAGGTTTTTGAAGCCCTGTGCCTAGAGCCAGGTGTCTAGATTAGCTGGAGAAGCTGACCAGAAGCTAAGCGTCTACACGAGCTGATCTTAAAAGCGCCAACAGCTTCTTCATACAAGAGTTGATAGCTGTTTCTCTTAAAAAAAAATCCCTGACTTATTACTTGACTCAACAGGTGACAAGGTGCTTCTCCTAAAATCATAACAAAAGGGTAAAAATGGTGTTTGGTCTAAATATTAAAGATAGGTGTAGCCATTTCAATTTTGTTTCTTATTGGTTTTATATGTATAAATATGCTCTACTTGCCTTGGTTGTGGACTATTGGCTTTCAAGTTATTGGATATGGTTAAAAGGGTATAATATTGGTAACAGAAAGTTGACATAAAGCTAGTAATCTGGATGGAGTCATTTTAGATAGCGTGTGACATGGGCCAACCTAGGGAAACAGGTCTAAATTGAGGTAATGTTTTTATGGAATTCTTATGCTAGAAACCAGGCTTCTAAAAGAATTTAGGACATTGTCCCTGGTTGAGGTATTGGAGGCCACACCTTTGTGAGTCCAAATGTAAGAATTGACAGTCAAACTTTGTAACATAATAGATAGACCTGTGGTGCCTTGGAGACTAGATTGTTTGTTGGAGGTTGAGTTTTGCTTTCCAAAGCTGTGGCTTGCCCAGAAGTTATCTGTATTTTAATGCTAATTCCACTGCCCCAAAAACAGCTGCCTAATAAGTTTTACTTTCCAAAGTTGTGGCTTGCGCAGAAGTTATCTGTATTTTAATGTTAATTTCCACTGCCGGGAGAACAGCTGCCTAGTCACGTACTCAGAATTCAGGTGACCTTGTGGCTGTGTTCTGGTGTTACAAAGAGAACTTAAAGATTGTGATTTAGGATTGCCAGTGTTACATTGACTAACTCAAACTTATTTTTAATTAAGGAAAAATCAAACAGGTAGAGATTGTTACAGGATTTATAAGGATTGATGAGGTTTTAGAACTTGTGAGAGCATTACAGCCAGTTTCCTTACTCCAACTGCCATTTCAAGACAGATTTAGAGGATTGATTTTATACAATTTGTTTTCGTCATAACAATTGTGAGTTTTCATTTCGTGAGCTTGCTTATAGTTTCAGAGAGCCCATAAAGTGATATCATTAAGAATGGTTAACAGCCTCATATTAGGTAATTTTGTTGCTTCTTCAGTGTAAGAAGTTAGAACTTAAATCTTTCTATGTATATGGAAATGTTTACTACAAACCTTTGCTCTCAAAATGAGCTTTAATATTTGGGGAGTAGCTGTTACCCTACTCCAGAAAAGAATATTTGAAGCTAATTTTAAGCTTCTAAAGATATGTTAATTGGCTAAGTACCTCACCTTACCAGAGGACTTAGGTCTTTGTTATGCACAAAGAGATAAAGCTTCAGCTGTGTTAGTAAAGAGTTGTGGACTGGAGTCATAGAAGTAGTTTGAAAAGAAAACTGGTAAAACATATCTTATTTCCAAACAACAGTTAATTGGTTATTACTAAATACTGATATTTGGCCTATTACAAATACAAAATTTTCAGACAAAATTGATAATTTTACTCTTTACATGCTTTTGTACTTCCTACATATTTGTGCGTACAACCCATAGGAAATGCGCTTAGTACATTTATAGGTGGTTCATCTAATGAAAAGGCTACAGGTATGATTGGATCACTTGTTTATTCTCTTGAGTTTCTATTGCTTCAATACAGATTATTTAATTCCATGCTTTAGCCGCTGTTTTTAAAATGTTAAAAGATCAAGCTTTCTATTCATATACTGATAGCCAATGTGTGGTTTGTGGTTTACAATTGATTTCTATTACTTAATGCTTTATTGGAGACAGGTTTTCTACTTAAAATCAGTGAGTGATTTCAATGTAAATTGTCTGACAACTCACTGTCCTTTCAGTGCTCTGGCTCAGACAACTAAACAAAACCATAGACCCAGCTCTTTAAAAATGGTAATAGAGTTGATAACACACCCTCACGGAAAAGAGGAAGACTCCATTTGTTTACTTTCAACTCACAGCCTCACCCTGCCAGCTCAGAGATTTCTAGTAAGACTGAATCTGGACAATATTTACAAGATTTGACATTTCTAATTAATGCTTATGTTTAGGTAAATAAAGTTTGTGAGGTGCTAGAAAAATGGCTTAGTGGTTAAGAGCACTAAATACTGTTCCTTTATAGGACATTTAAAAACTCAAACTGGATTGCCTGGGCTCCTTAACAAGGGAGGACAAGATACCAGACAGATTATAGGCCTTACATAAGAACAATTAGTGAAAAAAAAAAAAATCTCATTCTTTATATATTCAATACAATTATGCTAGAAACGATAATTTGGTATACAAGTCAATTTATAAATACAAGTGCTCAGTGTCCTCAACTTAATCCTCGAGAACTTACCTTAATAAATAATATCTTTACTATATCTTAATAAATAAAAAGGGGGAGTTATCCCTGTATGCTAAATAATGCTCCTTTTATTTCAATTTTAAAATTTTGGATGCCAAAGTTTATGGCACCCTACAACTAGGCATACTTCTGCCTAGGTGAAATAGAGAGATCCACTTATTGACATGTTCCTGTCCAGATATTTTATATGGGGAAGAGGGAATGTTTGTGTTTTTTCTACAGGATGCTACAGGAGTGTGCCAGCTGCCTGAGTGTCTGGTGAGACATGCTGATCCTGGGAGCATGAAGATTCAGCTCTCGTGGTTCGGGTCCCTGGAGTCATTCCTCTGCCCTGAGAGGAAGATAGAAGATTTCCCTTCATCCTTTGTCATCACAGAGACTTTGCCGTTGCTGCAGTCAGTGTTACCGCCACGTGTTCCCGTCCCATTGTGGCCTACACTCAGACTCTGTACACTGCTGTTTCCTGGAGAAGACTGGACTCTAGCTGTTACCCCTGTCCTTTCATTTCCCTGGTGACTTTTGCTGCCTTAACTGGTAACTGGTGTTGTCATTTTACAGACTATAGCTTCACAGAAAGCTACCTGTGTAAAGCTACAGTGACTGGAGACCTCTGTCCTGGTTATACAGATCTCAGAAATGGTTCCATTGTCTGCTGGTTGTTCCAGAGAAAAATGACTGATCCTGAACTGTCCTGGAAAAGACCTTGACACTTTCGCTGCTATTGTAGCAGCCATTACTGCTGCAGACATTGTGTCTGCAGTGTCTGGAGTTATCCTCCCCCAATCTATTGTTAGACAAGTACAGTGGGTGAACTTTCTGGAGTAGTTACTAACAATTGGAAATTCTAAATTTCATTATAGGAGTGGCTTGACCACGGCCCTTGGTGGCAACAGCTGAGGAGGACCATATGAGGTGCCCCCTACTTATCGGGAGTGGCTCTGTCTGATACAGCCCTATGCTGTAGATCAGTATTCATACCATGGTTGGTTTACAAACTCAGATCTCAACAGTAACGTGACAAGGCCGTTATCACTCAAGCACTTGTGGCCATTGTACAAAGGGCCTCACCTGGAATTTGGTTATCTTGTTCAGGATTTACTCTGTATTTGAGTTCCCTGCTCCTGCACCCCATGGACCTGTGGGTCCATTGCACTGGGAGGAGAGGGATACTCTCTGTATCTGAGTTCTCTGCTCCTGCACCCCATGGATCTGTGGATCCATTGCACTGGGATTGAGAGAGACTCAGTGATTTCCTTTGATCAGCCCTTGCACATCGCTGAGGTTTCCTCATTGCACGCGATAGGGTGATCATTTCTGCTATAAAATTATAATTATAAGGGTGAGATGTAGAGGGCCGCAATAACATGCGCGACCATTAGATGGCGCTGGCTTCCACTGCGCCCCACATGGAAGGCCAAGTCAGTCAAGATGGCGCCAGCCTTCCCTGCGCCAGCTGGCCCCCCTATCAGGAAGTTAACTATGCGCATGTGCAAGAGTGCCTTCCTGCCAGGTCTTTGCCCATTCCGGGGCGTGCCTGATGAGATCATGAGTAAACAACCAATCAGGCGTTGATGCGTGCCCGAGGGTTAAATAGGCGCGCCTGGCTGGCGCGCAGGGCTTCTCCATGAGATAGGAATAAAGTATCACTCATAGCAAGAATTTCTATGTCTCGCGTGCTTCTTGCCGGCGGAAAGTCACGCGCGGGACACCTGGGTTCGGTCCCCAGCTCCGAAAAAAAAAGAACCAAAAAAAAAAAAAAAAAACCCATTAGAGAGGAGGCAATTCTCCTGTCTTTAATTTTGTGTGGAGAGGATTGCGGGTGGTGACCTTCTTAGGACACTATGCCTTCCTGCCTGCAGCAGCCTGAGTTCCAAGAGACTTTCCTCTCAGGCATGAGTGATTTTCAGGTAGGGATCTGTCGGTTGGGTCTGGAAGGACAAGGTCACGGTATAAACCTATCTGAAGAACCCTGCAGTTCTCTCCATCCTACATGGTCTCTGCTCTGCCAAGCCTGGGGGAAGGGGCTTACTGAAGCGTTCAGAGAATGGACTGGGTAATCCAGGGCTGCTATGTCCTGGCTGGCGGCCAGAGACCATCAGGAGGCTCTGGGGTGTCTCCAGGAGGGCTGCCTCAGACAGTGGGATGTTTATGTTCTCCTTCCAGGAACTCAGGGTCTTGGGGGGATTCCTAGAAGCAGGAGGGGAGTAGTGAGGATGGCGTCTGAGCTCTGGTTTCTGAACTGTTCTTTGCTCATGCCAGGGTTCTAGGAGAGGGTACTGCTCTTCCTGGGGATATATATGATTCCTCTGCTTCAGCTTGATAGGGGTTTTAGTCCATCACCTAGGTCCCGTCTTCCCAGGCAAGTGAGAAGTGAGCAGGCGCTTTAGGTGGCCTCAGAGGGTTATAGAGGAGTGTAGGTGTAGTCCTTGAAGCAGTGGCACTTCAGGCGGTAGGTGAAGGGCAAAGGCCGGAGGTTGGATGATGCCTTTCCACTAGCAGGATAGGAGGTAGCATGCTGGGGGTGGGGTGTCCAGGCAAAGAGGGGCACGGGACTCTCAATGGGCTGCCATGGGGTATGCCTAGACCTCCACAGTAAGGCTGTGAGTGTGAGAAGTAACAGGGCCTCAGGTGTGGCTCCTGCAGCCCGGGGCCTTCTTCTCTCCCTGTCCCTGCTGGAGGAGAGAAGTTGAAGCCAGACACCTGGTTTCCTCCTCTTCCTTCAGCTTCTACTCTTGTCCCCTTGGGTGTAGCTGGTTAGATAACAACTCTGAACTCTGGAACTTAGCACAAGTTGTCACTTTCTGTCAGGTGCGATCCCAAGCCCCTCATCCCTTCAAACCCGTGGAGCTGATCAGATGCAAAGATAGAACATCAGTGTCCTTTCTCTCGATGGCTGAGGTCACCGCTGCAAATGTCAGGCATTTATGGCAGCAGCATCCTGGAAATCGTGAAGACTGCAGGCTTCGGGGAGCTCAGGAGAGCTGGGCTGTGGACAGATACTCTTCCAGGCTCGCCTGCCTGAAATCCAGGTTCTACCCACATTTCAAGTGCCAACAAGCTACCCATGCAGGCCAGGGCAAGCGCATGCATTGTTAAATAGGACTCATGAAAAAGTCCTGTGGTTTCCGTGCTTCCAGTGGCCAGCTCGCTCCATCTGGCCCGGTTCCTGGATTCTCACATGCCCAGCCCATCGTCACAAGTACCTGGGGAGAACGCAGGCCAGGAAGCAATTGCATCTGCAAGGAAAATATTGTTTTATATAATTCAGTGGCCCATTCTGTAAACATTGTGGTTCTGCCTCAGGTTTTTTCCCCTGCCTGTCTCCTACCCTTGCCTCTTCCAGGGAGCACCAGGCAGCCAGATGCCTGAGGTTAGGAAAATATGTCCTTTGGGTGAGTTGACTGTTGCACATGGTGACAGGACGGACTTGGGGACTTTACCAGGTGTGTCAGAGAATCCAGAAGTGGGGCTGGTTGGAGTTTTCCTTCAGAGGCTTGTAGAGAGACAGTGTCTGGACACACGTGTGAACATAAATGTTTGTCTACATACGTCTGTATTTATGCGTGCATGTGGGTATGTGTGCATGTGTATGCATTTACCCATGTGGTGTTTGTATGGTGGCAGCAGCAGGGGTGGGATGAGGGATGAGGATTAGGGAGGAGGGGCATCACCAAGAGCTGGAGTAAAACTGATATACTGCCCACCACAGTCAAACACAAGTGAATATTCACAGGAAGAGCTCAGCGGTTCACGGCAGGGGAGAGACTCCTTGGGACAGAAATGGCTTTCTGTTGTTGATGAGAGTAGCTGGAGGCAGGTGGACACTGCTGTGGCCTTTTCCACTTATGCAGTGGACACAGGCTCTTGGGCAGGGTTGCCTCTAGGTCCTTGATGGAAAATTTCTGGGCCTTCTATCTGATAAACTGGGGCTGTTGACTTTCTTCTCCCTCGGGATAGAGGGTTTAAACACTGTACAGTGCACGTGGTATGCTCCAGAGCGGGGCAACCTTCCCTGTGTCACCTGTACATCCTGAGGGAAGGGAGAGGCATGGTATTGCTGTCCTCAGAGGCCGGCAGAGACGGCTCTTAGGACAGTCAGATGGTGTTACTGCCTGGCTGCCTTTCTTAGATGGGCCAGCTGTCATCTGAGAGGGGAAAGACAGGGGAGAGGAAGGGGAGGGGAGCCCAGGGTAAGACACTGAGACCATCCTCGAGGCAGTGGTGAGCAGTACCAGGTCACCCACTGATGTGCTACCAAGCACCATCAACAGCCCTGGGACCCCAGGCTGGCCCTCATCTCTTTTCTAGCCTCCTGATGTCCTGTAAGGTCAACTCACAGTGCTGGAGGAGCACTGAGCTGTAGGGAGAAAGGGGTGGGGTGACAGCTGAGGAAGGAAAAGGGGTCAGTGCACAGACAGGTGTCCAGGGCTGGGTGACTGCATCCATCCTTGAAAGGCAGAGACCTCCGTGGGAGCCCTGTCCCAGGAGATCCTCCTGTTTTCCTGTATGTCCCTTCCATTCCTGACATTTATGGGACTCCAGCCTGCTCATAGGTGTTAGGGACATCTGACCTAGGGGCAGTAAGAGGGAATGGTGAAAGCTGCTTTGTCCAGAAATGAATGGGACAGTGGAGGGGGTGCCTAAGAGCAGCTCCTGTTTGTCCCTGGAGTCCCTGCCTGGTAACCCAGCCTTGAGCCCTCAGTGTGGCCTCCCCTATAACCTCTGTCTCCTCATCTGTACGACGGCACCAGCTAAGCCTGCAGCGTCCTAAAGGATGCAAACCTGATAACTTGACCTCTCCTGCCCGCCTGGCACCTACCTCCCTGTAGCCTCAGCTAACACCGTCTCTGGCCAGGGCACTGCCAACTCCCTGTGGCCACTGAGTAGCAGAACAGCTGCTTTTCTTGCTCAAGAAGGACATTGCATTTTTTGGATAGCTGGACACTTCTGGCCGGAAATGGGCTGAGCGACAGTCCCACCGCTCCGCTCTGCCCCCTTCCTTGAGTCTTCACCAGTCTCCTGCTGTCCCGGCCAGCCAGTGTTAGGGTCAGGCCAAGACCCCGCCTGCTCCTTGTTCAGACTGAGCCCAGCGGGAGCCCCTGAGGCCACAGGTGGCCTGGGACACTTCCTTTGAGTTATTTTTGGCTGGAGCTGGCCTGCGGACCCCTAGCCAAAAGCAATTACTAAATTTTCATCTCGTTCTGCTGACAGTTTAGATTATGCCAAAAAATGTTCCTCCGGGAGGCCCGAGGGCACCTCAGGGGAGCAGAGGTGGACACACTAGCTCCTCAGGGAGGGAGTGTGTATGGTTGAAGAGGCAGAGATGGCAAAGGCAGTTGAAGCCTATCTGACTGTGATGAGACCTTTCTGCCCCCCTGTCCTTTGTCCTGTACCAGCAGGGGACATTTGCCTCCTACCTACAGCAAAGGACCCTGGGGTGCCCAGGATTTGGCCACAGTCCCGGAAACCATTTAGCAAGGGAGGCCAGGGTTTGCTTTGGGAGCTAAGGCCTATGGGTAAGGATTCACCTGGCTGAGAGCAAGCTAGGTAGGTGCTGGAAAGTTCCGGAACCGAGCTAGGATGTGCCGAGGCCTTCTTTCTGCACTCAAGATCCAGGCAGGATCTGCTCCGACAGCTTTTCTCTTACCAGCAAACTGAGATGAGAATCAGATACATCCTTCCTTCTTAACCGCCCTCACGGCTGGACTCCACTGCCGATCTGGGGTGGGGGGTAGCTGGAGTGATTCTCATGGTCTGAAAGGATAGCATATCCTAGCTGGCCAGCAGTGGGAGGGAGGCAGCCCTACAGGACCCCCATTGTTCCACGGGGACCCACCAGTGAACATCCTTAACCCCCAGAAACCAGGCTCTGGGAGGCTGGGAACTGTTTTGTGACACTGGGGTCGTAGTATCCCTGGAGTTAGCACTGGAACAGAGTTCTGAGCACCACCAGGCTGGTCCGGGTTCTACATGGTCTAGGTTACAGCACACACACTGCTGAGTGTTTTCTGCTTTTGGTTTCATGGGTGCACCTCACACTGGCACCCCTTTCCACCGGATCTTTCTGTCTCCTCTCTGTAGTCATAGACCTCACTGTAATCAGTGTTGAAAGAGGGCTGGCGATCTGGGGATCCTGCCTCCACGGTGAGATACAGCCTAGCTCCTCATCTACCAGGCCAACAGCCTGCACACACACACGGACTGGCATTTTCCCTTCAGCCATTGTCCTAGGGTGCTGTGTGAGTGGTGCCCATGTGGATGGCTGGCCACACTAAGGAAGCCTGCCGTGGAGATCCTCACATGGAGACGCTACTTGGCTTTCTCTATTTTTTTTTGTTGTTGTTTTGGGTTTTTGTTGTTGTTTTTTAATCTGTTTGTTTGTTTTTTTTTCCCTGAGTCCTCTGTGCACTAGGGGTCTGCACTCCTATACCCGCGCAGTGCAGGGCGTTATATAGGAGTTGTGGCCAGCAGGGGGCACCTCTGTGCTGGGCCTGGAGCTCCCAGACTGAGCCTCATTGGGCACTGCTGAGCTTTCTGCTCCTCTCTTGTTCCCTCTTCTCTTAGGTAGTACTGCAGGTCCCCTTTGTGTTGCTCTCCCAGCCTAGCCTCTCGTCCCTCCCCATCTACACTAAATCCTCCAGGCCCTCGGGACTGGGCCGCAGAATGGCTAAGTGGGATGGTCTGAGCTTAAGAATCCATCCCAGCTGCACTTGGATGGTGGGGCTCATGCGAAGGACACCACTCTCCCTAGACCTAAGTGTAGCAAGCCTCACACGCTTTCCAGGCTAACTGATAATCTAGAACATGTAGGTTCTCAGACGAAGACTAGCCCCTATACCAAATGGGAAGTGCAGAAGGCACTGTCTTGAACGTCTAGGGTCCTTAACTCCAGCATCCAGTGCTCCGTCTAGTCTGCACGAAGTGCCACGTGCTTCTGTTTGCTCACTGGTGCTCAGGACTGGCATCTGCAGGAGTTCTCCTCCTCCACCTCACCCCTAAAGCTGGCTGGGCTGCTGCAGACTTGCTGACCTGGAACCAGCTCCTGGCCTCTGGGAAGCCCAGCTGCAGCTGACTTGGCCTTCCCCCCAGCAGGAGCTGAAACCCTTGACTCCTCCAGCCTCTGGCTGGCGAGCAGCAGCCAGGCCTCTGGGAAGGATTCCTGGGTGCGGTGGTGGCGGCTGGCTGCAGTACAGGGCATGCACCCCTGCAAGGCAGGCCCGATCCTGGGAACTCCTGTCTGTCTGTCTGTCTCCGGCTCATTGGGTGGTCTAGGAGGGGACAGATGTGAAACAAGCATGTGTGGCTGGTCGCGTAGGTACTCATGGGAAGTCACGCTACAGGGGCACCGTGTGTTTAGGGACCATGCTGGAACAGGACACTGGCGTGCACCAGGAGGGCTGTGGTGGTCAGGGCATGGATGTTAGAACCTGCCATCAGGGTACTAGTCACTTTTTGTTGACCTTGGACACAGCACCCAACTTCCCTGCCCTTTAGAAACCTCTGCTGTGGAATTGGGTGGCCCGACCCACCAGGAAGGGGCAGCTCAGAAGTTAGATGGGTTATTTCCTGCAGTGGTTTGGGAACAGCAGTGGCCGAAGAGACAGGCATGAGAGTCAGCAGGCTGCTGCAATGGTCTTTTGTTTATCTGTGTGCCTGCATTCCTCTACCACCACACGTGGGTGACCGAAAAGTTCCCGAACTCACCCAGAACCACCACTGACCTCTGTTGCTCCTGAATTGAAATCAAAATTCAAAGTCATGGTACAATCTGGACGGTGGGTTGTCGAGATGGCTCGGCAGATACAGAGCTTGCTGCACAAACCTGAAGATCTGGGTTTGGATCCCACCACCCACAAAAATGCCGGGTCCAGGAATAACCTCGTTTCTGCAGGACAGAGGGAGGCAGACCCTGGGGGGCTTGCTGGTGAGCCAGTGTGGCCGAAGCAGCAGCTCTAGGTCCAGAGAGGGGTCGTGGCTAAGAATTGCATAAGGTGGTGAGCCATAAAGGCATGCTTACCTACAGGCAAAATGTACAGACCCAGAATAAATAAAAATACAAACAGCAAAGGCCTGGATGTTCTTGGCCCATCATATTCTGAGGACTCCTAGATCTGGGCTGAGGAGCTGGAAGGGGAAACCGAGTCTGTGATACTGAGTGCCGGCGTTTAGGATTCTGCCAGGAGGAGATGAGTGACTACGGAGGGACGAGCTTGAGCCTTTAAGATTTCAGTGGGCAGAAGTGTGTGTGCACACGTATGCGTACGCACACAGAACACGCACACACACAGTTGGGAGTATATGATGCCTGAGTGGGTGGTTGACCTTAAGGCCTGAATGACAGAGTGGGTGAAGCTGCCTGTCCTGTTTAATTTTTGAGACATTGAAACAAACCTAGGCACACCTGGTAGGAAGGAACCTCCATCCGATGGGCCTGTGGGCGTGTCTGTGGGCGTTTTCTTGATTGTTAACAGATACAGGAGGGCCCGGCTGTGTGGCCAGTGGGCCTGAGCTGTCTATGAAAGGTTGCTGAGTCGCTGGGAGCAAGACAATAATTGGTAGCATTGTGTGGTCTCTGCTTCAGGTCCTGCCTTGGTTTTCAAACACTTTTCTCCCCAGGTTGCTTTCAGTCATGGTGTTCCTCACAGCAACAGGAAACAATGAGGATTCTGCCTTGAGGGCTCATCCAGGCTGGGGGGGGGGGAGGGCAGCAGAGAGCTGCAGGGAAGTCTGAGCAGGGATCAGGAGCAGGGAGTGTCCTGGTGGTGTGGGTGGGAGGGCAGCTCCCTCAAGCCCTGGTCCATAGCAGAAGGCTGGGCATTGTACAGCATGTGCAGGATTCAGGGACAGTTTGACCACTTTCTTAAATTCCCACAGTGAGACTTCCAGATACTTCCCAGCCCTTCCCAGCTCTCCCCCAGCCCCTTTGGGGTGATGCCAGCACCCTGACCCTGCTTCCCAGTCAGATCCAGTTTGGGAAGACCTCAGAGAAAAGCACGCACGTTCCTCTGGTTGGGATGGAACTGTCCTCCCTCCACAGGCTGGGGGACTGCTTTGTGAAGCTGGGATAGGGCCAGGCAAGCCTGAGGACACGCCGTCCCCTGGCCTGGCTTGCTGGAGTGGGGCCCACGAAGGGAATGGAGTCTGACCCTGTGTTCCAGCAGGGCTGGAGCAGTGTACTTGGATGCAGCTGTGCCCAGCTGTTCCCTAAATGACAGTGGGAAAAGTCTGTGTCTTCCTAAGCATCTCTGCTGACTAAGGGGTTCCCCATCATAGGTGCCGGCCCCTCAGGGGGCCATGACCCTTCAGTAACAGGACAGAGGCGGAGACCTTTTGGCTTAGAGTTTAGGGAATGGCGCTGGGGGCTCAGAAGTTGTGTTCACAGTTCTGTTTGATGGTACCTTTCTCTCAGGCTTATGAAGTCAGTCAAAGGCTCACCACCCCTTGTCTCCACCATCTATGGTTACAGCAGAGAAAAGGCACTGTGACCTTCATCGTCCTTTATCATAGAGAAGGGCCTTCTGGCCAGAGCTTTCCCTCGGTCTTGCTTGCAGCGTCCGTCTTCAAAGGCAAGAGGGAAAGTCTTTGGCTGGGCAGCTGCCTCCACAAGCAAAGCATCCACAGCCTTCCATGTGGCTGTCTCCTGGGCATCTGGACTCTGTCTCTGGGGACTTAGCAGAGGGGACCCACCTTCAGACTCAGGCTGGATAGCCAGTGGGTCCTCATGAACACTGCTGTATTCCAACAGCAGCTTCTTCCCCAAGGAGCCATCCATTCAACTCTGTGTCCACTCCCATGGACAGACCAGCACAGAGAGAACTGTTGCTACCACCTCCAGCTAGACCTCTAGGACCTGGAGCAGGGCTGGCTGGGGATGGATGGCTGAACCAACTGGCTCAATTCTTACTCATTTGATGAAGGGAGACGTTTATACTAAGAGCTCAGAGTCAGGCTGCCTGGCTTCTGACGTCTGAACACCATCATTTGGTTTGTGATAGGTCAGAGAAAGTTCCATGCCTGTGTTCCTCATGTATAAAATAAGAGAGAAAGTCTTCCAGTCCTGAGAGTAGTGGGGAATACAAATCAGGTTGGTGTTTACATGGTGGCTTGACGGAAGAAGAAAACTTGAAGCTGAGCAGGTAGGGAGGTGAGAGTGGATGGGAGGAGTTAGGTGTATCGTGTGTGTGTGTGTGTGTGTGTGTGTGTGTGTGTATGTGAGTGTGTGTGTGCGTGGTGTGTATTGGTGTGTGATGTATGTGTGTGTGTGAGAGAGAGTGTATGTGTGAGTGTGTATGAGAGTGTGTGTGAGTGTGTGTATGTGTGCGTGGTGTGTGTTGGTGTGTGGTGTATGTGTGTGTGTATGTGTGTGTGTGAGAGTGTATATGTGAGTGTGTGTATGTGTGGGTGTGAGTGTATGTGTGTGTGAGAGAGAGTGTATATGTGTGTGTGAGAGAGTATATATGTGAGTGTGTATATGTGTGAGTGTGTGTGTGAGAGTGTATGTGTATGTGTGAGTGTGTGTGTGTGAGAGAGAGAGTGTGTGTGTGTGTGTGTGAAAGAGAGAGAGAGAGAGAGAGAGAGAGAGAGAGAGAGAGAGAGAGAGAGAGAGGGTATGGAATTCTCAAAGAACCAATAACCATGATTACAAATAGAAACAGAGTTCCTCTTAATACAGAAAGTTAAGTGTTTACAGTGTGTACACCTCGGCACCTACCTCTCTGTCCACAGCACCCAACTACAAGCTCTTCCACTAAAACAGGGAAACATTCAGATTAAATAAAAGATACCTAGCATCCTTGGTACTGCCTTGGGCTTGGCAGAAAGGATAAAATGGGAAAAAAAGGGTTGTGAAGAAGGAAGCTTCAGTAGTCAAGCCCCGAAAGAGAGCAGTAGGTGAGTTTGGGGGTCAGCAGACTGGCAGCCATGAGACTAGCTTCTGGCTAAGCTAGTTGTCACTGGTATGTTGGGATGGGATCAGAGCTGGCCTGGTGTTTACTCCTGGCGATAATTTTTCCATGTGGAAGCTAGAGAATTCAAACTCACTCATTCCCATAGATAAATTGGAGCATCATGGTTTTATTGGTTTGTCTTTGCTATATTTTGGGCTAAGTAGAAAGGGCAAAATGCAGAGCTTGGCCAGTCGGGGGAGTCTAGGGGAGCCAACCCCACTGTTGGTGCTGGACCCTACTGTCTTAGGTAGATGAGAGAATCGTCTGCCCTCGAGTACTGCATGGATCCTGTGCTAGAAGAGGAAGGAACTTCTCTAAGGGCTAACAGATGTAAACAGGTTGTCAGGGGTGTGTGTGTGTGTGTGTGTGTGTGTGTGTGTGTGTGTGATGTATGTGTGTGTAGTGTGAGTGTGTGTAGGTGTGGTATGGTATGTGTGCATGTGTGTATGTTGTGTGTGTGATATATGCACGTAGTATATATGTAATATGTAGGTATGGTATGTATGTGTGTATACATATGGTATATGTGTGAGTGTCATATGTGTATGTAATGTGTGTGGTATGTGTGTAGTATATGTGTGCAGGGTATGTGTGTGTGTGGTACATGTGTGTACATGAATGCTTGTATGTGTGTGTGTCTGTATGTGTGATATGTGTGTGTCTATATGTGTGTGCCTGTATGTGTAACCTAAGTCCACATCTCCTCAATTATTCTAAAACACCTATAAGAGAGGATGCTAGTTCGAAGGACCCCAGCTTTGAAGAACCCCAATCATTGGACAGAGGTAAACACATGTATTCCCAAAGGAACCTGCTCTCGCCTCGAGCCTAAACTAACAAAAAACAAAAATGAAACAAAACAAAAGACACTACAA
The DNA here is from genome assembly GCF_021556685.1 of Rattus norvegicus. NCBI lineage: Eukaryota > Metazoa > Chordata > Mammalia > Rodentia > Muridae > Rattus > Rattus norvegicus. The sequence goes on from NC_141536.1 coordinate 9,270,017, forward strand.
TTTCTACAAAGCATCACAGCAAATAATTTCATTGTCAAAACTCAACCAATTCAGGGGGAAACAAGGCATCAGGAATGACACATGAGGGGTAAGATTCGGTTAGCCAAAACTCAGATGTTATAAATACCAGAGCTAAGAAGTGAGACGAGTACACTTTCCCAAGAAGTAGAACCACCAAGATGGCTCAGTGGGTAGAGACCTGCACTACCAAGCCCGCCAACTGGAGGTCAGTCCTTGGGGCCCCGGCTGGTAAAAGGTGAGGACTGGCTCCCAGAAGTTGCCCTCTGCCTCCACATGTACACTGTGGGGTACTCACATACACTAAACAGATAAATTAATTAAAATGTAATAAAAAATCATGTCACTTGAAGTGAAAAACTCTAAAGACAGTTGTAGCAGCAGTTTGGACACAAAGAGGGAATCAATGTGTTGTTAAGATAAAGATAAAAAATTAGGGATGTGGGGGTGTGTCTCAGCATGCTTGTCTAGTGTATGTGACATCCTGGGTTTGATCCCCCACACTGCAGGAAACCGTGGCGTTCGTTCACACCTGCCACCCCAGAGGCAGCTGTTAGCAGGGGTCTGGGGTTTGCTGTTTATTTGTAGCTAGACCTAAGCTGACTCGACCTAGTCAGCTTCGAGAATGAATCATCAGATGTTACTTCTGACAGAACCTGGGGCTTCTCACAAGCAGGGCAAAAACTCCATCACTGAGCCGCCCCACCAGCTTGGAGAGGTCACTTGGCAGTAGTAATAACAGTGGGGACCACAGCATGGGGAAGCACTGAGTTAGTCAGCCCAGAAGTCAGTATCCAGGGAAAGGGTAGGAGCTAGAAAGGCAAGGGAAAGAACAAAGTCTCCTACAATCATCCACAGGGACGGTATGTTTTACAGGAGCATAGGAAGCCAAGGGAGATGGCCCCAGACCAAAAGGTCAGGGTGTGTGGTGGGATGAAAGGCAAGAGCAGAGCTCCAGGTGGCAAACCGCCCCAGACTCTAGGGACAGATCTCGGGTCTTAAACAAAGGCCGCAGAGATCCAGGTGAATTGTGGCAGGGTTGGGGAGTCGATGCAGCCTGTGGAGTCAGTGCCACGCAAGTGCGAGGACTCGAGTTCAAACCCCGGCACCTCTATAGAAGCTGGGTGCTGTGGAGAGACAGGGAGTGATTGAAGAAGACACACAGACATATGCCTGTGTGCCACCTACTCGTACAAACAAGCACACTCAGCCAGCCATGCCCGTGAAGTCTGCATCTCCTCACTGTCCCCTGTGACTAAGGGTGCAGGAGCTGAGACGTAGCTCAGTGGCAGGGGAGTGGCTCTGGGTTCCATCGGAGGTGTCATAAGAACAGAATGAGATCTCTTTGCTATGTGTGTACACATCGGGCCGTTTGTTAGCCTACGGCAAAATGTCTCTTCAAACCTTTTGCCCCATTTAAAATTGAGTTTTATTGTATCGTTTGCCACTGGTTTTGAGAATTCACTTAGGTGTTCTGCATAAAATTCCCATGTCAAATGCATGTTTTTCTCCAATGCTAGTCTTTTTCTTTTTAAGGAAAGGATAGTACAATGGCTGGCTCAGTGGGCAAAGGTGTCTACCGCCAATCCTGACGACAGGATCTCAGTCCCTGGGACCGACTCCTGAGGGTTGTCCTCTGCCCTCCACATACCTCTGTGGTACATGCCCATCCTCACACGCTGTGCTGGCTGGTTTATGTGAACCCCACACAAGCTGCAGTCATTTGGAAAGGAGCAATGTTAGCTGATAAACCAGACTGTCCTGGGGACAAGTCGGTGGGACACTTTCTTGATTAATGACGGATGGGGGAGGGCTCAGACCATGGTGGATGGTGTCACTTCTGGGTAGGTGGTCCTGAGGTATACAAGAAAACAGCAAAGACCTCTGAGATCTCTCAGACACTGAGCCACCAACCAAGCAGCATACAGGAGCTGGTCCGAGGCCACAGCAGAGGACTGCCTGGTCTGCACTGCCTGAAGAAGACAGGCCTAACCCTCGAGAGACCTGAGGCCCTGGGGAGTGGGGAGGCCTGGTAGGGGAGGGGGGACACCCTCTTGGAGACAAAGGCGAGGAGAATTGAGATGAGGGACTGTGGTAGGGTGGACCAGGAGTGGGGTAATGATTGGACTGTAAGAAAAATAACAGTAGTTAAAAAAAATAAATAAAAAACTTAAAAAAAAAAGAAAAGAGAGAACACAGGTGGAGCAAGTCACGAGGAGCAAGCTGGTCAACAGTGTCTACCCCTGGCTCATGTTTTCATTCCTATCTCGAGATTCCTGCCTAGGGTTCCTGCCCTGACCTCCCTTCATGGTGGACTACCAACTGAAATAAATTCTTTTCTCCCCAGGCTGCTTGAGGCCATGGTGTTTTATCGCAGCAGTAGAAACTCTGACATGCCCCACACATACACACACAAAATAAATTAAAAAAAATGTTTTAGAAGGACAAACATTTTAAATCATGGACAGAACCTTCCTTTAATTCTTCTTTGGGGGGGATTCAGGTCATACTTGGTAACCTCCCTAGGGCTCTTGGTCACAAAGCTCTTCTCTGTGTTTTCATATAGAAGTCTCTAGTATTTGAAATTAATTTTAGAGTTTGGTGTGAAGTAAAAGTTGAGGATTCTTTGTTTCTTTAAACGTGATCTTTTAGCGTGTGTGCACAGATGCCTGTGTGTGTGCACAGATGGCTGTGTGTGTGTGTGTGTTTGTGCACATATGCACATGCATACACATACATGCACGTATGTCTGAGAATGTGGAGCCAGTGTTCCACATTGTCCTTCTCTATGACCTTCTACCTTATTTTTGTTGTTGGTGGTGGTAGTGCTGGTGGTGTATGTGGTATGTAAGTGTGAGTGTGTTCATGTATGCATCTCTGTCAGAGACAACTCTGTGGACTCAGTTCTCTCCCTTCTCCCTTCATACGGTTTCTGGGGATTAAATTCAGGCTTCCACAGCAAGCACCTCTACCCACTGAGCCACTCACAGTCCTTGTTTGTTTGTTGAGACAGGGTTTCACTATGCAGCCCTGACTGTCCTGGAGCTCATTGTGTAGACCAGCTTGGCCTCGAACTCATGGAGATCTTATTGGTACTCCCTTCCAAATTCCACCACACCCGGCATGGAAAGCCTTTGTTGTCAAGGGTCTCTTTTCCAGAGCAGGAATCATAAGCCCTCTCCCGGTCACCGGCAGGAAGCAAGCATTTTCATGGAGAAGATATAAATTCATGCAACATGGGAAATATGCATGGTGAGAATCTCACACAGAGTGTGGAGAACAGGGGCGAGAGAGATGGCTTAGCAGTCAAGATGGTGTGGGAGCCATGGTTCAGTAGTTAAGAGCATGAACTGCCCTTGAAGGGACCTGAATTTAGTTCCCAGCACCCATATTCGTCAGCTTATAACTGTTGTAATTATGAGAATTGACACCCTTCTCTGGCTCTATAAGCATTTATGTTCATTGGTACATGTACACACACACACACACACATGCATACTCACATGCACACACACATGCCCACACACATGCACATACACATGCCCACACACATGCACATACACATGCACATACACATGCACACACACACTCATGCACACACACACACAAACACACACTCACACTCACACACAAATAAAAGAACTCTTCAGTGTGAAGACCATTCAGTTCTTTTGGGGTCACATTGGCAGTTAAGAGAGAAAGCCACATGTGGGTCACAAGCAAGGTAACTGTTTTGAAGAACCGGCTTCTAGTCTCAGACCTCGGTTCTGCTTAGAAGTGAGTAACAACTAACATTGGTAAAACGTCTTGGGAATTCCCTTTTCTGACTGCAAGGAAGACATCGCAGTGACATTTAAACGAGGGCCACCCAGTCCTTTAGGGAGCTAGCTGACAATAGAGACACCATCCACACAGCTCACACATCCAAGTCGAAAGCCTGGTGAGCCCATGCTGCCCACTGTGGCATGTGGCTGTGGCCACTTCTGCTTCCTTGCTCACGCTCTCAGTTGTGACTTTGCAGGGTGCTGCCTGCCATACACCAGGCCAGAGGGGACATTGGAGTTCCTGTCCAAGGGAGGAACTACTGCCCAGGTAATGGCATAGACCTAACAGCCAACTTCTCCCACTGCTCCCCATCCATTAAGCAATCACAATAGCTTAGATTGTCACAGCAATGTCTTCTTCCACTTGTAGGGCCAGGGGCAAGATATGCCCTCCCACTAGGGCCAGTTGTGACTCTGTCAGGTTGTGGTCTCAGGTACATCAAAGTGAGATATCTGAGATGCTCAATGAGGCTACCGATGTCCTCTCAGGAATGCAGTCCACTGTGGAGTGACCATGATGATAGGGAAGGGGTGGTCCTGAGGTGCAGTATGTCTGTAGGAGTGAGGAACCAGACCTCCAGGGCCTCTGAGTTATCCTGAAATGTGGTGTCTCCTGTCCCTACTGTCCTGTGATTTCTGGGGGCTTGGAGACAGAGTGACGCTCTATAGCCTGCTCTTTCTCTCCTCATCTCAAAGGCTCCAGCAGATAGATCTGTGGTCATTGCTTCTCGGGAGTATGCAGCTGGAGGCAGTGCCTATCAGCTGTTATTCTGTGGCTGACTGCTGCTGAGGGTGTGTGTGTGTGTGTGTGTGTGTGTGTGTCTATGTGTGTGTGTGTGTGTGTGTGTGTGTGTGTGTGTCTGTCTGTCTGTCTGTCTGTCTGTCTGCTGGAACATCTTCCAGATGTAGTCACAGCCACCTTATTGCCTGGCTCCAGCTGTGACCCAGTGCCATCAATCTCCAGTTGGCTAAGCTGTTAGGAAAACAAAACCCAATGAAAGTGAGGGAGGGGGTTGGGGATTTGGCTCAGTGGTAGAGCGCTTGCCTAGCAAGCGCAAGGCCCTGGGTTCGGTCCCCAGCTCCGAAAAAAAAAACCAAAAAACCAAAAAAACAAACAAACAAAAAAAAAAAAGAAAGTGAGGGAGGCTCAGCTTCCGGAAGGGAAGGGAAAAGAAAGGGAGGCCCAGCCAGGCCAACCAAGTGCCACGCTCGTTTCTCTTCCCCTTGCAACGTCCTGCCTTTGCCAGGCTGCCTACTTGACTGTGAACATGCAGCCGGCACTCAACTGTCCGGCAGCAGCTCCTACCAAGGGGCCCTCCTGTGGATAGAGCAGAGCCCCTATCCTTTCTATGTCCCACAATGCACGCTGCTTGCAGAGGTGGAGTTCACAACAAAACACAGCTGCAATTTGGTGCCTACAGGATGGTGCTCCATGTGTCCCTGGCACAGTCTTAGGATGAATTCTCTGGATGTGCTGAGGGAGCCCTCTACCTCCACTGCCTCCTTGTGTGGCCCAAAGTTCTACCGCTGGAGGAGCTGGGGACTGTGGAGTGGGCACTTCAGAGCTGGTTCCATTCTGCTGCCAGAGAACGCACAGGCCTAGGTGGGCCAAAGGCGAGGCCTTTGTAGTGAGTGGCTCATTGGCTCATCCCATGGGCGAAGCCCACCCTCACAAGGCCGAGGGAATCCATCATCCATCACCCAGTCATCTGTGCCTGGCATGTGACTCCAGGGCATGGGGCCATACTGCAAAGATGATGTCCTCATAGCAGCTACGCTTGCAGGCATCCCCAGGTGTCAAGTGTCCCTGGCCTGGTGGGGCATGATACCCGGTTGAGTGTTATAAGCAGCTCTGTGTTGATCTCTCTTCCTCTTCCTCCTGTTCCATAAAGGGCTCAGGGAAGCAAGGCACTATGGAGACCGTGGCCAGGGTGCTTTGTAAAGCGAGCTGCCCCACAAACTTTTGGAACAACTGGCCCCAGTACTCCCAGTAGAGGACAGCCCGGGAAGGCTGGGGCCCAGGCTGAGAGACACTGTGTGTATACATCTCCTAGTGTGTCACCAGCAACAAAGGCCCGGGGTGCTCTACACCATGTTCAGATCATCCAGGGAGCCTTCTCTACTTCCTCCTCTCTGCCTGAGCAGGCTTCTGGGGGGTGGCATCTAACTCTGCCTCTTTCTGGCCACTTTTGCCCATGTCTTCACTCAGGCCAGACTCTCCCTCCCCCTGAGACTTTGGACCCTGGGACCGAGTCTTTTCACTATCCCCAGAACAGCCATGAGCAAAGCTCGCCCCCTGCATTTCTCGACTTAGTACCAGCCCTCATTTTCCAGGCAGCCTTCCTCAGTCATTCAGTCTACAATTCTTAATTTAGAGCATGTTGACTCCTTGGGAAATGGGACGTTTAGTACCTCCGCTGGGGTGATATCTCCCAGTAGGAAGAATACTCAATTTAATTCTTAGAACAAACAGACACCCATGTTTTGTCTTTGACAATTGTATTAGTTATTCTGCTATTGTGATTTAAAAAAAAAAAAAAAGAACCCACCATGGCCAAAGGCAAACTAAGAAAGAGAGTTTCTTTTGGCTTATGGTCCCAGAGAGATGAGAATCCAACATGATGAGGTTGGCGGCGAGTGGCAGGCATGGTGCAGGAGACAGGATCGCATCCTTCACAGCAACGCAAAGCAGAGAGAGGGAACTGAAAACAGGGTTACTAAATGCTCTAAATCCTGCCTGCAGCAAAGCCACACCCCCTAACCCTCCTAAACAGTGGACCACATGGAGACCAAGTATTCAAATGCCTGAGCCTAAGGGACCACCGATCATGAAAATAGGTAATGGCCCCATTGGCAAGCATTCTTAAAGGGCTAAGGAGGTAGCCTGGTAGGCAGCGTGCTTGCTGGCCCTGAACTCAGATCCCCAGGACTCACTCTAAAGCTGAATGTGGTAGTGCCAGTCTGCAACTTAGCATCCCTACAGCAAGCCTCTATGAGATAGAAACCGAGAAACCCCGGAAGCTCACAGACCAGACAGCCTGGTGTACGGAGCATCCAACAGCAAAGAGGCCCTGTCTCAAGCAAGGTAGACGTTGGGGATTGACACCTGAGGGTGTTCTCTGACTTCTAATCATGTACTTCCTCAGCAAGGCCACACAAGCACACACATGCACACCTGTAGCAGACGTGCAGCTCAGTCTTCATTGGATCCCCCAACAACTGGAGCTGGGGCTGTCCCTCAAGCTGTGCCCTGCCTGTGGAACACATTCTTCTAGCTGGACTGCTTTGTCTGGCTTCAGTGGGAGAGGGTGTGCCTGCAGGGATTTGATGGGCTAGGGACTGGGTATACCCAGAGGGGTGCTGCCACCCTCTCAAAGGAGAAGGGGAGGGGAAATGAACCGTGTGAAGGGGGTACTGAGAAGTGGCAGGGGGTAAAGGCCCTTGCTCTGTGAGCCTAAATGGCCTAAATTCAATCCCCAAATCCCTGGAACCAATTCCTAAAAGTTGTCCTCTGATTTCTATACTTGTGCTGTGGCATGTGTGTGTCCACATCCCCCCTCTCACATACATGCGCACGCACAGACACAGACACACACACTTACACACACATGCACACATACACACTCACACACACACTCACACAACAGTCTAACACACACTCACACACTTGCACTCACACATACACATTCACACACACATTCACACACATTCATACACTCTCACTCACACACTAACACACATATACTCTCATACACACTCATACACACACTCAAACACTCACACATTCTCACCCACACATTCACTCACACACACACTCACACAACAGTCTAACACACACTCACACACTCGCACTCACACACACATTCACTCACACACACATTTACACACACTCATACACTCTCATTCACACACTCACATTCACTCACACACACATTTACACACACTCATACACTCTCACTCACACACTCACATTCACTCACACACACATTTACACACACTCATACACTCTCACTCACACACTCACACACACATATACTCTCATACACACTCACACACACACTCAAACACTCACACATTCTCACCCACACATTCACTCACACACACACTCACACACACACTCACACAACAGTCTAACACACACTCACACACTTGCACTCACATACACATTCACTCACACACACATTCACACACACTCATACACTCTCACTCATACACTCACACACATATACTCTCATACACACTCAAAGACACACACACTCAAACATTCACACATTCTCACCCACACATTCACTCACACACACACTCACACTCACACACTCACACACACACTCAGAGACACACATATACTCACACATACTCAAACACACACACTCACACACACACTCACACACACTCACACATACACACACACTCACACATACTCAAACACTCACACATACACACACACACACACACACACTCACACACAAGTAACATAATGAAACAATCCTGATATGGACGAACAATTGCACCTCAGCCTATGGAACCATTCCTCAGCCCCTGTCTGCTCACTTGATCTTGAGAAGATTTAAATGTGTTGAATTCTGTTAAAATGGGAAACCTGAGGCGACTGATGCTCAGAGAACCCACGACATCTGCCTGAGGTTGTAGAACGGACTCGATCCCAACCTGTGTGGATCGCTCTACATCTTATGCCCATCTGCCCAGCCCTCTTCTTTCTGATTCTTTTTAATTTCCTAACACTTTTCCAAATCAGCCTGTTTCTGACTTAACTGTCTCCAAGGGACAACAGGTTGGGGCTACTGTTCCTATTTTTCAAGGTAAATAGTTTGCAGAGGTAGGGTAGAGGGGCTGAGGTCCGCCAAGATGGTGGGGTATGTGGTCCTGAGTCCCCATGCATGTGCCTAACTAACCAGCTCACCAGCCAGCAGGATGGACGCATGGAGCCTCTAGCCTATTCCTGCTGCCGAGGGCCATTCTAGCTCCTCAGTTCCCCCCTCTCCTCTTTCCTTCTGGGCCTCCTCAGCCAAGACCCTGTGGTTGGCCTGCCCACAGAGACCCAGTGCCCAGCATGTTGCCCCTAACTACAATCCCAGTTCCTCCAGCAGGACCGTCTGTGAAGTGGGTGGGGAGCTGTAAAGCCCTTTTAAAGGAGCAATAAAAGTTTTGGGTTTCAGATCTCTTCCTGAAGAAGAGAATCACAGACACAGGAAATGTCAGTAGCCGACTGACAGAGGCAGGCGGCAGGCAGCACGCAGACTGCCTCAGACAAAAACACCTCTGCGTGCAGGTCCTGGCGGGCGCCCAGGCTCTCTCTCCCCTGCTGGGGGAAGCCAGGCTGCTGTACAATGGATGTTGTGTCTATCTCGCTGTAAATGTTTATACTATCCCTCTCCATTTGCTGTGCTGTCCAAGGTAGGGCACACTCTTCTGCGGAGTGGGGCCCCAAGAGGGTGTACCAGGAGGGTATGTGTGCACACTTAACGGAGGGACCGAGGCCAAGGTGTGTTTTCCCTGGACACTGAGATGAGTGTGGTCGTGCCCAGGCCCAGGACAGCTATGACGGTTCCGTACTCACATATCTTCCCAGATTTAGAAGTGACAGACAGACTGGGAGGAGGGCCCCACCATATCCTGTCAGGGAAGCCCCAACCAGATCTGGGAGTCCCAGACTCCCTGCTTCTGCCCCTTGTCTTGAGTGTGTGCCTGTGTGCCTGTGTGCGTGCCTGTGTGCCTGTGTGCGTGCGTGTGTGCGTGGGTGCGTGTGTGTGTGTGTGTGTGTGTGTTCTAAGTACCTGGAGTTCAGACGTACCCTGGCACCTACGGTCCTGTTCATGGGTATTTTAACTTGAAGTTGCTACTCAGAGCTCTGACTCAGCTTACCGGTAATCACTGTGCATACGGTCAGCTGTGCCAGGAGGGCTCCCTCTATTCTTACAGTAGGTTCCCTCAGGCAGTGTGGCTTTTCAACTCCTAGGCTCACCCAGAGTAGCTGTTCTAAGCACTCTAGAGATAGGGATGTCCGGGTGTATGTTTTTGGATCTCTCTATCATGCAAGACAGGAGAGGAAGTTCTGTTCAGAGTCCTAAGTGGATGAGTGACCTTGGAAGCCCTCTTTGGCTCCATGTGCCATGACTCCCAAATTCCAAGGACATGGAGACCCCGGGATGGACAGCACCAGGGTTCAGAGTCATTGGCTTCTTGCTAAATTTAAAGTCTCGGTGGCCACTGGAGAGCATGGTGGCTCATCTCTTCCAGCCTTCCCTTCCTGACCGTGGCTGGCATCCTAAGAAGTTGGTGTAGACCTTGGAGGAAGCCATTGCTAGGTCTTCATCGTCTGTCTTGTGTCACTAGCATTCCTGGTCCTCAGTGTCCTCATCTGCAAACTGGACTCAGGACTGTGCCCAGGGCCCCTGAACAGCAGCCGAGGGGAGGCTAAGGCTACATCTGGAGCCCTAGAGCCAGGCACATGCTGCGGTGGCTAGACTAAGAGCCGGAGTGTACCTCCTAATCTTCTGTGACTTACGGACTTGGCCGGGTGCCCAGAAGGCTCTCATAAACCAGCAGCACCACCAGGGAGAGCCTGTGAGTGTGGCCCTTAGGCCGGCCACCCGTGGCCCCTCCCCACTCAAGGGCATCTTGCTGCCTCCAGTTTGCCAAGAGCGGCTGCAGAGCTGGAGGCAGGGTTGCTTGCTGGGATCGGGGGTGGGACAGAGAAGGGATGGACTGGGGACACTCTGCAGACATCTGCTTCCGGAGGGGCCCCGGACCTGGCTTGTCTCCTCTCACTTGGGATGCCCAGCTCTGACTTGGCAGTCTGTCCTCTGGAAGGCTGAGCTCCAGGATGCCCTGTGTCTTCCTGGTTGGTGCTTGGGCCCATGAGATATGTGTTTAAAGTATGTGTGTGTGTGTTGCCTGTGGGTATGTGGGGCCTGTGTGACGGGTGCCTGTGCTTGACTGGAGGCCAGACGAGGGCCGAGCAGTAAGGAGGAAGAGGCCTCCATATCTCAGAGCCTTGACTCCACTCTGTCCCTTTGCTCCCCCTTCTGGGGTTCTGTCTGTGGTCTGTTTGTTTTACTTTATTTTAGCTGTTTTAGACTCACTCATTTTTTAAGTTTTGCGTGTGGGCGTTTGTTTCCAAGTGTGCACGTGTTCCACATGTGTGCCTGGCTTGGAGGCCAGAAGAGAGATCTGATCAGATCCTCTAGAACCGGAGTTACAGATGGTTGTGAGCCACCACACGGGTGCTAGGAACTGAATCTGGATCCTCTGTAAGGGCAGCAGTAGCCATAACCACTGAGCAGTCTCTCCAGCCCTCTGCTCCTTTCCTGAGGAGTCCCAGAGCCCAGACTATGTGACCTTGTCTTTCTTACCTGATAAGGGAGGCCTAGTCCCCAGGAGCCAGGTTTGAACACTCTGAGGTGCTCTGTGATAACATGGGATGCTCTATCATTAAAAAAGGCTCTGGGGCCAGGGATGGGATGAGGCTCATGGGTAAGCTCTGTCTACCACCAGGGCCTGGAGTGATGGAGGCCTGGAAAGGGTGGGTAGAGATGCCCGAGATACAGAGAGTTGTGGGTGGTCACTATGGAGGTAGGCATCCAGGAGGCTTGGCTGGGGGGGTCAGCTGGGAAGAGAGGAACACTCAAGGCAAGCGGCAGAGCTGGCTTCCTGAAGAGGGACAGGAGGTGACTCGTGAAAGATTGCCAGCTGCCTACTGGGTGGGGACTGCATGTGGGTAGCTGCTCTGGAGGTTACACCATCTGGAAACATCAATAAGTCCCAGACAGGTGTAGGTAACTTCCTGCTGACAGCTGGGCCTTGGGTCACTGGGAAAGGGGATGCTGGGGGTGTTGGGGAGATTTAGACTTGTGAGGTGATGTCTGAGAGCTGCTCTGTGGCTGCCGTGTCCTGCCATGCCCTGACCCCCAGGCTGTCATAGACAGGACTGCCCACAGCCTAGCACCGTCCCAGTAATGCCTGGCTCAGGGGTGTTGACTGCACCCACTTTTCCTTCAGGGCCTCAGAGGAAGCTTCAGGACAGTGTAGAGTAAGCCAGCAGTATACCCTGTTTGCAGCCCAGGTACCTGGGCCAGCAGCAGACTCAGCTCTGTGTCTACCAGCCCCTGGCCTTAGGCCAGCTGCTTACTCTGAGCACAGGCACTCCTCCAAGACTAGAGCTGTCACACTCGGCACGCAGACTCGTTCCAGGAACTAGGATGTATGTCGGGTGAAGCTAACGACTAGTGACTGATCAAGAGTTTACTGTGAGTGGCTCGACCGAAAAACTGCTGAAGGGATGGGACTCAGGCAGGGGCACCAAGCCTGGGTCCAGACTGGAACTGGGCTCACTGGGTCCAGCTCCCGAAACTGGGAGCTTTCAGGGCCTGGGCAGGGGTAGAAAGGGCAATCCCAGTTTCCTAGGAAAGGCAGACAATCCTGGCAGGCAGGGCCTGGGAAATAGATAACCCGTATGCTGCTGTTGTGTACACTGCTGGGTTGTGACTTGGGGCCAATACTGACTGGCCTAGAGCTCTGCCAGGCACACCTATGGTTATGCAGCCTTGGGGGATAAAGTTCTCTCTCTTTTTTTTCCTGAATAGAGTGAAGCAACTGGTGAACACAGAATTCGTGGGTCCCTAAGCAGCACTTCGCCGACTGCAGCAGCCCTGCTGGTCTCTCGGGGTGCAGAGGAGGCCATTCCTCATGGACATTCCACTGGGAAAGTGTAGGAAGTATCCCGGGAGAGACAGCAGGGCTGCCAGACAGGAAGGCAGGGGCCTGGAGCAGGGGGGCTACTGTCAGACACAAGTGCAGCAGAGAGTGGAGAAGGTCAGCTTGGCGGGGTCCCCTGCGTTCCCAGCCTTCTTGTTGACCTTGGGCAGCAGCAGGACGAAGGACATGGCCAGGGCGCAGTGGTAGAAGCTGTGAACGTAGGTGTAATCCCATTCCTGTGGAGGAGAACGAGTCAGTCAGGGCCTCTACCCCTTCCCTAAACTCAGCCATCTGGTGCCTCTGCCAGTCGTCCCACCCCGAGAATACAGCAGAACGGCTTGCTGCTCTCCTCTGTTCCCTGTCCCCTGGTGCTGGGAACAAGCTCCTGGTTACTTCTGCACACGCATGCATCTTGGGTGAAGGCTTCCTAAAGTCTGCAGGGCCTGACTTGTCCACACAGGCTATGATGCTGGAACACTGGGGATGGTGAGTACCATCTTCAACAGCACAGAATCTACAACTTGGGGCCTCCACGTGAAGACAGCCTGCTCTCCTCCCTGCTAAACCCAGAAGGCTTGTTCCCCTCCCCCACAGGCCAGGTACCTCAAAGAAGAAGCGAAGCATCAGGGCCAGGGCCCCAAAGCAGAGGCCGGGACCTATCTGCTGGGTGTAGATGCTCTTGTCAGGGTACAGACCCTTCTTCTCTTTCATCTTCTTCAGCTGCAGGCACAAGGTGGGAACATCAAGGTTCTTGGGGAGCAGTACAGGAAAGGATCCCTCCATGGGTTGTCTGGGCACGATCCCACTGCTGTCTTCTACCACCCCCATCCCTCTGTATGACTGAGTGATAGGCCTTGGAATCTCTGGGCCAATTTTCCCTGGCCCCACCACTGCCCTTGTGAGGTGGTCGTTGACACTTCAGTGGCAAATATGAGCAGCTTTACCAGCTGAGGGGTCTCCTTCCACTAACCGTGGCTTTGCAGGCCCCGAGGCCTTACGTGAGGGTCCGGTGTGTGCTCGAGCTTGGTAAGGTGAGGTGTTACATGGGAAAGATGGGTTGCCCTGTGGGTTCCTCACTGGAACGCACACCCTTGGGGCCCAAAGGTATTTTAGACTCAGAATTGTCCAGGTGAAAGCGGGGAAGGTCGTTATTAATACAGCTCAGGTGCGCACAGTGGGCACAGGACAGCGGCCCTGACTGCACACCTCACTAAATGCATTGCAAACACAAAGGCCTTCAGTGACCTCATCGTGCAAACCAGGGCAACCTTTGCCACTCTGAGGGAAGGTAAGGTGCTGTCTTCAAGTGTTCTAAAACTTGCCATCACTTAACAGGAGTAGAGGTCCCAGGGAACTGTGTCGGTGCCATGGGTACAGCCAATTCGCCCGACTGTGGGCAGTGTGGCCGTCAATCTCACAGTTCTAACATTGGGGCCCCAGAGAGGGGAAGGAAAGTGAAGATCACTCATGGGGAACCCCTATTTTCCATTTCACTCAGCATCTTCTCCCCAACTAAGAAGTAAGTCGAAGCCACCGGCACATCTAAGGTCTAGGAGATGGGCTCTGTGCCCCAGGTGTGGGTGGCTGCGGCCTCTCACTCCCATTCTCACCAGAGACCTGGGAAGGTCGGCGTTTAGTGGGGGACACCGGCCCATGTATGCTATCCTGGCTAATTAAAACCCAGTCAGCAGGACGAGGAGGCAGCTCTCCAATGAAGCCTTTGTGTTTATGCATTCCAGCTTGTTAACGAACCGTTCGGAACCCCAACACCTCGGCCCCCAGGGTCAGACAGGGCCAGCTCCAGGCCCTCGAACTGGAGTGGGGTGGAAGCTTCTCCCCCTGCAAAGTCAAATGCAGCTGCCATTGCCTCCTGGGGCTCCAGGTTAGGCTGCGGGGCTCAGTGCACTTCAGGCCCATCCTTAGCCTAAGTCAGAATAAGCCTGTGCTCCTCAGAGACCACAGGAGTAGGACATGGCCTGGAAGCTTCCCGCCTGACTTTACCTGTCCCAACTTGGCTGAAGATGGACCGGAGGTCCCCCGTCCCCCAGCACCGCGTGTCCTGATCTGCCCTGCTATAGCTGTACTTCCGGGAAACTCTGCGATCCCAAGTGGTGTTTCCTGTGTAAGGTAGCAGAGGGTCTCGGGCTAGAGGCTGCTGTCTGCTTGGTCTGAAGCCTGCTGGCTTGGAAGGTCTGTGTTTTGGGCCTAACTGCTCCGGGTAGAGCTCAGGAAGCATCCCTAGGTCTATCCTGCTATTGGGAGCCTTGTTCGTGTTGGCCAGCCTACTTAGGTGGATTTTAGGCCTTGGAGGCATGAGGGCCTTGAGACCTTAGAGAGGTTAGGAGTCTATACAGCAGAGTAGATGTTTCCCCAGGCCCTCCTCCAGGGAAAGTCTTATTGAAAACCTGGCTTCACCCCACCTCAAACCTTCCTTCTTTGTGAGACTCATTTCCAAGGCTTGTTTACTGTCCAGATTAACCTAGCTGCTCTCCAAACTGGTATATCATACCTGCACGCAGTGTCGTCCCTCAGAATGATAATGGTGGTGATACTTATATTGATAAAAACATTGACAGTGACAGTCATGATGATGAAAGGTCTCCTCACTTCCGGGTACATTAGAAACCGCGTCTATGCCCGTGCTTAGAAGCATTCTGTGTGGGTATTTGGATGCAGAGCAGAGGTCAAGAGAAAAGGAGTTTTGCCTTTACTCAAGGCCAGTAATTATCAGTGAGCCAGCAGGGTGTGGGGCTCAAGCACAAGTCACCATTTTTAGGGAGTCTAGGGGTTTTGGCCCAATTCTTGTTAGTTCACCTGCACATAAGGATGTGGGGATATAAGAGAAACAAAGATCAGGGGACAAATACAGGTTCCCTGAGCTCTGTCAGCTGAGATACCAGAAGTACTCACCCACTTTACTGCAATGATGAGGGTGGCGGTGCCTATGGGACCAGAGTACACCCCGTAGCCCCAGTGGTCATGGTAAGTCCGCACGGCAATGGTAAGGACACCAAACATCGTGAAGGTTGATCTCTGGGGTTCATCAAAGTCGGCCAGTGCTGGGGAGAGGCACAGCAGAGGTGAGCAGCTCCCTTCCACATGGCTGTGCCTCCACTCTTGGGAACCTATTGGGATGCCCTCTCAGTCCGTAGGACACCAAGGTCCAGCCTGGTCTCCACAAGGTCTGAATTTTGGTTATATGGAGGAAATGGAGGATGCTGCTTTCCTGGAGCAGGGTGGCTGAAATTTACCAGTAGATTGAGTGACTGGCATTTCCTGGGAATCCTGGGACAAAAGTCTTAAGACTAGTGAGTGGTACATAGGGCTGAGTCTCGGGAGGAGCCGTCTGTGACGGCATCCCTGAGAGACAAGAGTAAGTTTGTTCAGTTTCTCCCTTTTCTTTTTCCTTTCCCTTTCCTTCTCCCCGCCCCCAATCTTCCTCCCTTCCTTCTTTCCTTTGTTCTTAATTTCTTCTTTCCTCCAAGTCTTCCTTTTTTCTCTTTCAAAAATCCGCAGTGTTGGAGATGGAACTGAGGGCAAGTGACCCACCAGGTCCAAGGTGAGGATTTTGAATGGTCTACCTTCTTAAACAGCACACAGAGCTGAGATGATCCCTGAGGGCAAACGCTCCCGTGAGTCTGGAGGACGTTCTATGAGGCTAAGTCCCTGAACCCGGGGCAGTGATGGTCTTGGTAGGGCTGAAGGCAGGGATGCCTTTGACCCCTCCCTGTGTGCTTCTGCTTTTTAAATGTCACAGGAGCTAATTACTGGAGTCACGTAAGGACTGGGAGAACGAGAGTGCAGGCATCTGAGATATGTGTCTTTAGTAGATTAAGCTCTGCAAAGCAGTGAGGAGGGAGAGGACCTCAAAGCTGGGCTGGGTGCTGGCTGGTGTTTGGGACTGGCAAAGATGTCCACTTACCCATCAGGGAGACCCACATGCTCAGGGCTGTCCCATAGATGCTGAAGTACTCCAGAATATCACGGCGCATGAAGCATAGCACGGACAAGCCAGGCCCGTCGCAGGCATGGGAGAACTGCGGGGGAATCACACGAGGTCAGCAGGCAGTGGGCAGCCCAGGAGTGCGTGAGAACCGGTCCTAAGCCTCAGGCCCCTCACTCTCTGTGAGCCCTTAATGGCTTCACGCCTCAGGCTCCTCCTATCCGAGCACACGAGCACACGAGCACACGAGCACACGGCTGGACTCTCCCCTCATGGAGATTAAACAGGTGAGTCCATCTGGCCTGGGAGCGCAGAAGGCTTTGTAAATATCACTTTCAGACTCACTACTGGCCCAAGGCTGGTGGGAAGCATGCTCAGAAGGGGATCCTGAAAGACAATTACACCCTTTGCCCCTGGCTGGCTGAAAGTGCACACTTTCCAGCATCGATTCTTCCCATAGGAGCCCTTTATCAGGACCCCTGTCTCTCCAAAAAGGAGGAAGACCTTAGACTACCCCAAGCAATCTCTGGTCCTGACTCTCCGGTTCCTCTCTCCCCCATACTCTAACAGGTGTGTCTCCAACTTGTAGTTGAATAGATTGGCTTTTAAGCAAAAGGTTCTATATGAAGTATTTCCAAGCAGACAACTTATTTCTTACAGGAAAGAGCTCGCTCTCCCTTGGCTTCTCATTTCATCATTTTAAGTAATATTTAATTACATGACATAATTATTTTGACAAGTGGGACCAGCACAAACAAGCCCAGCAGCCAGCACAATCGGCTCTTGGTAAGCCCAGCTCAGCAGGAGGGAGCAGGCAAGCTGGAAAACAGCCTGTCTGGAGGCAGCAGGGGCACCGCCACAGGGAGCTGGGGACCCTGGATGATGGATGTGTCAGTCAAGCACACAGGGTTGACTTAGAAGCTCAGAGACCTCCTGCCGATCACAGTTTCAAGTGGCTCTCTGTCAATCAACAGAGAGCATCCAGCGGAAGGGAGGAGGTGGTCCAGCCTCTGTGCTGGGTCAGCCCCACTGACCCAGGGGCTGCCCAAGCTTTGGGTTCTGCCTCTTTAAAAGGGATATTGGTAAAGAGGAGGCTAACCAACTAGAATGAGCTCAGGGGAAGACAAGCTTCAGGTTGGGCCAGACCTGGGCAAGGTATTCATGTGGAGGAGGAAAGGGACTCAGCTCTGGGAGGGGATTCTGCTCTTCAGGGTCCTTGCAGAACTACATCACCCGACTCTACCTGAGCCCATCATCTGTGACGCCTGTGCTTCCTTCTGCTGTATAGACCCCCCATGAATGAGTAAAACTTATTCACTGTGAGATTCTGGGTAACATCCACGCCTTCCCACATGAGGAGCAGAAGAGCCTCCTTAGGCTGGATCCCAACATAGAATACCTGCCTACTTCTGAGGGACAGAGGAGCAGGTTTTACAGCAAGGGATCTAACTGTCCTCAGGCCCTGAGGTTTTGTGTGCGTGCTTGCATGCGTGTGTTAACCTGTGTGACTGTGAACTTCCCTGGGGCACCTCCTGCCCAAGGAGGCCGGGGCAAGGCAGTGATGAGGACCCTCCCTCTCCAGAGGCAGGTAGATCTGGTCCAGCTGGGACCAGAATAGGACACAGCAGGGTGTGGCAGAAGCCCCAACCCTGTTGTCAGCTCTGCAGATCTGGCAGAGGGACCCAGGCTAGAGATGAGTTTCTCAGTCCCTTCTTGTCCAATGGCACAAGAGCACCTCTTCTGTGAGGCTTGAGAGGGGACTTTAATGATAACCGAGGTACCCCACATTGCAAGAATGAAATGCTGTTTGCCTTCATTAATCAAACTTCCCTGCAACCTGACCCCAAGTGAGCATGTGCTGTATGGTCATTTAGAACAATGTGCTCATCTCTGAGAGAAACATTTCTATCCATCTTATCAGCTTTGTGTTTCTGACGTAGGACCCCAGTCTTTGTTCATACCCCTGACTTAGGAGAGTATATGTTTGTGTGCGATGCGGTGACAGGATCTAAGACCACGTGTGTTAGAATCAGCGAGAGAATGTGTTAAAAGCAACATGTGGGTATACGCTGATAAGAGCTGATTGCGGATTTGTGTGTTACCGAGTCAAAGGGCCAGAGAAACAGCTGTCTCCCATAAAAGATTAAGACTCGGATCCCTCACTCTTTTGACCCTGTTTGTTGTGCCGTTCAGCATTTAGAGAGGACGCTGTTGTCCAAGATCCTTAGATTAGAGCCTGCTTTTAGATTAGATGACTGTCAGGTTAGAATAGGAGAGGGCAGCACTCCTTGGAATGAACCAGATCCGCTCCCGTGTAACTGACACCAAGAGTCATTCTTACATTCAACAGCAGCAGCACACCACACAACTGGTAGCTGTCATGGAGGGTCCCAGAGGAGCCATGTGGAAGGCAGAACTCTGTGAGGAACAGATTGTGGCTTGGACACCAGAGGACATTTGTCATAAGAGACAGCTGGCCCTGCCACTCTGGGTGGGGTGGAGTAGGGTGGGTCTCCAAGGCCAGAGCTGTAGGCCAGCCTAGACCCAGGCAGACAGGGGTGACCTAACTGGGGACTGCGATTTGCTGGGCTATCTCTAACATGGGCCTTAGGGACAAGACCCTGGCTTCTGTCCTTGCCCTTGGGGTGTCATCTTGGCTCTGACCTTGGCCAGGTCTCATGAGGAACAAATGACAGTGTGGGACAAAGTACTGTGGGCAGACCAGGAACTCTGAATACTCATGGTGACGTTGGTGGCTCCAGCTTCTCTGAGTCTCAGTTTCCTCTTCTATCAAACCCAAATCACTACACTAGGCTCATGGGTGAAGCTGAGTCCAACCCCACCCTGGTTGGTGCCTTGTGATTTGTCATTGGCCTAATGTCCTCCCCCCTCCTAACGTGAACTCAAGAGCCATAGTTTCCAGTTCCTTGAGAAAACTCACTGTTACCCATGGGGCCCCCGAAGTCCGGAGGTAGACAGGTGCTAACCCCTCCCCCACTGTTCTCAGCCCACATACACTGGTGGCTTCTCCCACCACTGGAAAGCCATGGCAGCTGACTTAGGATATGGAGCAGTATGTGAGCACACTTGTGTGAGCTCGTGGCCTCGGGCAGTGAGAGCCAGCTGGATACCCTCACCTACTCCATGCTCTTGCCTTGCTGAGAGCTGCTGTAGGAAGGGCAGGCCTAGGGACAGGGTGCTAGTCTCTAAAAGTTTGGCTCTGCTCTAAGGAAGAGACTAGCAGGTTTCTCGCCAACCCTGAGCATATATCCTACCAGTGTGTGGATCTCACACCATGCAAACTAGAGAGGGATAGAGTGATGAGAGAGAAACAAAGGCTACAGAGCAACGAAAGAGATGGTGTTGACCCCTGGTTAGAGGATAGCGGTGAGGGCCAGCATGAGAGGTTCTCAGAAGGACTTGACAGCAGAGTGAGAGGCGGCCTTTCCACAGAGAGAGGGTATAGATGGGCAGTGGAATGGACAGGGAGAGATGGTTAGTTAGCAGATAATAGACAGAAGACAGAGAAATAGATGACAGACACTTGGATGATGGACAGATACATAGAACGAGACATGATAAATGGTTAGATGATAGATAAATATATAATTAGATAGAAAGAAGCAAGTTGAATGGGCAGATAGATAAAGCCAGGGAGACGCAGAAGCTCTGGTCAAGAAAAGAAACCAGGCAAGAGTGGACCAGGGAGAAGAGGAGGGTGAACTCCCTGGGGGAGTGTAACTGTAGACATCAAAAAGCTGGACACAGGCAGGAAGAGAAAGAAGGGCTCAGGGGGTGGCTGGCCCCTCTTGGTGGGGATAGTTCCAAATCCTGGAGTCACATCCACCCAGGCCCTCTACCTCCCCTGAACATAGCAGGTCCATTCCTAGGCCTCCTCACTCAACCCACCTCCTCCTCAGCTCAGCAACTCATGAAACAAAGTCGGTAGAAAGGAGGGTGTGGAGAGCACGAAACTTGTCCTTACTTCACATAGGGTTATCACGGGCCTGGTTTCAGTCACGTGTGTCAGCCAACCCCCTCAAATTCCGGGCAGTCATGGAGAAACTGAGGCCCAGAGAGGAAGACAGACTCCAGGAACCTTCTCTTTCTAGTCACCAGCCCCACTGCTCCCCAAGACCCAGACTCTTTCTCTTCCAAATCCTGTTTTCCCAGCACCTGGCCTAGGACAGTGGTGATGACCCTCTCCGTTGGTGTCTTCCTCCTAAGCCCCCCACTTACCGCCACAAAGAACATGGTGAAGAGATAGATCATGGCCTCCATGTAAAAACGCCGCTTGGTAGCAATGCTCACTGTGGGGAGGAAGGCCAGGCTGCTGAGGGTAGGCAGGAGCAGTTTGGCTACAACTGTCCCCATGGGCCAGGAAGAAGGCACTGGCAGGGGAGAAGGTAGTGAAGGCCTCCTTGGTCTCCAGGGCAGGGAAAAATAGAGCCCACTTCTCTTCTTCAGCAACCCTTGCCGCAGCTGTGGCAGCGCCCACGAGGAGGGCTTAAGTGCTCTGAGGCAGCATGTGCCCAGTGACACATGGAGAAGGTCCAACAGCTGATGCACCATGTGGTATGTACTTGCCTCTAATATTCTCTCTCTCTCTCTCTCTCTCTCTCTCTCTCTCTCTCTCTCTCTCCCCCTTCCTCTTCCCCTCCCCCTCCCCTCTCTCTCTTCCCCCTCCCCTCTTTCCCCTCTCTTCCAGAGGAATTCCCCCAAGGCAGCCATATTTCCTTTTTTTGGAGGTAATTAATACTCTTGGGGACAAGTTCCTGTGAACCCACTGCCACCTCTATTTGGGTCACACATCAAAGGTGTGCAGGAGGTGAGAAAACAAAGTTTAGCCAGTTCTGGTCACTCCAAGGACTTGCAGACAAGCTTCCCCTTTTATTAGCCCACAGTCCTTTTTACACAACCACTAACCAACAACGGTCTCTGCCTGGTTACATTGTGTCTTACCTTAAGTTAGCAGCCAGAACCCCTCTCCATTCCAAAGCTGTCGTCTGGCCTTTAAGCTCTCATTCCCTCTTTTTACAGCTTCTTGGGCTGACTTCAGGAAACCACCTTCTTCTGTTGCAAAATGTCTTAGGGGAACTGTCTGGCAGGGACCCCTCAGCCCCTGGCCAAGGAACAATGGCTGTGTGGTCCTAGCTTCCCAGGACGACTCCTTCTCGGGTCTATGTGTGGTAAGTGTCTCTTGCTGTCACTGTGCACAGGGTTGAAACCCATGATCTCATGGCTTCTGGCAGGTGCATTTACCTGTGCAACCCTCAGCGTTCACTCCCGGTGCCCTGGGATGGGACATTTCTTTATTGCCCTCTTGATAAGTGGCTCCCTGCTTCCCAACAGAGGCAACCCCCATTATTGATTTCTGCCAGGGCCTGAACTTGACTAGCGGGTCACATGCTGTGCACTCTTCAGGCTCTGGCTCTTTTTCTTTCACCTGAACAAAGACCCTGAGAGCTGTCCTTACTGCTCTGCTCCAGTTCCTTCGGTGGCTGGGTGGACTAGAAGGCTATCCCCTACTTCCATCCCCCTAGTACCTAGACCTGGGGGTGTAGCAGGCTCAAGGACCAATACAGCCTTACTGGGAAGCTCTGTGAGGCCTGGCTGCTCCACCCCCATTCAACTACCAGCTCCCACATCCCTTTCTGGAAGAACCTTGTCTGAAGTCTGAGGCCCGTGTCTCCTGCTCACAGTGAAATATTCAACTTGAGACACCTGGTCATGTCATTCTCCTGCCTAAGACTTTCCCAGGATTCTCTCAGGCCCTGGAGGAAGCTTAACTATTGGAGAAGCTCCCCATGCTGTCCATATCCGTACCTAGATGTGACCCCAGACCTTGCACATGCTACTCTCAGAAGCAGCTGTTCCGCTAACTTTGGCTTCAGGACAACACTTCCTGTTCCTTGCGGTTCCAGCTAAGGCCTGGTTTGCTCCCAGCCTGGACAGCGTGTCTGAGGTGAAGGCTGTGGTGATAGGTAGTGAGTCAAGGGGTTTCTTCATTCTTCCTCTGGCCTGTCCCCCGACCTGACCCACCCTACATCCTTCCTACCCTGTCACTCACCACCATGATAGAGATGCTGGAGTTGGTCCCGAGCCGTGGATTTGTCTGTCTGGCTCCCTGCCACAGTTCCTTCAGGCCCAACCTTGTATTTTGTGGGTCTTCAACAAATACCAGAGGAATGAATGGCTGTGAAAAGAATGAATGAAAATCCAGGGAGGCGGGGCCGACTTCAGTCTGGCTTTCTAGGGGCCAGTTCCCTTTCCAAATGGGAAAACCAGTCCCTGCTATACGAATGCTGGTGATGGGGGCTGGGGAGGTTCGCGGTGGCCCCTGGGCAACTCAGGTGGGGTCTCTCATGACTCTCACCTCTCCTCTCGGGTCACAGTCCTAAGTCAACCTCGGCTCCCCACGAGTGTTCGAAAGGGTTGTAGGAATAGTACTAGATGTCAGGTACTTGGGGAGGTGTCAAGGAGCACATGTCCCAGAGCCATAAACACCAGAAGCAGGAAAACATTCCATAGCTCTGTGTGTGCATGTGTGGGTATGTGCATAAGTGTGTGTGTGTGTGTGTGTGTGTGTGTGTGTGTGTGTGTGTGTGTGTGAGTGTATTGCAACTATGGACTCCAAGCCAGGCTGTAAGCTTCAGGAAGAAAGGGAGAAAATAAAAGGAGGTGGGGGAGAAGGAAGTGGAGCAGAGCTATCCATATGTTATAGCCATTAAAGAGGAAGTGGCTGAGGAGGGAATATTCCAAAGTAAGGAGACAGGTGGCTGGGCCTAGGGCAGCAGAAGAGCCCCCATAGAAAGGTTGGACTGCAAGCTGCCCTCCAAGGGGGTGGATGTGTGTGGCTCCCGTCCCAGCCTGGCTGCCTGGCCACAGACCAGCTGACTCTGGAGAAGGCATCCAGTCTCAAACAGGACTGAAATAACCCTTGGGTCTCTCCGGAGCAGGGGAAGTGATTTACCCAGAGGCTGTGGTTGGGGTAAGTGGAGTAGAAAGGGCAGGGGGCTGTTCTAGGAGGAGGTGTTCTCCTAGAGACACAGGGAAGGTACTAAGGGTCTACCTGGGCAGGTTCAAGGGCAACAGATAGAGGAGCCCCTGCCTGCCAGTTCCCTACCTGCTCTGTGTGTTAGCCCAACGGACCCTAACAGCTGTGACCCCAAACCATGAGTGCCTAAAGGACACGAACATGGTCTAGAGTGTGGCTGTTTCTCCATGATACTGGATGTGCCCATGAGTCTTGAAAATCACACATACACACAGGGTCTGTCCAGGGCTAGCCATGTGCCAAGAGGTCTTCAGGCTGTGCCTCATGGGTCTTCTGACAGCCAGCAAGTGAAAACCTCTGCCCTTTGTATTTAACAAGGACTGAAGCCCAGAGAAGAGCAAGAACTCACTCAGGGTTACCCAGCCATATCAGACTGCCTGGTCCTGACACTTCCTCTCCTTTGTCCTTTAAGACCAGAGGGTCTGAAACTGTTGCCTTCATGTCTTGGTTCATGAATGGACCCAGCGAGCTCTTGGAATGACCTGGCTTCAGTGACCAAGGGTACCAGGTGACATCCCTTCTCTGCCCAGCAGGTGGCATGGTCCCAGTGGGACCATGTAAGGGTCAGCCTCTAGGCCATAAAGCTTGGAGTAAGAACTGACAAATTGGTTCCCCCTTCCCTAGCCCCTCTGCTGAGGGAGTGGCTGGGTTTTTATAGAGGTGCTGACATGCATGGAATGTAGAGCTCTCAGCTTCAGGACAGCTGTCTGTCTGCCTAGCCCGGGAGTGCCGTGCCAGCTGCTGTATCGGCCTCCTCCAATTTTTGAACACCGGGCACGCAGTAGTGGGTCACCCCAGAGCCCAGAGGCCTCATTCCCGTCTGGGGTCTACCGAAGTTACCTTGGAGGGAAGGAATGGGTTTCAAGTTCTATCTTTGAGGCTTGGGCCTAGGTAGTCATTTAGGGCTCTGTCTGTGTGCAGCCCGGAGATAGTGAATGGCAGCACGAGCTTGGCTATCTCAGGACACCCAGCTCCTTAACACTTGCTAGAAGGCCATGCAAAGGCCTACCACTCTTAGCATGGAGATCGGAGCTGCTTTATGGCTCCATGAACTTCTGCTGGCAAAGGATGAAGGTCTCAGTGTAGGTCAGCCCTCTACTAAGAACTGTGGCCTCTGTTTCATGCATTGGTTGGTTCTTACCCTGGGAAGAACTGCTGTCTTCTCACCCGGGTGCTGGAGCAGGGCTGGGGTTTGAACTCCAGATTCCTTGCTGTTATCTAACCCCCAGACTGCCTGGCAAATTTGTTGCATGTGGCTAGAGGAGACAGCCACAGCCACAGCCACAGCCACAGTTCTTCTGTGGACCCAGGAACTTGCATATGACTGTTTAAATCTTCCCCACACATAGCCTAACTCTTAAGTTTTAATAAAGCACTCAAGCTTCTAGACTTAATTTGGCTTGAAAAAAAAAAAACTATTCCAAAAGCACTTTCAAACATCTACAGTTTGACCTCAAAAACCCTAACTAACCAAAAAGGCCTCATCAAAGTTTACTTTTCATCCTTTCTTATTACACATCTCTTATCTCTCAGGATTAGAGGATACAGGCTAGTGGTAGAAGAGTGGGTGGGGATGCCCATGGGTCCTTTGGGCAGGGGACTTTCTCCTGGATTTGCAGGTCCGATGGGATGCCCCTGGCTTTTGCTACTGTGTCCAGAACAACCACAGGCAAGCTGTGATTTCCCAGGAGTCTACAGCACCAACATTCCCTGACTAGGGATAGCTTGGGTATCCAACCTCTCAGCTTTCTGTTTATGGAGTGGCAGCCACACCTCACCTCCAGCCATATTAGACCTTCTAACCCTGTCCTTGACTTGATTTGAGGGGTAAAGGACCTCAGACCACAATAGTGTGTGGAGTTATCCTGAGCCACAGGCTTGGGCTTCTCAACCTGAGTTTCATGATTAGGCTTCACAAAAAAAGCCAGCATTCCTGGACGAGATCAGTGGGGAAACTCAGAATTCTGCTTTGTGGTCTAGCCTAGTACATGCTATGCTACCTCTCACCTTCTGGTCACCCAGGAGTGTACAACCCTTCCTGGGCAGCCTGCAGTGGGTGGAAGAGCAGTGACTCAATAATGTCTATCTTTCTGAACCCCAGAAGGAGTCCAGCCTCAAGTCCAAGGGGCCATTTCAGCCAAATAAAGTGATAGGTCCTTGTGGGGAGAACCCCCCTCAGATAAAGAAGCTTCAGCAGAGCATGTTGGGGGTCTGAGCATGTGCAGAAGAGTTAGACAGGAACCAGACCAGAGCCACCAGATCCTTCAGTGACTCTAGACTGCCTCGGGACCCAGGAGCTTGGTGAATGGAGTGAGGAACGGTCACAGTGGTTTCCTGGGCTGCATGGACAGGTGATTTATGAGACTCAGCATAAAACGTCCCCATTCAGAAACCTCCTTATCAGTTCATTTCTCCTGGCACATCATGACATTTTATTACTTGTTTAATGCTACACATCTTTGGCTGAGGGCACTTGATGGTTGAGTATTCACTCTCACCGGTGTGAGGGAACTCACTGAAGATAGAGAATAGGGGAGGAACCTGTGTGGGGGAGAGGAGTTGAATCTTTTCTATCTCTCTGAAGTCCTCAGCCCATTGTGGACCAGGTAGTTATGTCATGGCTGCCAGGGAGTCTTGGATTCGGAAGTTCCTAAGGATCAGGTGTAGGGAAGTGAAGGCATAGCTAGTGCAGGACGCCAGAGCCTAGGGGGCCACATACTGATGGGCATCACAAAAAGAGTGGCACTGTCTCCACAGGTCTGACTTCCAAGTGCTCAGGCTATGGCTTGTGCATTGCCAGGCCAAAGGAAGATGCTGAGTGGGTGTGTCAGTTGGCTGTGGGGTCCCTCCCAAGGGAAACTGTTAGTCACCCTGGCACTGGGGCATGTAGGAACCAGAAGTGCCAGGAAAGCTTGGGTCTGCTCCAGGGTGTACAGGGTTTGATAGTCAGTCAGGGTGGAGGAGAAGTGGCAGAGGCTTCCAGAATAAGGGAGATCTGATTTGGGTCTGTGAGTGAGATCCTGCACACACGTGTGTGCGTGTGTGTGTGCGTGTGCATGTGCATGTGTGTGAGTGTGTGTACGTGTGTGAGCCTCTGTGTGTGTGCCTGTGCATGTGTATGTGTGCATGCATGTGTGTGTATGTGCATATGTGTGTGCGTGTATGTGTGCATGCGTGTGTATATGTGTGTGTGCATGTTCGTGTGTGTGAGTGTGTGTGTGCATGTGTGTGTATATGTGTGCATGTGTATCTGTGTGCATGTGCATGTACGTGTGTGTAAGCCTGTGTGTGTGCCTGTGTATGTGTGCGCATGCATGCATGCGTGTGTATGTGCATATGTGTGTGCATGTATGTGTGTATATGTGTGTGCGTGTGCATGTGCGTGTGTGTGTCATGAGTGTATGTGTATGTGTGTGTGCATGTGTGTGTATGTGTGTGCATGTGCATGTGTGTGAGTGTATGTGCATGTGTGTGTGTGTACGTGTGTGTGTGTGCATGTGTGCGTGTGTGCGCTATATGTCAGGTTATAGAATGTTTGTGCTTCATCTTACTGGCCCCAGGGGGCGGTGTGAGCCTGGATAAGCGTCAGGGGAGGTCAGGGGGACAAAGAGCAGAAACTGAATACCTTAAGGTTGCTACTGAACATGGGCAGAGTGAGACCTGACCCTCTGCCCCCTATCAGGGTACTAGGCTGAAAGACCCAGTCAGCTTGTCACCTAACTCAAGCCTCACAGCACGGCTGGGTGTTTGTTGTTTTTGCTGGTTGTTTTGTTTCTGGATGCTGTCTGGTGGACAGACACAATACTTCCCCAGGGTACAACTCTTAGAAGCCCGAAGAGGCAGCTGAAGAAACTCATCACAGAGGGAGGAAGGGAGGGAGGGAGGGAGGGAGGGAGGGAGGGAGGGAGGGAGGGAGGGAGGGGACTTCCAGTCCCCACTATCGGGACATCTGCATTGTGGAGACAGGGGCATGGATGAAATGGCTCAGTCAGCTTATGGGATGTTGTTTCAGTATCTCTTAGCATTTGAAGGTGCCTGTTTTCCAGGATGGGGTGCTTTGGAGAGCAGGATATGTCAGAGCAGACAACTAGTCATCCAAAGTCTGCTAGGATTCATAGGACCGAGGCAACGCGTCCTCCAGTTGTAGCTCAGCAGGACAGAGCTCTGGAGACCAGTTTGCAAGTGGCTGTCCAGCTGCTGTGGGGTCCAGCCGAGAGGGTACCAAACATCTGCAGAACACCCCGTGCCTCCCCTCAACCTAATCTTCCTAGGCAGCAGGCTGTAGCTACCTCTTCCTCTCCCTGGAGCCATTGGTTGGTTGATCTTCAGATGCACCTCAATCCCTCAGTTGTTCAGTTCTGTTTTCTGAGGACGGAGGGTGGCCTGGACACAGGCAATGTCTGGACCTCTGTGTCCTCCCTGTGAACAGGAGCTAGAAGCCTGGGCATCACATGGTTTCCAGCCCTCTCTGGAAGCTGAAGTCAGATGGGTGGGGCAGGGGGCTCGGTTCCACCACTGCCAACCTCCCTCCACATGACCTCAGCCTAATTGATCCATTAGGGTCAGTCACTTTGGACCAAGGCAAGCCAGTCTCAGGCTCGCTCACTGATCCTGGACTGTGGCAGCAGCAGCCAGCAGGCAGCTGGACAGTCTGGCCATACTCCAGAGGAGCAGAGCGGGTTAAAGTGTGCGCCCGGCCAGCCGCCAGCAGGCTGGGCGGGGGAGCAGCGGTGGGAAGTGTGAGTTCCTCCCCGTCTGCCTGACAGCTATAAAGGCAGCTGCGGCCACAGAGCAGCCACTGGGCTGAGCGCCCCTCCTGGGAACCCCTCCCTTGAATGCTCTTTGAAGTGGGAGAGGGAGGCAGCTGGGGGAAGCAAGACCAGAGACAGGCAGAGCCCGCACATCTCTGTACTCACCTTCCTGCACCGTGCACCTGGCAGCTAGCTCTCACCCCTTTCTCTGGGAGGACAACCTGCTGAGCCTGGGGAGGTAGGTCATCGCATATATGTCCCCGTTCATATTGTGGTCTTTGGGAGGTGTGAGATGTAGCTCATCCCAGGCCAGCCAGCTGTTCAGAATGGGGCTGAGGGATGCCCTAGCCCCTGGTGAGGGTATTCAACCACAGAGAAAGGGGGAGCAGCCTGTACCACACAGTGACAGGGTGGTCCCGAGGCTACAGCCTTGGTACTAGCAATTGCTGTCTGGGCTGCAAACCCATGCTGTGAGCCTGTTGAAGGTTTTGGACCCTAGGGAGAGATGGATCCTGTTTGAGCTGGACTTGGCTGGAATCCAGCAGTGTCTGGGAGCCTTAATGAAAACCAAGTGTGAGGCTGACTGGGCACCTGTCTTTGGCAGCAGCAGGGATTGGGAGCCACGGAGGCCAATGGGACTGTGTGGGATGGGGACTCTGTGCTGGAGTAAAAATAGGGATTCAGAAGGAGACCCCTTCAAGGGAGGATCAGACGGATGGGGTGGGGGACACGGTGGGCAGCTGGTGGGATAGAGGGGTCTCAAGGATGAAGCCCCCATTCCAGGATCTACGGTATCATTCCGAGTCTGTCTGGGTGTAAGGGTGTTGCTGGCCAAGCTCCTGGACACCTGCAGGTGCTTGGGGAACAAGGGAGGGAGACAGGAGGAGAAGGAGGGGAAAAGGGGGAGAGAGAAAAGGACAGTAGGGCAGTTGGTATCAGGGCTCCAAGGGTCCCAACCCTCTCCTGACTTTCTTCTCCTGGAATTGCTGGGTACGGCTGAGACCCTAAGTTTGCCCTGTGGTGTGTGTTGGGGGGGGGCAGTAGGCTACCTTGTTGTGGCTTTGGGCAAGTTGCCTCTTTTCTCTGGGCTTGGTGTTTTCTGAAGCCCACTGTCTAACTTACCAGCAGATGACACCCACCTGAGACAAACGGCACCAGCTTCTCTTCTAAGACAGGGTTTCCACTGAGGTGCACAGCAGCAGTTCTGAGAGTTGGGGCAGCAAGGCTGGACCCTCTCTTGATTTGATTCACTGTAACCCTTGGTGGGTGTTTGGGTTTGAGGGGTTGGCTTGATGGGAGGAAGTCAGGAGCAGAGGTTCTGAGCCATTTACACACGGGCGGGCGGGGCATAAGCTGTACCTCCTGCTGCTCCTCCTGCATATTCCTGTCTGTCCTCAAGAGAGAAGGGCCCAGATCCCCGAGCTATGTCACACCTGTGATACCTGGCTGCGAGAGTATTCCTCTGAGAAGGGAAGGCTGCCGTTACCTGTGGACCGGGGACAGGTTGAAGGCAGGGAGGAAAAGCAGGGTATCCTGTTCACAGCCAATGTTAAGTAGATAAGACTCCCAAGGTGATCCGGACCGGAGAGTGGGCTAAGCCCAATTCCTATCTCTCTCTTTATAATGACTTCTCTACCAGGCTGGGCTCCCAAGCTCCTCAGCTGTCTCCACAGCCATTCTCCAGGGGCACAGCTTGGCAGAAGCCCTCAGATGAAGGGTGGCTCAGACTTGGCACTCATACTATCCCTCTGTGCCTAAGCAGGGCAGACATCTGTAATCACTTACCAAGGTGCTTGCCGAGCCCAGATGGATGGCTCAGTCCCTCTCAGATGGCAGTCACTACCATAGGATCCCAGATAACCTTCCCACCCGGAGCACTGGGAGAACCCTGAGAGCTTTTCCCCAAAGCAGAGCCTGAGCTGGCTGTCACGGGGTCTCACTTCGTAGGATGGACAGCGGATGGCAACGCTCACGCTGGGCTTGGTCTTTGCTGGCCATGGCAGTTGTGGCCGGGGGTGCGGCATCTACCGAGGCTTCGGTGAGTAGTGTGCCATTGTCCAGTCATCACTGTCCCCCGCCCCCGCCAACCCGGGCTTCTCAGCTAGGTGTTGAACTCATACTCAGGTGGGCTGATGCTGGAGGGCTGTGTAGCCTTTGCAAGGGCTTGTGTAACCCAGGGATCTTGGTGTTCACTTTGGCTTCAGCATTGTCACTTGTTCAGAGTGCCGGTCAGACCAGCCCCTGACCTGGGACTCTGGCCATCCCTGAGTCCCTGACCAGCTGGCTAGAGAGTGACATGTGTCTGGTATCTCTGGGCCTAGTGTAAGGCATGGACAGGAGGTATGTATGGGTGAGCCTACAAGTGCAGATGAAGTGTGGACTGTGAGGGAGAAAGTAAGACAGGTTAGATATGCTTTAGGTACTCGCTAAATCCCAAGATTCCCAACCCTTAGATGGGGAGCACATGTGCTCACCAATGGTGTTCTCCTCAGCCAGCTGAGAGACCCAGCCACCAGCCCATTAGGAAGCTGCCTCAACCTCTTTCCCCTCAGCCACCAGAGATACCCTGCACCTTCAGGAAGCAGGTTTCTTCTGTGCTGTGGTCGAGCCTTCTGCTCACTATTGGTGGGGACTTTTCACCCAGGACAATAGCCCCACATCCAACAGCCTAGAGGGAGGTGCTGATGCCACTGCCTACTGGTGGGGAGAGTGGACCAAGTGGACTGCGTGTTCCCGCAGCTGTGGGGGCGGGGTGACATCCCAGGAGCGCCACTGCCTGCAACAGAGGTGAGTTCACCAGAAACCTGCAAGGGTGGGTGGGGAGGGCTAGCCTGGCCAGCGGCCTGGTGGCTCTTCTTCTGGGCTCACATTTGGTGTGTGCAGGCTTCTCTATCCATGGGCATAGAGCTTCTGACAAATCCTTAACATGGTATTCTGGGGTGCTGGAGAGGAGTGTCAGAAAGCAAGGTCTGTTTTTAGGGCTTTGCCAACAGGGAGCAAGACCCCTTGTCTTCTGAAGCATGAGCTACAGAAACAGGGAGGTGCTCAGGGCAAAGGGCTGGGAGCCTTTGCTCTCAGAGGGACCTGGGTTTGAGTCTTCGTTTTGCTACTTCTAAGCTGTGTGACCTTGGACAGGGCACTTAACCTCTCTGAGCACCAGTTTCCTCATCTGCGGCTTCATATGCGGAGCATGATGAAGCCAGCTCCTGTTTCTGGGCACACATGACACGACATGTGTTTGCATGTTCAGCACAAGCCTCAGCAAGCATGGGTGTCACACATGGGTTCTGCACAGTACAATTCTGTTGCGGGTGCTGGGAAGACAGAGAGGAAGCAGATGTCATCCTATGGAGACACAGAGGCTCCTGGAAGCTAGAACATGGCAGACAGGTGTCAGGGTCCGTAGCTGCCGACCCAGCCCTAGCTCAGTACCACATTTTCCCGCCAGGAGGAAGTCTGTTCCAGGTGCAGGGAACAGGACCTGTGTGGGCACATCCAAACGGTACCAGCTCTGCAGAGTGCAGGTGAGGCTAGCTACACGCCGTCCTGAGGCCCCAGTCTTTCCCTTGGACCATGACATCCTGTTGCTGGCACTGTCCTTTCAGCGAGAGTCCAGAGTAGGCTGGCTGGCGTCCAGGTTCCCCTAAGTCCTTCAGGCACTAAATGCTGCATCTTCTCTCCCCTGTGGTAGGAGGACTCAGACTCCTACCTGTTCCCTGAACTCTTGTGTAGTTTCAGAAACAAGCCTCCTACCACAGTCCCACATTGGAACATCAGGCAGCCACAACAGCTGCCCGCTCTTCCCACCTGTGAGGCAGTCTTGCTGGACAGCCACCCTAGGCCTCTCTTGCCCCAACTCTCAGAATGTGCCTGTGTGCACCACCCTTTCATTGGTCTTTGCTGGACACCAAGGTGGCAGAGGCTTGTGGAGAGGCATTAGTTATGCATGGGTTTGGAGGAACACTCTCTATGGGACCAAAGTCAGTCTGAAACTTAGCTGCCTATCCGAGAGCCACAGGGGTGTGGTGGTAGGGGTGCCGGCCCTCCCAGTCTTAATTGGTTTGCCTGACTGAGCTGCTAGAAGTCCATCTTTGTGAGTACACACGCCAGGTATGAGAGCTGAAGGGAAGCTCATGGCCACAGCTAGTCAGGGTATAGGATTCAGTAGACATTCATGAGTTCCTGAAGAAGGCAGCCTCTAATCCACTTTGCGCTCCAGTTTGGAATGAACTGTGGCCCCCAAGGGTCATCTGGTCATAGCCACTTCCTGCTCGGCCTCTCCTGGAGCCCGCCTGCCTTCTTTCAGGAGTGTCCACCGGATGGGAGGAGCTTCCGTGAAGAACAGTGTGTCTCCTTCAACTCCCGTGTGTATGACGGCCGGGCGTACCAGTGGAAGCCCCTTTACCCGGGTACCTGAGCCTCAGGAATAAGCTCTATGGGTGGGCACGTGGGTAACTCGGGCTTAGAGCCAGGACCTGTTAAAACCTACGGTGGTCATCTCCAGAGCTCAGAGCAGATCCCACTTCTCTAGAAAACGGTCTGAGGTCTGTCCCCTCCCTCCCCCATGACCCATGACATCACCACTGACAGATTACAGAGCTGAGCTTCCTGCAGGGCTGCCCTCTGAGGTCAGGACTCTCCCACTGTCCCCAGGGCTTGGACAGGAATCAGCCCAGACAATCCTAAACGGGGACTGACCGAGGTCCCGAGGGACCAGGAACAGGCTCGCTGTTGCTCCCAGCCCACCTTTCTACCTCCCTCCCTCTCCCCACAGAAAGAAGAAACAAACTTTTCAGGCACAGGGTAAATGTTCTCTCCCCACTCAGTGGAAGTGCTGATGTGTCTGGTCCCTTGTGTGGACCACAAGGGTGATGCCCTCTCACAAGGAGGCAGAATTTAGAACTCAGAGCGTGGACCAGGCCAGATGACCTGTGTCTCACTTCATTTCTGCTACCAATACCGTGTCAGGTCCTCTCTTTTCAGGCTTCACTTTCCCCATCTGTGTAATGGGAAGGCGCTATCTCAGTGGGAGGGGTGACTCTGGCACCCCATTCCCTGATACCCTCTGTCTCGCCCCCCAGATGACTACATGCACATCTCCAGTAAGCCGTGTGACCTACACTGCACCACTGTGGACGGCCAACGGCAGCTCATGGTGCCGGCCCGAGACGGCACCTCCTGCAAGCTCACCGACCTGAGAGGGGTTTGCGTGTCTGGAAAATGTGAGGTTGTTAAGCATTGTACCAAAAGTATGGCCGTTCTCACTGTGCTGGCCGCCCTGCCTGTCTGTCATGAGCAGTGGCGTCCCTGTGCCTGCCACAGCGCCCTCTCAGCAGCCTCTCTCATTGCTTCTTGCAGCCCATTGGCTGTGATGGAGTGCTCTTCTCCACCCACACACTGGACAAGTGTGGTGTCTGCCAGGGGGACGGGAGCAGCTGCACCCACGTGACGGGCAACTACCGAAAGGGTGACAATCATCTTGGTAAGGGCAGGGGTGGCAGCTTGGGTGGGTGGGTGTGTCCCTCCTCCACATGCCAGGTAGGTTTCCAGGATCAGGTTTGCAGGACTCGTGCATGGCATGGGTTCCTTCATTCTCCACCCAGGCCTAGGCATAGGTGAAAGACACCCTTCTCCTGGCACACCAGAGGACACTTAACATGGGGCTAACATTGGACCTCTGGGGTAGCCTTCAGGGAGGGCTGACTACCCAGAAGGGGAAAGCTGGGGCATGAGTCTTGGCATATGTGAGACCTGACTCTGGACATGCTGGACCCAGCCTGAGAGTCCCCTCTCCCGTGTTGTGTTTGACATTGTGTTTGCGTCTGGCTCTGGCGAGAGCCTCATGTTTGGAAGCTGTGCACGAGACAGATCTCCATGTATCGCTTGTGATAGTCAGTGCTCACCCAAGTGCACTGCTGTCTCCCAAGAAGTGTGTGTGGAGTCAAACTAAGTTATTACTGAGGGCAACTTGAAATCCACTTAGCGGCTGGGGAAACGGAAGCCCAGTGTGGGAAATGTCTGTTCAAGCTCTTTCAGGAAGGCAAGGGAATCCTACTGAGACCACCTCAGGGCCTAGGAGGCCAACAAGTCTTGGTTGTCTTGACACGAAGGGTGATCGCAGAATTAGTGTGGGCTCCAAGAGTCCCACAGGAGCCACCGAGAGTGAAACATGGACATATGGCCTAGGGAGAAAGATTAACAGAGGGAGTGGTAGGCACAGCAGCCGTGTGTGTGTGTGTGTGTGTGTGTGTGTGTGTGTGTGTGTTTGCGCGCGCGTGCGCACGTGTGAATTGGTAAGCTAAGTGTCTCTCTAGTCTGATGGCCTTCAAGATCTGCTAAACGTGGGATGTGGCAAGGCCGAACTGTTTCCTCCTTTCCCCCAAACACCTGCCCACACACCTTTGTTGGGCTCGGGGCAGAGATGGAGTTAGGAATCAGAGGTCAGGAAGCACCTCTCCTTGAGAGCTTATGTCAGATGTCACAGTCTATACGAGGCCCACTAGACAGGGCTCCTAATGGAGCTCCCCCTGAGGAGGCTGAGGCTGATGTGAAACTGATCCCCCTAATTCTGCTGAGTGTTTCCCAACTAGGCACAGAGCCAGGTCTGGCCAGCATTAACTCACTCACATCTGGGGACATTGCTACAAGGCAATTGTTGCTTCTGTTGCCCAAACCTGCAGAGAGAGCAAAAGGTTAAGGTGACCTGATATTCTAAAGCCCTAGGTCTTAACCTGGGCAGCTGGACCCTGGGTTTTAGCTGCAGAGCCACACTCTGCCCTGGCAGGTCCTAGCTTCCTAATGGAGTTCAAGGCCAGACCCATATCCTGAAGCTCACTGGAGTCAAATGTCAACTACTCAGGAGCCTTGTAAACCACTTGCTGATTTAAAAATTAGAGCCAGGTATAGTGGTGCATTCCTGTAATCCCAGCACTTGGGAGGCAGAGGCAGGAGGATCACTGCAAGTTCAAGTCTACCATGCTCTACACAGCAATTTCTAGGTCAGCCGGTGTCACGTGGAGAGACCCCGTCTCAGCCAAATCATTATTTAGGCCTCAACCAGTATTTTGTCTCCTGGTAGGCCAGGCCTTCATGAACCTGTTTCCTGTTCTCACCAGATAGCCCTCAGTCTGCTATAATGGGGAAGTGTGCACCACATAAATGGCTCAGTGCTACAAATCAGAGCCCCTCGCCCCTGGTTTCCAAGGAGCCCAATGTGAGACACTGTCAGGGCAGAGGCTTTAAGGACCCGTAAGGTGAGGGGGAGGTCACAGCCAGGGCAGGGCCATTTGGCCCTGGGTAGCTTGAGTGTGGACTGCGTAGCCTTCTATGGGAGATTCAGGAAAGGAACACCAACCCCACCAAAGCCTCTCCTTCTGGGACCCCTCTCTTCTGCCTGGAGACGGCTCTGTTCTTATTAACTGTTTTCTGCCTTGTCTCCTTCCACTGGCAGCTCGTGGCACTTTGCTCCACTCCTGCTCCCTGCCTGGATAACGGGGTCTGAGCTGGCTGGCAGTGCCCCTCTTACAGCCCAGGCATGTGGACAGTAGCCCTTGTAGGGTGGTCGGCTTCTGTTTGAGCCTCTCTGTGTGGATGCATGAAACCTCGACTATCAACAAGATGTTATGATAAGATGGGATTTGACAATAACCATGTGTCTACATAGTGCTGGTGTTGGTGTTGTCTCTGGACTCGATGAGAGAATTGAGGCCCACAGCCTCTTAGTGATAAGGCGGGGCATGACCTAAGTCCGTGAACTTCAGCATGTTTAATGTCCCTATTCACTGTGTCCCTTTGGGGGTGCAGGCTGGGGCAGGCCAATAACCTTGTGGGAAAAAGGGTACACTTGGGCAAGAGCCCTGGAAGAGGGTGTGTCTTCCAAATGACTTGAGCGGTTGATCAGGGCTAGGTGAGACCACATACATATGGTAGAAACGATCCCTAGGCAGGTGCCCTATCCAGAGCTCAAAGATGGTACTGACGCCCAGAAGTGGCTTCGTAGGGGAGAGATAGCAGCTCCCTCCCCGTACCGCCACTCTTGGCTTTGCTTATGTATGTCCCTATGCCCACAGGTTACTCCTTGGTGACCCACATTCCAGCTGGTGCCCGAGATATTCAGATTGTGGAGAGGAAGAAGTCGGCAGATGTGCTGGGTACGTAGGTGAAACCGAGAGGCATGTGTGTGGATGGAGAAGGGCACCTGACCCTCCGTCTCTCTTTTGGGGAATGGGACAATCCAGGTGGCAAGGCACAGCTGTGGAAGACAGTGATGCAGCCAGCTGTTGAGAAGGGGGTTCCTGATGTCATCCTCTGTATGGAATTGTCCTTAGAGGGGCTGCACAAGAGCCAGGGTGTGATATCAGGCAGTGAGTTCCCGATCACTACAGAACCTGGTCCAGACGAAAGCCAGGGAGCCAGAGGTAGGGCCTCTTTGAGGAGTGAGCCACAACACTGAGAGGTGGGCAGCCCTTCTAAGGTCATGAGCCGCTGAGGAAGGGTTTGGTCACAGGTCTGTCTGTAGTGTCATGCTGACCATGCCCAGACTCCCAAGGGAGGTTGACACTCTAGACTGGAAGTGGCTACATTGGACATGTTGTAGATACTGCACAGTGGCGAGGCCCCATCTTGATGACAGTCTGGATGGGTAGTGTGTGAAGCTGTCGAGTTGCCATGACCTGTGACTGAAGCTCCACCTGGGCAGGTACCAGTACCCAGGAGCCATTCTGCCATTGGTTCCATCTTCCGGAGCAGTTCTCCAAAATGAACTCAGTGTCAGTCTTAACACAGAGTCCCAATTGCCCACTTGTCTCCCCTCCCCATACCTCACTACAGAGCACTGCTCTAGGGATATAGGAAAGGGGTGTGTGCATGCTGAAGACGGAGCCCAGCATCAGGCTCTCCTCCCCCTGCCAGGCTCCCAGTGCATTTGAAGGCCCAACCCCAGTAAGTTTGCACATGGCTGGCACCAGGCCCACACTGCTGGGGACATCTGTGGGCTGAGCATGGAGAGCCAGGCCTCCAGCCAGGCCAGTGGCTCTGCTGTCTGCTAGCTCACTAGGGCTGCAGGGAGGCCAGGAGACGTTGTGTTTTCTGAGCTGGCTGCAAAGTTCTCATTCTTGAAGCAGACATTGGAAATACCAAGGGCTGGGAAAGCCGCGGGAAGGAAGGTCCTCGCTGTCAGGAAACAGGTTTTGGATGTGGGCCTTGAGCTGAACCCTGGGCACAGATCTGGAAGCGGAGTCGGGGCAGCCAGGCCCCAGCCGGACTTGGACCTGACGCTATGTTCTGACGTTATTGCGTTAAAGGCATTTTTCAGACACGTCCTGCTTGTTGCGTCTGTCTGATAATAAATTAATTGCCCCGGCTCCTCTGCTGGGATTGCATCAGGGCCTGTGGAAGCGGCGCTTGTGTCTCTGGCGGGCCAGTTCCTGGAACCAGCTTTAAGGACACCCTCTAGAAGACAGAATGTCCCCCAGCACCGAGACTGCCTCCTCCCTTTCTTCCCAAGCCCTCAGGCTCAGAGAACCTTTACTTAGCCCCCATAGCTTCAGGAAAGGCCAGCTTCCAGGCCAGTGTTTGACCTCAGGGCTTCTGGGAAATGGGCTGTTGGGGTGGGCTGGGCTTATTCCTTTCTCACCTAGCGTTCAGTTGCCTCCAGCCATGTCCTGAAAGTGTCTAGTCCCCTGCATTATGGGAATGGTGATGGTGTGTGTGCACTCAGGAGGTGTTAAGCCCAGCAGGGTAAAAGGCAGACCACTGGATACCATTGTTTTTAATAAGAAGGCAGGGCTTGTCATCTTGGGGGTGGTCCCAGGAAAAGACTTCTGGAGGGCACTTTACACTTGCCAGGTCCTGCTAAAGTGTCACTCTATGTGGGCCCTGGATGAGGCACTGAGGTCCCTTCCTCAGTTGGAACCTGGAGTCAGGTTGTACATTCTAGCCTAGTGTCTGGCTGGTACCTGTTGTTTGTGGCGCCAGACTCTCCTGGTCCAGACTGGCCACTTGGCCATGGCTCTAGCTCATTACCTTGCAATCCCTTTGGCTCATCTGAGACAGACAGAAGGGCAGGGCCAGCCTGCCCCGTTGGCTCTTCCAACCACCCAGACTGGCCTGTGGTTGTTTTAAACTGATAGGAAAGTGTGTTTGTGTCTCTTAGGCCTTCACTGGTCAGGGCCACATGCTGGCCGCAGGCACAGTGTCTGTCTGATTCCCTGTGACATTGAATTTCCTGTCTTCGGGTCATTTTGGAGAGAGAGGGCAAGGCTGGCCACCATTCTTGAAGCCTGTATGCTGACTCCTCCTTGTGTCTCTCTCCTCTCTGCTCAGTCCGTCTAGCCCATGTGACTTGGTGATTTTTTACTCTTGCAGCTCTTGCAGACGAAGCTGGTTTCTACTTCTTCAACGGCAACTACAAAGTGGACAGCCCAAAGAACTTCAACATTGCTGGTACAGTGGTCAAGTACCGTCGGCCCATGGATGTCTATGAGACGGGCATCGAGTATATAGTGGCACAGGGGCCCACCAACCAGGGCTTGAATGTCATGGTGCGTGTGCCACAGGCTTTCGGGGATGGCAGGGGTCATGGGTAGTGGCTTCCCAGAATCCAGCTACTGCTGGGGCCTTGGGGTCCCTGAACATGCAGCCATATTGCTTCAGTCTGCAGTGGGGGTAAGGCGTTGTTCATTCATTCACTTAATCACTATTCACTTTCTTATTCGTTGACTCACTCAGATCTTAGTTCATTTACTTTGTCTCCCCTTGATTCATCAATTCATCCACCCATTCATTTGCTTACTCTCTCTCTCTCTCTCTCTCTCTCTCTCTCTCTCTCTCTCTCTCATTCATTCATTCGTTCAGTTCCTTGCTAGCCCATTCTGTGATCCTGTGATCGTTGGGAACCTCATGGAAAGCTAAGGACGGGTGGTTGGCCTTATGCTCAGTTGAGTCTTTCTGTCCCTCAAGGCCATACTGCCTCCATTGATACTACAGTGTTGCTTTTAGTCCCTTCCTCCCTGGATTCTCAGGGCTCTGAACAGCAGGCAGGGCAGAGTTTGGACCTGTTGTGTGGTTACCGTAGTTCCTCACTGCAGATCCATGGAGATACAGGTGAGCAGTTCTGACATTCTCTAAGACCTGCCACCTGTCGTCGGGACAGCTGGAGTCCACCACAGTGTGCTCTATGGCCTCACATTGTAGGTACAGAGCCTGGGGAGGTTTATACAGTCTGTAAGTCGCAGGTCTGCCTGGGCAGGGACCACTTGTCTGCTTCCCTCTTGTGCTGGAGACATCTCTGGGGCATGCAGAAACTCCATGACACATTCCATACCATACCCCCACAAGCCTCTCTGTTTTTCCTGCAGCCCAGTGACAGGCTGTGCAGTCCAACTGGGTCTATGTAGAGCCTTCTCTACTGTGTCCCATTAAGCATAGGCAACATTTTAAGTTGCTTGCTGTGCGGACTAGACTGATGCTCTTAGATGTGGAGTGAGCTACCTCAAGAATTCCTGCTCATGGTAGAGGCTGCAAGATGCAGAACCAGGACGGCGTCCTGCCCTATAGAATGGTCCTGTTATTTTGAATTACAGGGTGACTGAATCACAGCTGTGTACAGAGGCCATGATTCACCCAGGTAGATGGAAACTGCTCAACCCAAGGCCACGTTAACGTGCTCTAGAAAAGTCACCACACCTGTACAAACCTCAGTAAGGGTCACTGCTTGGTTGGGCTTACTGCATCCAGGTGTACTGTGATGACAGGTCACTGGGGTCATTTTATCACTGTCAGGGCAACAGGAGCTGTGTGATTGAATGTGGGGTATGTTTTCTGCTCTTTTGTCCTTGAGGTCATGATGCTTCCATTTGTGATACCCCAGGAGGCAATGGTATCTCAGATTTGCTCTCTTGGGTATATCAGGGTGTTTGCTTATTAGCACTGTCAATAGAGGGCTGTGACCATCACTTATGTATTTGGGAATGAGGGACCCAGTGGACACATTTCTGGCCAGACTTAGGTCATTCCTCTGGTCGCTACTCATCCAAATGCTTGTGATGAGAACAGCAATGGCAGTTAGGGTCCACAGTCACCAATGACAACTCACACCTGGCTCCAGAATGCCCGGCCTCCTCTCCAGGTAAGAGGTGAGTAAGTAGACAGCTGTTGGTCCTTTAGAAGGGAACTGTGGGTTCCTCTGTCCTTCAGTGAACTCTGTGTCTAGAAACTGGTTCAAGAAATGGAGAAGGGGTCATAACCTTGCCTGGACAGCTGTCTCTGCCTCCTTCTCCTCCAGCTTGGTCTATCTCAATCAAGAAGGACTGTTTTTAGGGTTGGGGATTTAGCTCAGTGGTAGAGCGCTTGCCTAGCAAGCACAAGGCCCTGGGTTCGGTCCCCAGCTACAAAAAAAAAAAAAAAAAAAAAAAAAGAAGGACCATTTTTAGTCCAAGTGTCCACTCCCAAAGTGTGTGTGGGTGTTTTCTTTTCTGTTAACTGTCCATTGAGAGAGAGAGAGAGAGAGAGAGAGAGAGAGAGAGAGAGAGAGAGAGAGAGAGAGAGAGAGAGATGAATGCATTGGGAGGCCACAAGGAGACTTCAGGGACTGTCCTCACTAGCCTTACTCTCCCGAGACAGGGTCCCTCACTGAGCCTGAAACTCATTACTTCAGTTAGGGTGGTTGGCTAGCGAGTTCCAGGGATCTGCTTAGCTCTGTATTCTGGAAGTCGTGTTGTAGAAGTACCCAGGTTTTACATGGGTGTTGGGGTTTTAAGCTCATGGTCTCATGCTTACAGAGCAAGGGCACTCACCACTACCGAGCCGCCTACCCAGCCCCTGTGGCACTGTTTTCTGCCGTTCACCTTTATTAATTGAGGGCCTGCTCCCATCCACAGCTGCTGGGGAGTCCAGAACTTGCCATAACCCCTTGCCACCAGCCCCGTCATGGGAAGGTGTCCCACATCGTGATATTGGTGATATCACAACGATATCGGTGTTGCCCAGCCACCCACCACTGAACAGAATGGGGCTTCCTGGTAGAAATCTGCTCTTAAATCACCCCTCTTGCATCTGCACTGTGTGGATCTCACTCACTCTCCCCTCCCCGCTAGCAGGCCAGCATGTTGTTCAGAGTGTAAGGGTCCTCCTGCTGGGCCATGATTCTCCTGAAGGCCCAGGAAGAACTGTCTCCTCTCTAGGACTTCCCTGGTGGCTGGAGGACATAACCTTACCATTGGTCTGGTGGTCAGGAGAGGAGACCAGGAAAGATCCACAAAAAGGCCAAGTTTAGAAAGAGAAGCTTTCTATGCCTGTTTCTCCTCAGGCTGCTTTAGCTGTTGAGATTTCACTATTTCCAGTTACCTTGACCCTAATCTCTCTATGCAGTGTGTCCCACTGCCGCAGCCTAACTCTGTCTGGTGGAACAGACACAGCAGGGTGAGAAGCTGACCCAGGCTCATTCTTGCTCTCTCCTGCCTTTTCTGCCCTGACGCTTTAAGCATCAGAGTTCCTTGACCACACATGCAGCCATCTGCTTAGCCTGAAATGGTGGTGGCTTTCTTTGTCACCTTGCTCCCATGTTGTGCCTTCCATAGTCCCTGATCCTGTCCCTAGACACCCTTGAGATGTCATCTGAGTGGAACTCATTGGTACTCTTTCTCTACCTGGTGTCCTGCTATGGCTTGTCTTGGCTTTGCTTAGTTTCCTGTGGTTCATCCATTGCCACCCTTCCGGGGCCTTGGTGTGCTCAGTGCTCTGGCCAGGCAGCTCAATGGCCCCATGAGAAGTTACTCCTGCTGTCAAATCCCCTACTGTCAGCTTCCAGATCTTAGGGGAGTGATTTTGAATAAAGGCACTGAAGTCTGTCTAGAGGAGAGGTCACTTGTGGTCTCTGTAGAGGCCTTGACTATCTCCCAGTAGCTCCATGACCAGATGACCCTTCAGTGCTGTCCTGGACAGGGGCATGGTTCAAATTTTAGTAGCTCATTAGTGGCCCTAGAAGTCTTGGGTAGATACAACGATATCAGTGCTATTAGGATTTCTGGCCCACAATGGCAATGACATACAGTGTGACCCCCATTCCTGCCCTCAAAGTGATCTGCCCCTCTGCCCCTTTTGGTGTGCCTCATCATGGTCTGTGGGCACAGCTGTCCTAGGACAGTTGCATGAGGCCACATTCTTGGGTCAGATGTGACTCCCTGGGAAAGACTCAAACGTAAGCAGGGCTGCTTGGTCTCAAGGGTCTTTTGGTGTTAAGTAGGAGCGAGGAAGGGAGCCAGGTCTTACTTCTTCTCCTTTCCCAGGTGTGGAACCAGAACGGCAAAAGCCCCTCTATCACCTTTGAGTACACGCTGCTGCAGTCGCCACACATGCACCACCTGCCGCCGGTCTATTACAGCTTCTCGGAGGCAGCCTCTGAGAGCACCGAGAGCACCGAGCGCCAGGAGCTGGACAGTGCCAGGCTGCTGGGCTTCCTGCAGCACAATGGCTCACTCTACGGCCAGCCCTCCTCAGAGAGGCTGGGCCTGAACAGCCAGCTGTTTCCGCCTACAGCCCCTGAGGTGGAGCTGGGCCCAAGCAGAGGCCAGGAGACCAACGAGGTGTGCAAGCAAGCCAGCGGTGGGGTCTGTGAGGGACCTCCCAGGGGCAAGGGCTTCCAAGGTGAGAAAGAGGAAGAGTGGGTATGGGAAAGGCTTGGGCTCCCCAGGTGCACAGGCCTCAAGTGACAAGGGTTGGTCTTCTTTGAAGTCTGCAGAAGAGGCTAAGGAGAATCCCCAGTTGCTCACACATCTCTCTGGGCAGGCAGAGTGTGAAGTCGGAGCTATAAAGTCACAGTTCAATATCTGCAGATTGACTGTAGGGTCCTCTTGGACACCAAAATTCTCAGCTCCCCAAATCCATGTATACAGTGGTGTACTTGCATAGAACCTTCATTGATCATCACAGCTGACCCCAGTATTAGATGCAGTGTGTGTGCTGTGGGCAGCAATGACCTTAAGTCATGGCAAGGTGACACAGGATGGGACCTGTACATCGATGGATTTGTTTCTTGTCTTGTTGCTTTGACAAAATGCCAACTAAGCAACCCCAGGAGGGAGGTTTCATTTTGGCTCCCAGTCCCAGGAGATACTTTCCGTCACGGCGGCAGGAGCTTGAGGCAGTTGGTCACATTGCATTCGCAGTCAGGAAGCAGAGAGAAAGGAAGCTGGTGCTCTGTCTCCTTTTATACGGGATGGTGCTGCCCACAGGTCTGGTGGGTCTTCCCACCTCATCAACCCAATCTAGATAATTCCTCACAGACAAGTGCAG
The DNA here is from genome assembly GCF_021556685.1 of Rattus norvegicus. NCBI lineage: Eukaryota > Metazoa > Chordata > Mammalia > Rodentia > Muridae > Rattus > Rattus norvegicus. The sequence continues at coordinate 9,313,616 of NC_141536.1, forward strand.
AAAGCTCGTCTCCTTAGCGTCTCCAGATCCTGTCAAGTTGACAATCGCTATTAACTGTCAAAATCGGTTTAATATAGATGTAGTTCTTCCTCCTCCTTCTCTTTCTTCTCTTCCTTCTCCTCCTCTTCCCCCTCCTTCTCCCCCTCCTGTGAGACTAGAACTTTCTGTGTAAACCAGGCTCGTCTCAAATCCACAGAGATCCATCTGTCCCTGCCTCTGCCTCCCCAATGCCGGGATTAAAGCCATATGCCACCAAACCCAACCAGTATGAAATTCTTTTTCAAAATATTTGGATCCTTCACCCTCTGACTCTTAGGATGTAGACCCCGCATTTGCAGAGGGTGAGCCATACATGGTCGTCCGAATCTGATGGAAGAGAAGGGCTTAGAGAGGAGGTGTTCTGCCAGCTCTTCTCTCCTGTGGTACTGGAAGCCAAGGGCAGCTGGTCCGCCCCGTGGTGCACTTGGATAGCACTGGGCCTAATGGATGTCGCTGGGGGCCCTGGGTGTGGCTCACCCATCCTTTTCTCCTGTGTGCTAGACTTCTTGAGGTTTATGTGTCTGTGTCCTCTCTTCCTAGCTAGGCACGAGTCATTTAAGGCTCACCCTAAATCCAGGTTGTATTGTTTCATGAGCCTATAAAGATGCCCTTTCCAAACTAGATCTGATGCAGAGCTTCCGGCTGAGCCTGGGCTTTGGGGACACTGCCCAACCATTTGGCAGTAGCCATTGGGTTTCCTATCATTCGATGATATTGGCCAACTGTGTCTGATGGAGAAGAACCTGGGGGCTTCTGCTCTTTCCCTGTCCCATGGATTCATCCCATACATGCAACTCACCTGTCACACACAAGAATGTGTAGGAGGATAGCACTCCGACCAACACAATAGCTGCATGGCTGTTGAAACACCTGTCTCTCTGCAGACCACAATGCCACTGGGAGAGCTCTCTTGGGGGACAAGGATGACCGGGAGATCAGTGCCCATTTCACCTCCCATGAGCTTCTCTCAGCCAACACCATCTCCGATCAGCTCTTGGGCACAGGCTCTGACTCGGAAGAGTTCTCACTCAACGAGACCATGAACAGCATCTTTGCCCAGGGTGCCCCCAGAAGCTCTCCAGCTGAGAGCCTCTATGTGGATTATGAAGAGAATGAGGGGCCTGCTGCCTACTTGATCAATGGGTCTTACCTGGAACTGAACAGTGACAGGATCAATACCTCCTCCGAGGCCCCATTCCCCAACACCAGCGCCAGCCTCCCCAGCTTGGCTGGGAACAGGACTCACAAGGCAAGGTAAGAGGCACGTCTCCTTGCCCTGTCTTACTGTCCTGTGGAGTAAGAATTATTGTAGGGAGATCTGGCTAGAAGGTCTAGAGACCTGGAGGTAAGTGGGAGGGCATGGATAAGTGGGAGAGCATGGGTAAGTGGGAGGGCATGGGTAACTGGGAGAGCATGGGTAAGTGGGAGAGCATGGGTAACTGGGAGAGCATGGGTAACTGGGAGAGCATGGGTAAGTGGGAGGGCATGGGTAAGTGGGAGAGCATGGGTAAGTGGGAGAGCATGGGTAAGTGGGAGAGCATGGGTAACTGGGAGAGCATGGGTAACTGGGAGAGCATGGGTAAGTGGGAGAGCATGGGTAAGTGGGAGAGCATGGGTAAGTGGGAGGGCATGGGTAACTGGGAGAGCATGGGTAAGTGGGAGAGCATGGGTAACTGGGAGAGCATGGGTAACTGGGAGAGCATGGGTAAGTGGGAGGGCATGGGTAAGTGGGAGAGCATGGGTAAGTGGGAGAGCATGGGTAAGTGGGAGAGCATGGGTAAGTGGGAGAGCATGGGTAAGTGGGAGAGCATGGGTAAGTGGGAGAGCATGGGTAAGTGGGAGAGCATGGGTAAGTGGGAGAGCATGGGTAAGTGGGAGAGCATGGGTAAGTGGGAGAGCATGGGTAACTGGGAGAGCATGGGTAAGTGGGAGAGCATGGGTAAGTGGGAGAGCATGGGTAAGTGGGAGAGCATGGGTAACTGGGAGAGCATGGGTAGTGAATCTGATATGAGGTAATGGGCCTGGACTGTAGCATATCTTTCTAAAAGGTTGATGGTCTAAATGTCCTCATGGTCAGCACCATGCTGGAAGTATGCTGCTAACAGACTCCTGATGTGGGACAGGCTCAGCATTTTTTACGCACAGAGCAGGGAGGACTCACAACTACCCTTAGTGTTAGGTTCCTGGGAAGGAGCTGAGAGGGGACTAGCATATGCATGGTCCAGAATCCCTGGGCCACATTTCAAAGTGTCTTTCTGTTCTTAGCCCTGTGGGAGATACTGGGTTCCCAGAGTCAAGTCATTAAAACAGGTTGTCAGCACTCAGAAAAGTGCAGCTCAGCGAGATGCCCAACCGGCCGCCATCAAAGGATGCTGCTGGTGGGGACCAACGATGGTCTGGAGAGATAACGGCTGAGGGAGGCTACGGGGGAAACTACGAAGCCGAAATAGCCACATCTTGGCGTATTGTCCAAACACAGGAAGTCGAGTCTGCCCCGGGAGCGGGTGAAATCAAAGGGACAGCCCAGAAAGGAAGGGCTATTTTCATCTTCTAGAGAGGCTTCAAACAATCCCGGGAGGGGCTGTCACCAGACACTTTGGGAACAGGCGTCTGGGATGCAAAGGCACACATCCCTCTCTGAAGCCTGGAGGGCGGTAGGAAGAGAATTTCTGGTTCATTTATAAACAAACACAATCATTTCAGAGCTTCTGCTCTCTGGGGATTTCAGGAGCCTGTGTCCCGCCAGGCACTGGGCAAGAACCCAAAAGCAGTGGCCACCGGTCTCTCTGAAACCATCACAGCCGAGGGAAGGGCCCTCCATATTGGGGTGGTGATGGTTTCCAGGGCCCTTTCGTTGCACCTTCTACAAGAAAACCTGACAGGGGCCGCACTGTGATCTAAGCAGCACCCGGCACCCCGCACGTGCTGGAGAGTGGGTGTAGACAGCCCCTCCAGAAATACCTTGAGGGCTTAAAATCCAAAGGGTTATTTTGAACCTGGCGGCTAGCTCTTGAGTCAGGAATGAGTCATGCAGGCTGTGGCTGAGAAGTGTGTAATTATATAAAGATGGGGGCTTCCACACCAATTGCATCTTGTCTCTTTCTGTTCTTGGGAGGAATTTAAGGCTGCTCAAGGCAGTGTCAGGGGCACAGGCAGCTCCAATGTTGCCTGGGTCAAGCCTTAAGGACTGATTCTTCTCCCCATTTCTCTCCCCCTAAGGAGAGCCCTCAGTTGGTGCTGTAAGCTGGGAACTCAGGGCTAGGATCCTTTGCGTTGAAATGCCCTCCCTCTCCTTGTTAAAGCTTTGTTTATAAGAAAAGAGGAGGGCAGAGCTCTCCCTGCACAGAGCCTGCCTCAAGGACCAGTTTGAGCCCCAGGAGAGGTGGCCTAGGACCCAACCTCCCTCCTTTCTGCCCTCACAGTCCCCTGAGAAGTCGTGGAATCACATCAGTAAACTCATGACTGAGGCTCCTGTTGGTAGATCATTTCCTGGGTTCTCAGAGCATGACGTGCTATCAGGGCAGCAGGGTAGTGTTCATCCCCAGAGCACTCTCCTGGGAAACCAGAGCCAATCTGAGCCAAACACAGGCGCAATTCTCACCCACTTGACTAACAGTCCTGACAGATGTCTCTACCACAGATTCACCCAGAATGGCTTTTAGAATGTAATGGCCTATAACACCCACAGTCCTCCAGTGACTGTGGTCCCTAGGAAAGAGACTGGTCCTTTTGCAGCCTATGAAAGGTAGCTAGACCCTTTTAGTTCTGAGGAAACTAATGTTGGGCTATGCAGTCCAAGGGAGCTGTGGTGAGGGTGATGGGGCAGCTTCCTCAACTGCTCTTCTTGGCTCCAGGTTTTACGAGACTCAGGGACTGTGTTCTTATTTGAGTGCCTAGGTCTTGAAGCAGGCACCCTAGGTGGGGGTAACAGTGCAGCAGCAACTTCCTCCCTCTGCAGAATCCCAAATAGTCTGCACAGAGGGTGTTGAGGCTGGTTCAAAGAAGCTAACAGTCCTAACAATACTTGGCTGTGGCCACCAGAGCTCTGGCCAAGAATCAGAGCTGTTAGCTGGCCGGCCCCTAGCGTGCCTCTTCCCGTCAGCTGGCTTGTGCAGCCATCACTGACCTGAGCTGCAGTGTGGGACTAGGCCACTCTCCCTCCTGCAGCTGGGGCTTTGTGAGTTTGAAAATTGGAAGCTGAGCGGCTGATGTCCCCATTCATCAGAACTCCAACTGAGGGAGGTGGCTGGGGAAAATTCTGGAAGATCTCAGCCCCCAAGGGCTTTCTGAGATTCCTTCTGGGGTGGGAAGAAGGAATCTGCTGGCCTGTGTGAGAAGATGGGGTGAGAAGCCTGCGATGGTTGAAGGAGCAGTTACAACGCTGGTGAGTCCTTCACTGCTTAATGTACCTCTGAAAGAACAGGGGGCCTCCATGCAGACTCTCTAGTTCCTGAAATGGAAGATGCCCATGACTGCTCAGTGCCAACATATTTGTCTCCTTTTCTGTTCCAGGGTGGAGCCCTGGTTCTCATGGAGGGTACTCACTGCAGCCCAGGAAAATGTGTCTTTAAGGAGTGTGTCTTGAAGGGGGAAGTGAAACCTTTAAGCACCCAGCTTTCTTACCACACTCTGTTTGGCCGTGTTTCAGGACCAGACCCAAGGCACGCAAGCAAGGTGTGAGTCCAGCCGACATGTATCGGTGGAAGCTTTCATCCCAGGAGCCCTGCAGTGCCACATGCACCACAGGTACTGAGGCCGGGACCACTGGGTCACCTCCTCCGAGCCTGCCTGCCTTTACGGTGACTGGGGCTTAACTGGAGACTCTTGCATTTCATTCATGTCCAGTCCCAAGTCACCCGCAAGGAGCTTGCCTGGCTTCTTGATCTGGGAGGTGGGATGGAATGGCAGAAAGGTCACAAAGGCATCCCTGTTCCCATGACATGCTGGGTGACAGTCAGGTCCAGGCCCCACTGGTTAGCCCTAATTATCCTCTAACATCTCAGGAGAGAGGCTTTTCAGAGGAAACATGGAGATCTTCAGTTCTGAGGTTCTGCTCATACTAGCACTGACCAAAACCACACAATACTGCCCTCTTCATAACAAACTGGAAGCAAACAAATACCTTTGGGTTGGAGAACATTAGAGCCACGCTGCCTACTTCCCAGTCTCTTGGGAAATGGCTACCAATTTCTGCCCATGACTGGAATGCACCATGAAAAAGGTTCTTGTGGGATAAATGGGAAGGCCCCACCTGCCTGGTTCTAATTCAGCCAGTGAACACCATTGCTGTCCCCATGCTGTGGGATTCTGAGGTAAGACTGAAGCTGTTCCTAGCCCAGGGGCAGCCAGTCCACTGGCTCCAGCAGACAGATGAGCCCTGAAACTTGCTTTTCATAGGGTTGGGTTGTTAGGACCAAACTTTATAGCAGATGGGTGGCCTGTGCATCTTGAAACCTGTTGAAGCTGGGTGTGGACATGCCAGGGATCCTTCTATCCATCCTGGCTGCGGGACCTACCATGTGCTGTGACCACGGAAACTTTCTGGAGGCTGGGGAGGTGACATCACTTGAGATGTCTCTGGGTTGAGTCAGCCTTGGTGGCAAGGTGTTTGGTGAACGAGCCCTGGTAGGTGACGTCTCCTGGGAGAATGTGACACCATCGTCTTTCAGCACTTAGACAGTGACCAGGACTAGGAGTGGGGATGTTCTATGTGACCCACAGTGCAGAGCAGGACACAGGAAGGAAGAAAATAGAACAGGTCTGATGCTGGGGAATGGATGAGCTTGGCTTTAGACACAGATGTCAGAAGTAGAGAGGCTCCTGTGACCTTAAGGGGCACTGACCCATCTGAGTGGCACTGGCAGATAGGACAGAGGAGGGTCACACTGCAGACAGTTCACTACTTCAGCCCCTTCTGCCCTAACCTCACTAGTTGTCTAGAAGGCCCTGCTGTTCCCGGCCAGGGCTTACATTTGATGTGCAAAACTGCAGCCATGCTGAAGAGGCAAGGCCAGGGTGTGGGTTTTGCCAGGTGTGGCTGCAAACAATGTCTGCAGATGTTCTGCAGAGAGTCATGAGTACACCTGCTTCTCTTCCCCTCCCCTCACGCTGCGATCTGCTTTTGGGGGTGTGCAGGGCTGTAGGGCCTTTCTTCTCTGCACCCTGAACCCTAAGCCATGGTGAGGATCTTAGGTTTGTTCTTTTGGAACAGCATTGTGCTCACGTGGTCTTGGACTCTGCTTGGGACTCAGGGCATGGCTTCTAGGCTGTCCTTCAGTCCCCCAGAGCACAGAATAGCTTCCCAGGAGCTAAGGGACCTGGGAGGCTTGTTACTGAGAATGGTC